>NC_057711.1:22181756-22210122 GCF_004010195.1 Chiloscyllium plagiosum | reverse complement strand
TCAGTTGATGAGTCCCCAAAGTTCCTTTCTGCAACTGTAATACTGTCTTTGATCAACAATGCCAACCTCCCCCTCTCTTACCATCTTCTCTGTTCTTACTGAAACATCTAAATCCTGGAACCTGCAACAACCATTCCTGTCCCTGCTCTATCCATGTCTCTGAAATGGCCACAACATCGAAGTCCCAGGTACCTACCGATGCTGCAAGTTCACCCACCTTATTCCGGATGCTCCTGGCGTTGAAGTAGACACACTTCCAACCAACTTCTTGCTTGCCAGTGCCATTTTGTGTCCCTGAAACTTGATTTTGGACCTCCCTACTCTCAATCTTTTCTGCACTCGAACTACAATTTTGGTTCCTATCCCCCTGCTGGATTAGTTTAAACCCATCCCAATAGCCTTAGCGAATTTCCCCCCCAGGATATTAGTACCCCTCTGGTTCAGATGTAGACCACCCTGCTTGTAGAAGTCCCACCTACCTCAGAAAGAGCCCCAATTATCCAAGAATCCAAAACCCTCCCTCCTGCACCATCCCTGTAGCCACGTGTTCAAATCCTCTCTCTCCCTATTCCTCACCTCACTAGCACGTGGCATGGGCAACAAACCAGAGACAACAACTGTTTGTCCTAGCTCTAAGCTTCCATCCTTGCTCTCTGAATTTCTGCCTAAAATCCTCATCTCTCTTCCTACCTATGTCATTGGTGCCTATGTGGACCATGAGTTGGGGCTGCTCCCCCTCCCCCTTAAGGATCCCAAAAACACAGTCAGAGATATCACGAACCCTGGCACCTGGGAGGCAACACACCAACCGTGAGTCTCTCTTGTCCCCACAGAACCTCCTATCTGTCCCCCTAACTACGGAGTCTCCAATGACTACTGCTCTGCTCCTCTTCCCCATTCCCTTGTGAGCAGCAGGGACAGACTCTGTGCCAGAGCCCTGCGCCCCACTGCTTTCCCCTGGTGAGTCATTTCCCCCCCCCCAACAGTATCCAAAACAGTATACTTATTGTTGAGGGGAATGGCCACATGGAATCCCTGCACTGCCTGCCATTTCTCTTTCTGTCCCCTGACTGTAACCCATCGGCCTTTTTCTTGTACCTAAGGAGTGACTACCTCCCTGTAACTCCTCTCAATAACCCCCTCTGCCTCCCGAATGATCCGAAGTTCATCCAGCTCCAGCTCCAGTTCCTTAAAGCGGTTTTTGAGGAGCTGGAGTTCGGTGCATTTCCTGCAGATGTAGTCAGCAGGAACACTACTGGTGACCCTTACCTCCCACATTCTGCAGGAGGAACATTCAACTGCTCTCACCTCCATTCCCACTATTCTAAATTCCCAAAGAGACTGTTGAAAAAATAAGGCATAAAAAATAAACTCGCTACCTTACCAATCTGGCGCACAGAACCTTTGTTTTTGGTTAGAGGAAGAGTATGGGTGGGAGATACTACCCGAGTAGTGTTTCGGGTAACGCAACCACACAAATATATGACTTCCCAAAAGTCCTTCGCTCGTCCCTCGCACCTCTAAGCAAATGGAGGCTCTGACGCCTGAAGTAAGGTTTTTAAACAGTTAGACTCACCTTCCCAGAAGTCCTTCACTCTTCCCTCGCACCTCTCGGCAAAAAACCTGGGCATCCAGGTTTACCACTGTTCCAAAGGATGGCCTCCATTAAAACTCTATATTTTAAATTTTTCCTTAAATTTTACAAATTTTTCTAATCAATCTGTTCAGAAATGTTATTACTCACATCTCGAGCAGATGGGACTTGAACCTAGACCTCCTGGCTTAGGGGTAGGGAACTCTACTACTGCACGACAAGAGGGCCCTATTTAGGCTCTATAGTCTTTTTTTTTAAATTTAATTTATTTTTCAGAGAAATTATGAACTGAGGTTTTGTATAGCTGCAGCAAGTAATCTTTACACCTGTATTGACATGTCCACTTCATGAAGGTCAACATACCATTTACCTTACGTATTGATTATTGCACCTACATGCTGGCTTTTATTAATGCATGAACAAGGACAGCCAGATCCATTTGGATATCAACAGTTCCCAACACCTCACCATTTAAGAAGTATGATGGCTTCAGTTTCTTTCTACCAAAGTAGGTTAAAAAAAATCGCAGTTATTTATATTATATTCCTGCTCGTTTGCATTGTTTCTCCATTTGAAGCCTCCTTGCATCTTCCTCAAAAATTACATTCCCACCTAAATTTGTATTATCAACCAATTTAAAAATATTACAATTGGCCCTCACATATAAATCATTTACCTAAACTGGGAAAAGCTATGGCCCTGTCACTGAGACTTCTGATACGCTCCCAGTAACATACTGGCATGTTGAAATGACCTGTTTATTCCTCCTCTTTACTTTCTGTGTGTTAAACATTTCTCAATACATATAATATATTCCCCTAAATCACATGCTCAAATTTTATTAACTAACTGGGACCTTATCAAAAAGCCTTCTAAAAATCCCAATATATCACCTTTTCACTCCTGTATCTATTTTTCAACTCACATCCTGAAAAGCCACTGACAAGTTGACCAAACATAATTTCGCTTTCATAAATCCACATTCACGCTACCCAATTATACTATTATTTTAAAGTCTCCAATTATACCCTTTATAATGGATCCTAACATCTTCCCTACCACTAGCATCAAACTAATGGGTCTGTTCCTTTTCAGTCTTCCTCATCTTTTGATCATATGTGTGTATGAGAGAAGTTCTGTTGATGTAGGTTATATGGATTTTAGTAAAGCTTTTGACAAGGCCCCGTTTGATAGAGTGTTGAGAAGGTTAAAGCACATGGAATTGGAGAGGTGGACCAGAAACTGGCTTAGTAAGAGGATACAAAGGATAGTGGTAGAAGGCATCTACAACACTAAGGTAACTACACCCGTCTGATTCTGACCTCTTGAGCATTCCTGATTTTAATCATTCCACCTCTCATGTCCGACCTTCAGTTGCCTAGACCCCATACCTCTTTAGCTTGTATTGCTCTTTAAACGTCAACGTACACCTTTGACAAAGTTCTCGGTGATCTGACGTAACATTTCCTTTTGTAATTCAGGGTCATGCTTTGCTATGGAGCATCTTTGGATCTTTACATTAGAAGTGTGACATAAATTTTGTTGTTATATTTGAATTGGAAATATGTGATGAGTGGTGTTTCTTTAGGATCAGTGCTGGGGCCTCAACTCTTCACTCTATTCATTAACAACTCTATAGATAAAGAGCAAAAGTTACATATCTAAATTGGCCAAAACACAAACATGCAAGTTTGGCGGCAGAACCTTGAAATTATAAATGAGTGTTGCTGGAAAAAGAGAATGAACAAAATGTGGGATAAATGGATCTCATCAGAGGCAAATATAAGGCATTCCATGTTGAATCTAAAAGGAACAGAACAATGGTTTCTAAATTGTAAAGAATTCAAAACAATGACTGCCTGTAGAGATTTAAGGTCCAAGTTTAAATATCATAAGCAGATTAATTCAACAAACAGATTAATGGAAGTTTGGCTTGCACTTCTGGATATCTGAAGTCATGTTTCATCAATACAAATTTCTGATTTGATCACACCTTGGGATTGATATAATAACTTTGGATGGAATGTGGATTACTAGAAAAAAGCCTGGGCTCCAAGGGTTTCAATGAGAGTCTAAATAAATTATGTTTGATTAGATTAGATTACATTAGATTAGATTACATTACAGTGTAGAAACAGGCCCTTCAGCCCAACAAGTCCACACCGACCCGCCGAAGCGAAACCCACCCATACCCCTACATTTACCCCTTACCTAACACTACGGGCAATTTAGCATGGCCAATTTACCTGACCCTGCACATCTTTTGGACTGTGGGAGGAAACCAGAGCACCCGGAGGAAACCCACGCAGACACGGGGAGAACGTGCAAACTCCACACAGTCAGTCGCCTGAGGCGGGAATTGAACCCGGGTCTCAGGCGCTGTGAGGCAGCAGTGCTAACCACTGTGCCACCGTGCCGCCCTCTATTGAATTTAAAGGTTTTGGTTTGACTTGGCCAAAGATTTCAAGATGTGAAAGGAAAAAGAATGGGTAGATTGTGAAAAACGACTCCTACGGTGTTAGGGTCAAAACATTAATCCCCCTCCCCCACAAAAAAACAAAATCAGAGCTGGACATTTCAGGAACACAATTAGCAAACACCATGCAAAAAATTTGAAGCACTTGTCCACAAATTACAAATAACTATCAATATATTATTCGAATTAAACCTGCATTTGATAGATTTTTGGTTCCCCAAAATATTAAAGGATTTAAAAGAAAAGTTAGTACATGGATCAGGAGCAGGAGGTGGGACTGGTTTATTTTGGGATTATGTTCAGCATGGACTGGTTGGACTGAAAGGTCTGTTTCCATGCTGTATGATTGAATGAAGATAAGCTCCAGATCAGCCACAACCTCATTAATGGTTGAACACACCCAAAGGTCTAATGGCTAGTCCTGTGTTTCTGATTAGATACCTAAAGGGAGACAATAGAATTTTCAACATTACAGAATTTAAAAAAAACTTTCCCTGGATGGTTAGTAGACCAGAAAAACAGAGCCATATTAAAAATAGCTGAACTAATCAGCACTCAATTATTAATTTGCATTACAAATTATTTGATTGACATCACATCACCAAGAATCCACACCATTCTCCACCAACGCTCCATAGTAACAATGTGAACTATGCACAACCCCTAAGACAATGTGAACTATGCAAAACCCGGTGATGATTTCCATCTAGAAGGACACTGGCAGCAGATACATAGGAACATCACCATCTGCAAGTTCCCCTCCAAGGATTCACCATTCTGACTTGGAAATATTCTTCAGTGAAGAATCGCCAATTCTTCAATGCCTTGGAATCCACCCCCTAATGGCATTGAGGGCAATTGTCCACAGCAGAAGTTCTTGTGAAAACATGTTTGCGAAAAGAATCAAAAGTGTGCCGACTGCTATTCAAAGATCATCAGGGACCCAGCAATAATATGTGATCAATATTTTTTTCATTGACCATATTGTGATGAAAAGAAGATGAAAAAGGAAATGACTAGCACTTTCCTAATCTCAGGCAACTGGAGCTCTTTACACCAATGAAGTATTAGTGAAATATAAACCACTTTTTGAAATAGAACATGCAGAGCAATTTACACTCAGCAAAGGTCCATAAAAATACAGAAATAAACAAACCAGTTGCCTGTTTAAGGAGCAAATTACTGCAGATGCTGGAATCCACTGAAAACAATAAATGCTGGGAATCACAGTGCGTCAGACAGCACCATGGAGAGAGAGCAAGTTAATGTTTTGAGTCTAGATTACTCTTCATTAGAGTTTAAGGTTCAAGGGGAAAGAATAAAAAGGAACCTGAGGGGCAATGTTTTTTACAGTGGGTGATATGCATATGGAATGAGCTGCCAGCATAAGTGGTTGAGGTAGGTACATTAACAACATTTAAAAGGCATTTGGACAAATACATGGATAGGAAAGGTTTGGAAGGATATGAGCCAAGTGCAGGGAAATGGGGTTTGTGTGGGTGGACATTTTGGTCAGCATGGACCAGTTTGGGCCAAAGGGTCTGTCTCAATGTTGTCAGACTCTATGACTCCATGACTCTAAAAACCCATTTTCTACTATTTCAAATCCTTAAATTGCAGTGTGGGCATTCTGAATTTATGGAGAATAAATAAATGCTCACTAAAAATGGATATATACTTTTCAGTGTCATAACTTGAAGTTATTTGAATCCATAGTCATTTAAACTTGATAAAACTACTGAAGCTGTAAGTTAAATACTTATCAATAAAGATGCTTCATTTTCATAACTGGAATTTATTTCATCTCTCTCTTATTCTTCCATTCTTAAAAATAATCCTTTGTTCAAGCTTTATAGTGAAGATGTTTCATTTTCAGATCTGGGGATATCTGTTTTATTTTTCCCTTATGCTTTTTATTATTAAGAAGACTCCTTCAGTAAAGTTTTATCAAAATGTCTTCACAATAAATTTCAAGTTCATTAAGATCCTTTAAAATTCAATGTCCTTTGTCATCATTAGTTGGTCTAGACTTTCCAAGTTAAGCTTATTTTGAATTGAGATTAACGTTATTGAGGGGATCAATTTGAGGAGATAGCTGCTGAGAAACAGCATTGCATCGTTGGTAGCAAATGCGTGGACTACGGGACATCGACGCTAAAGGTAGTGAATGATGACAGGATGTAATCTCTCAGATTGAAACTGAAATCCTTAGTGGCAGGGAGCTTTCTTAGTCTGAATCCATAACCAGCGTGCACATAAGGATTACCTCAGTTTACAATCCCACCATTCATGCCTGCACCCTGACGTACCTCATTCATCAAAGCATCTATTTGTGAATGCGTCGACTTTATAACTAAAGAGTTCTATGGGTCAGGGATATCATTTTGATTATTCTGTTCAATAACATCTATTCCTGATCCATCAGTGTTAACTGTCATAACACTGAGCTCTCACATCAAACGCCAACATCAAAATGCTGTATCCCAAATATAAGTATCCAGTCCTCTGCAAGGATAGTAATTCCCTCTTAAAACAAACTGATGACTCCCACCTTGTGCTGCAGTCATGTTTCCACCTAATTTCAGTTCAGGTTTCAATTTGAACTTTACATTTGAAATTTGCCGACGTTGAAATTCTATTTTGAAGGAAGCCTGATGTCAAGTCAGCAGTCAAAATTCTTCAGACCGGTGGAACAAGGGTCACTGGACTCGAACCGTTAACTCTGCTTTCTCTCTGTCGTTGCTACCAGATCTGCTGAGGTTCTCCAGCAATTTGTGTTTTTGTTTCAGATTTCCAGCATCTGCAGTTCGATATTTTACATGAATAGTCAACACCCTGTCAGATCTGGAAACACGACACAAGGTCGCACTACCACTGAGAGTAAAACGTTCCTGTCTATCCTCACAAATATTAAGCAGCCAGTTTAGATTTTATACATAAATACAGGAACTAGAACAACTGATTTAATCCATAGTTGGGTACCAACTGAAATGATATTTTCTCTTTAACTACCTATCACATCCCTATGGCATCCCTTTTGTCCAGTCTGATCTTGATTCTTCCATTCAACAGTCACCTGTGGTTGCAGCCATTTTCATTTTCATTGCGCACTTGTTGTTCATAGCACAATGAAAGTCAATAATGGTTGCTTTTCAAACACTGAGGTACAGGCTCCACTGCTCCTTCTCGGTGAATCCCCAAACATTAGCATCCTCTTGTTCCTTGTAACCCTTCCCTTCAAAAGTAGGTAGAGAGATAGGTAGTATTGAGGAGATGGGGAGGCTGCAGAAGAATTTGGACAGGTTAGGAGAGTGGGCAAAGAAGTGGCAGATGGAATACAATGTGGGAAAGCGTGAGGGCATGCACTTTGGTAGGAAGAATAGAGGCATGGACTAATTCCTAAATGGAGAGAAAATTCAGAAGACTGAAGGACAAAGAGATTTGGGAATTTCAGTCCAGAATTCTGTCAAGGTAAACCTACAGGTTGAGAGAGTAGCTAGGAAGGCAAATGTAATGTTGGCATTTATTTTGAGAGGACTTTAATATAAAGCAGGGATGTACTTCTGAGGCTCTGTAAGGCTCTGGTCAGATCATATTTAGAGTATTGTGCGCAGTTTTGGGCCCCATATCTCAGGAAGGATGTACTGGCCCTGGAGCGTGTTCAGAGGAGGTTCACGAGAATGGTCCCAGGAATGAAAAGTTTAACATATGAGGAACGTTTGAGGACTCTGGGTCTGGGTTCAATGGAGTTTAGAAGGATGAGGGGGATCTAATTGAAACTTATAGAATACTGATTGGCCTGGACAGAGTAGATGTTGGGAAGGTGTAGGAGTGACTAGAGCCTAAGGGCACAGCCTTAGTGAAATGGAAGACCTTTAAGAATGGAGATAAGGTGAAATGTCTTCAGCTAAGGAGTGGTGAATCTATGGAATTCACTGACACAAAAGGCTGTGGAGTCTAGGTCATTGAGTATATTGAAGACTGAGATAGATAGGTTCCTGACTATCAAGGGAATCAAGGGTTATGAAGAGAAAGCAGGAGAATAGGACTGAGAAAAGTATCAGCAATGATTGAATAGCAGAGCAAACCCATTGGCTGAATGGCCTAATTTCTGCTCCTATATCATATGAGCTTATAAACCACATGCTTTGTATTTCCTTACATCCCCACCCAATTCATTGAAGTCTTTATCACAACTCCAAACCCAAACCCCAGCACTAGACATATCAAGCAAATACACCAGACTTGGTAGCAAATGGTCTCCACAGCCACCTCTAACCCACCATCCCATGGAAGCCATGGTACCATTTACCACTGATAACCCCTACTGCACAATCAATTTCAATCCCATGCTCCATCATTTCCACCACCCGACGTTCAGCATGTTAATTCCCTCAGCATCCCAACTCGAATCCCCTCAATTAAATTCCTCAGTCTCCCTTTGTCAGCAGTGAAGCCTGATTAAAACTCCCTCGTCTTTTAGTGAATGGAGCAAAGAACTGCCCAACCTTACAGCTATGCAGCCCTGAACAATGAGTGACCCGACTCCTTTTTGATATCTGTACAGCTGCCAGGCCGTCTTCTGGTGACTCCCTGGATTGACTGCACAGGATCCACAGGGCTGACTCTGGTCCAGTCACTGAACAGTTGAGGTTTGAACCATTACTGACTAGTTGTGACTGACTTTGACCAAGCCCCTGGACTGTTATGGGAGTCTGTCCTTAACTTATCATGGCAGGTCCACAAGTCACAGTGTATCCCTGGATTTGACTAAAATTATAAAATTAAAGGGACATTGATTGACTAATGAGCAAAACTCTGGGAGATGGAGTTCAATGTAATCAAATGTGTGGTTATCCATTTTGAAAAAGGATAGATGCGGGTGCTTTCTCAATGGCATGAAGTTAAATATAGTGGACATCCAAAGAGACTTCAGGGATCAGGGGTATGGATCTTTAAAATGTCATGAATAGGTGTAGAAAATAATCAAGAAAGGTAACAGAGTGCCGGCCCTTATATCGAGAGAACAAAGATGAAGAAGGTATGCTGCAGTTACACAAAATCCTGGTTAGACCCCACTTGGAGTACTGTGAGCAGATCCAGGCACCACACCTGAGGAAGGGTATATTAGCCTTGAAGGGAGTTCAATGCAGGTTTACAAGGATCATACCTGGATTTTAGGGGTTACATAATGAGGAAGAACAAAACAAATCAGGCCTGTTAAGGGGTGAGCAGATCAAAGTCTCCTAAATATTAACAGACAAAGGCAGAGTAGATAGAGATCAACTATTTCCACTGGTTAAGGATTCTATTTTGAGAATTAGGGCCAGACCATTCAGGAGATGGAATGAAGCACTTCTGCATACAAAGGTCCACACTATCACTGCCACTGAAATAAGTGCTTTTGGATATTTTGAAATGCAGCCTTCTCACCGGCTCTGATCTGCCAGAGTTAGCAGACCTGGACTGAGAGCAAAAATACAGCCTCTTTCTCTTTCCACAGATGCTGCCTGTTCTACTGAGCATTTTCAGCATTTTCAGTTTTTATCTCTGGTGTGGGATCAAGTGCTTAAAAATGGTGCTGGGTTTGTTTGGGAATGAAGATCAACTGTAATCTGGTCAGATTAAAGATCAGCTATTGCTTTTTCTCATATTTCTCACTGAATGCATCTCTAGGATAGATTGATTCAATTTGCAAAGCAATTCTCTTCACCCTAGATCCTGTTTGGATTGCTTCGGTCAAGAATCACTTTTGAGTGAAATGTGCCTGTGGTGCAGGGGCAGAGTCCTACCTATGGGTCAGAAGGCTAGTTTTCAAGTCCCATCTACAAAGTGTGTCATAACACATGATCCAGATGATTAAAAGTATTGAAATTCATATCTGTTGCAATTTTTATTCTTTGTCCTGATATTTCAAACAGAAGGAATAAACAATAGGATCCCTAAGCATTTTTAAAAGGTCAGATAAAGTATAGTACCTCTGTTTATGACAAAAGTAAACAAACTCTATCTTTTTCCAGTCAGTTGTCCTGTGGGTATTTCATTTTGTGAACAGTGTTCTGAATTTCATTTTATCAAAATGATTACATGTCTCTGTCTTAGGTCACAGTACCGATGCATGATTTATATCTTACGCACATCAGTGTGTGAAATAAAATACCAAATACGTAATTCATAACATTACAGACAAACTGACTGCTAGGGAAAAAAAGACTTAAACAAAAATCTCATTGAAGTAGCATTTGGCCTCCTGTGCCAAAAACACTATTGTCAACTTGTATTCATATAGCACTTTAACAGAACAGAATATCCCAAGGCATTTCACAGCAGTGGTAATTTCTTTAGGGTTATTTCCAAGCCTTCATTGCATTATTAAAGAATAATTCATCTGCCCTGCAGTAGCATGAACATAAATGGTAAATTTAACTTCACGGTGCTTTTACAAGAGGTCTTTGTGGCAAGATTTGTTGAACTTTACAGTTTCTTTTCACCTCGCTCTGCATTGATTACGCAATATGAGGCGGCAGTCGGGAAAATGAAGTTCAGAGAATCAAATTCATTTCCTTTAAGGCTTTCTGTGGTGTATTGATATGAACCAAAAATAAAATAGCAGACAAGCAGGTGTCTCTCAGGGAAATTTAAAGTCACAAGTGTTCATTGAAAGCTCCTAATGTATTGTGCACTGTAATGTATTGCAACGTAAAGCACTCCCAAGCTCTGGCAAAACAGCAGCTTCAATCAATTGAAGCTGACAATTTACAACAAACAGTAATGGAGCCTGTGTCAATATTGTTGTCCATTGCAAAAATCTAACTAACCTGCTGAGGGTTTAATCCGTGCGTGCATTCACGAGAACAATATCTCTTCCATAGCTTCAAGCAATGCCTGCAAATGAGATTCACTCATCCTGAAAGGAACTAGGCAATCTAGATTTGCCAGATTTGAGCAATGGATAATATTGAACTCTATTCAATGCTCGACCATGTGTTTGCTTTTATCGTGCTGAGAGGAAGAAGTTACAGTTGCTGATAACAGAAGATGAATGTTTAATGGGTTTGCATGAAATTCCTCTGTCTGTTTTAACAGAGGAATTGACCTTTTTATTTCAAGTGGGTCAACATTCCCGTTGAAATGCGGGAACAGAAGAATAACAACAATTTGATTTTTCTGTCAGAAAAAGTCCAAAGATATGTATTAAGTATTTCTCTGTTATTATCCATAATTAATAACTTGTATTCCTGATGACTTAATCTTTCTAAGAAGATTCACAAATAATAATTATGAAAAAAGTGATTTCAATTATGTAGAACATGGTATTTCCATGGAACATTTTAAAGACGATTTTTAAAGTACAATGAATTCATAATGTAGATGTACAGGTTTTCAGGGAAAAGAAAATTACAAAATTAAAGGAATAAGAAGTCCCGCATTACAGATCATTTAAATAAGTTAGAAAACAGAGAAACACAAAGTTCAGAACAGTGCTTCCAATGCAGTCCAGACTAGCACCTGGTCCCCAGTCTGCACTGGGCATCATCTTAGATTAGATTCCCTACAGTGCGGAAACAGGCCCTTCAGCTCAACAAGTCCACACTGACCCTCTGAAGAGTAACCCACCCAGACCAATGTACCTAAAACTATGGGCAATTTAGCATGGCCAATTCACCTGACCTGCACATCTTTGGACTCTGGGAGGAAACTAGAGCACCCAGAGGAAACCCACATAGACACAGAAAGAATGTGCAAACTCCACACAGGCAGTGACCCGAGGCAGGAATCAAATCCAGGTCCCTGGTGCTTTGAGGCAGCTGTGCTAACCACAAAGCCACCGTGCCACCCTTGAGGCTCTCAAGGCCGAAAGATCGCTCTGAAATCATCCCAAGGCCAGACGTCCATGCTGAGGACACGCCAAGCCAAGTGAGCACTATGCCAGGCCATTGGGAAACCACCAGACCATGCCAAGCCTGCACTGAGGCGGAGAGTCTCAGTCCACCCTGAGGCCAAGAATTCAGGATGCAGATGAGAAGGAAGAAAAGAAAGAAAAACATGAAAGGGAGAAAAAGACAAAATAAAAGTAAACGAAACAGATGGAGTGGATGATCTGCCGCTGAAGGGATGTGAACGAGGGAAAATGGTCAAGGCAGGGCTGATTCAAATTCTGATGGTCACACAATATTGAATCAAAATAGAATCATTGTACTTTACAGTACAGAAGAGGCCCTTCAGCCCATGAAGTCTGTACCACTAAAAATACACTACCACTTCCACTCGTCCAACTTTCTTGCACTGTGCCCATAGCCTTGCAAGTTATGACTTCAAAAGACACTGACTTAAACAGTTGCCCTTTAGACAACAGCTAAAATAAACTATACACCAGTTTGTCTTTAGATGTTGAGACAAAGGCATAGATTTTGTCAGGGACCAAAATCTCTGAGAGTAGAATGAAGCTAGCAATCACATGAAACCAAATAGACATGTTCCAAAAGGATTTGCTTGATAAGAAAAAATATGACACAACATCAACAGTCTCCTCAACGGTGGCAGTAATGTGCAGGCAATATGTAAAAGCAGTTGGAAGAGCAACAGAGGTGAGGCAGCCAAGGCAATGACACAGCACAAGAAATGAGACCGTTGCAATGTTGTGCATCAATCACATAACACTCTGCATTCTGAAACACCTGTTGCCATCACTGAAAGGGAAATTTGTGTAGAAAGTCTGGCAGCAAAATGGTTAGAAATTACAGGTTAAGAAAGAAGACCTTTTTTCCTAATGGTAAAAGTGAAAAAGTGTTCACCGAGTACCATTTCAAACATAGACATGTCCATGAGGTAGCAGAAACCTGCCCAGCAAAGAATGCACTGAGAGGCAAACTCAAGCTCGAAAGTGAACAAGCTGTGTGAGGTCGAGAAACTAATTGCTGGAGTACAAAGCAGCAAAATGGTTCCAGCAGTACAAGTCTGAAGAACCATTAGACAGGAACAGAAGTTGGCCATTTAGCCCATCGAGTCTGTTCCATTATTCAATGAGACCATGGATGATCTGATCATCCTCAACTGCACTTTCCTGCCTTTTTCCCATCACACTCAATTTCTTTACTGGTTAAAAATCTGTCTGTCTCAAGAGTTGAAAAGAGTTGAAAACATTTGGTGGACATTCTGGTCCTCAGTGATACAGCATCACATGAAACTCATTCACAAGTGTATGCCATTTCTGTCCTGAAATTATTCCTTTAACACCCATACAATGAGATATCTGATCCAGAATTCATGGCAATTATTTGTAACTTGGAAAATTAATTGGAAGACCTGATGCTCTTTGTTTGCAATATGTTTGTGCCTCGAAGGTTTAGATACAGCTTTTATGGATCTTCCCAAGGTAGATTGTAAGATCTAATTTCAAGAAGGTAAGACTTGAAGTAATGATAATTGGAAACCTGAAATAGAAACAGAACAACAAAGCAACTCCAGCAGCATTTGAAAGACTTGGAATGGAACATCTGGTGACAGATTTTTCTGCAATTGTAAGACAGTCTTCCTTTTTTCAGATGTGCAATGAACTGTTGTACCTTCCAAGTATTTTCTATTTG
The DNA here is from genome assembly GCF_004010195.1 of Chiloscyllium plagiosum. Taxonomy (NCBI): domain Eukaryota; kingdom Metazoa; phylum Chordata; class Chondrichthyes; order Orectolobiformes; family Hemiscylliidae; genus Chiloscyllium; species Chiloscyllium plagiosum. Next base: position 22,196,465 of record NC_057711.1, on the reverse strand, counting down.
TACTGCTAAGAAAGAGTATTGAATGTAAGTGAATTATTAAAACTTGATTTAAGGCCTTTGATTTCCTCTGCAAGATGGAAGTTAGTTGTTTTACTCTGACCTCAGAATAGGATGAAGCAAAGAAACTTGACAGCCCTCTTTGGTTAGTGTCTCTGCTCACGCTGCTGAATTTCTTTATACAAGGAGAATATTTCTGCACTTAATACAGGAGGCAGACACATTCTTTTCCCCCCAAATAATCCAAAGGTAGAAGTAAAATCTTGCTCTGCTGAATGCAAAAAAAAGCTTCTGACTTTTAAGAAAAAAGAGTCACTATAAATTAGTGCCTTCAACAGTGATAATTGGTTGATTAAATATAGGTCAATTAAGGAAATATTCATGACTTTTAAACATCTGGAGTAAAGGTGGGGAAGTGGCAAGGGAGGTTACCATATTTGTTGACAACTTATTTTATTAATTGCTTGGATTTCAATTTTGACCATTCTTGTGGCAATGGTTTTACTGCTACAAAATACATTTCAATGAAACTTCCTTTTTTTTCAAGTATAGAGTATTTTGTATGCATCAACTGGGTCAGATGGTCACTGGTCCCATTCTGAAGACCTGAATACGCAACATAGATTGATGCTTCAGTGCAATAATGATGGAGTGCAGAGGTGGAAGCTGTCATTTTCCTAATGGGGTGGCGAACCTTTGTCCTGTGTGGGGTGGGGGGAGAATGTGGAGAGGGAGGAGGGAGGAGGGTGGCGGAGGTGAAAGGTCCATACCACAATTTGAAGGGCAGTGAGCTCTTCTGGCATTCGGACCAATGTGTATCCCTCAAACAATATCACAAAATGGATGATTTAATATTTACCTCATTGCTGGAGGTAGGACTTTGCTGTGCAGAAATTAGCTGCTGCTGCATTTTTCAAGATTGTAAAATATTAGTTGTGTTTCAAATGTACTTATTTGATGAGCATGTTGTGAGGCTGTGAAAGACACATCATAATGTAATTTCATTCTTACCTATGTAAGATATTAAATTTGTTTTTCTTCAAGATACTATCCCAAGGGTATTTCAGAACATTCTACCAGCACACTAAACATATTATCTTACTGTATGTCCACACACGTACATACCAGCAGCATAAATTAAGAGTTACATGGAAGAAGTTTGTAACATCGTGATAATTTGTCTTGTGCAAAAAAGGCATCAGTTGGTCAGTATGCACCGAGTTTCTTGGAGACATTACCAATGCCAACTGCTTGAATCTGAGCAATCTGACAAAGTGGTCATACAACATGGCACAGTAGATACAGCACTTTGGGTTAATTTTAGATTTGTAACTTTCTTCCTAACATTACTGTGGGTGTTCTTTCACCCGAGGACTGCAGCGGCTCAAGAAGGCAGTTCAGTACCACCTTCAAATGCCTGTCTCACGAGCAACTCTCACATCCCATTGAGTGAAACAACAAAAAAAATCAGCTGGCAGTTTTGGTTTGGTAAAACAATTTTTCAGGAAAGTTTCAATGTCTGTAATGACAAGAACATTGGAATGTTTTATGATGCCAATCATATTATGTTGTTATTCTATCAGATAATACAGCATGAAATGGACTGGTTGGACTGAAGGGTTTGTTTCTGTATGACTGTGTGACTGACTCGATGATCATTCTGCCACAGCATGGCACCAAAGGTCATCCAATCTGCCTGACAATCTCTTGTCAGTCTCAGAATATAGTGTGTTAATATCGTACCAGTAAATATATTCGCAGAAACAACTTATGCATTAAATTGTAATTTAAATATTTTACAATCATTAGACTCTGGTAATGAGTGAATAAATAAAAAATTAACTTCTCCCCAAACAAATCAACATCCTCAAAAGGTGAGACCACGGTCTTTGAATATTTACAAATAGCAAAATCGGAAATTGCTGGAAAAGCTCAGCAGACCTGGCAGCATCTGTGGAAAGAAATCAGAGTTAATGTTTCGGGTCAAGTGACCCTTCCACAGAAGTTGTACAGCTGCTGTATAACTTATGCATTTATCCTCCAGTGCTCTTGATGAAGAGCTTTTGGCTGAAACATCGATTTTCCTGCTCCTCAGATGCTGCCTGACCTGCTGTGCTTTTCCAGCACCACTCTAATCTGGACTCTTGATATGAAGACCCCAGCATTCCTTGACCCTTCCTGATTATTTTGTGGCATTTTAAAGATCTACGCATCTGAACCCCCAAGTCTTTTAGGGTATCCACTGTATTTAACTTCATACCATGGCATAAGTCAACGAAAAGAACTGCAGATGCTGAAACCAAAACAGAAATTATTGGGAAAACTCAGCAGGTCTGGCAGCATTTGTGGAGAGAAAGCAAAATTTATGTTTTGAGTCCAGTGACCCTTCTTCAGTTCTGTCTTGTCCTCGTTACCTCCTGATTTAATCTCTGTCCTATTGTGCAGCTATTGTTAGGAGGCCTTCAGACTAGTCCTATCAGAGTCATCTTCCATTGCTTTCTTTTACCATCACCCATTCGGATTCTACATCTTCCAATCCAAGATCATTTCTTCCTGTCATACTTATTCCATCACATACCACAATACTACTCTTCCCTTCCCGCCTATCCTTTTCTACAGTCACATGCGCCTAAATCTTTAGTTCCCAGCTTTGATCTCCTGTATGCATGTCTCTGTAATAGCTCGATGAATGTACTCATTAACAGTATTTGTGTCATTACTTCACTGACTTTAGTTCCAAATACCATATCCACTCATGTAAATAGCTATTTTCCTCCCATTTATTCCCTTTTTGGTTCTATTTACCTTTTTTTCATGTTTGTTAATTTTGTCACTTTCTATCCCACTCTGGATGGTGTTTCCAAACAGCTTTCCCGTAACACTGCTATATCCTCTTGCTTTTCAAGCGTAGCATTTCTCCTCTTGCAAACCTTTCCTGCTTGGGGGTGGCACGGTGGTTCAGTGGTTAGCACTGCTGCCTCACAACACCAGGGACCTGGGTTTGATTCCAGCCTCAGGGAACTGTTTGTGTGGAGTTTGCACATTCTCCCCGTGTCTGCATGGGTTTCCTCTGGGTGCTCTTATTTCCTCCCATAGTCCAAAGATGTGCAGGTTAGGTGAATTGGCCATGCTAAATTGCCCATAGTGTTGAGAGATGTGTAGGTTAGATGCATTAATCAGGGGAGAAGTAATAGGGGAGGAGAATGAGTCTGGTTGGGATACTATTCAGAAGGTTGGTGTGGACTTGATGGGCTAAATGGCTGGTTTCCACACTGTAAGGATTCTATGATTGTGCTCTCCCTCCTAACACCTTCAGATGGAAGCTGTCAGGTCCCAGGGATTTACTCGCTCTTCTATTCCATTAAATTGCCCTTTCTGCAACTGCAAAATTTCTTCTTGATTTTGATGTCCCTTGTGAGTTTCAGAAGACAGAACATAGAACATAAAACAGTGCAGAACAGGCCATTCGGCCCTCAATGTTGCGCCGACTTGTGAACTAATCTAAGCCCATCCCCTACACTTTCCCATCATCATCATCCATGTGCTTATCCAAGGATGGTTTAAATCTCTCTAATGTGGCTGAGCTAACTACATTGGCAAGCAGGGCATTCCATGCCGTTACCACTCTCTGAGTCAAGGACCTGCCTCTGATATCTATCTTAAATCTATCACCCCTCAATTTGTAGCTATACCCCTCGTACAAGCTGATGTCATCATCCGAGGAAAAAGACTTTCATTGTCTACCCTATCTAATCCTCTGATCATTTTGTTTGTCTCTATCAAATCCCCTCTTAACCTCCTTCTTTCCAATAAGAACAGACCCAAGTCACTCAACCTTTCCTCATAAGACCTTCCCTCCAGACCAGGCAACATCCTGGTAAATCTCCTCTGCACCTTTTCCAATGCTTCCACATCCTTCCCGAAATATGGCAATCAGAACTGTACACAATATTCCAAGTGCGGCTGCACTAGCGTTTTGTATGGTTGCAGCATGATATTGCGGCTCCAGAACTCAATCCGTTAACCAATGAAACCTAACACACCATATGCCTTCTTAACAGCATTATCAACCTGGGCCATAATCCCTTTTAGTAGGTCTTATAAGTTGTTTGTGGCCCTTGGCTATTCTTTATATCTTCCCCACTTGGCATGATTTGTGCTGTTTTTTGCATTTTTGTTAGTTGTTCCATATCTCTTTAGTTGTCAGTGGCTTTTTTTTTACACCTCTTGTGAAGTGGATCTTTTCCCTTGCAGAAGTTTAAACTGGTTTTCTGTATTGTGTTAAATGTTTCTTTCAAAATATTCCTTGAAGGAGCCAACCATTTCAAGGGAAAAGCAGAGAAATTAAGGAATATTTACAAAAAATATGAATACAGTGGCATATGCAATGTTTTCTTTCAGAATTAATCTATTCCTCTATCAGTTATTGCAGACACAGTTAGGGCCCAGGTAAAATAAGGGTCACATTATGTTAACAAAGTACAAAGAACATTACAGCACAGTACAGGTCTTTCAGTCCTCGATGTTGAGCCAACCTGTGGAACCAATCTGAAGCCCATCTAATCTACACTATTCCATTCTCCTCCATATGTCTATCCAATGACTATTTGAATGCCCTTAAAGTTGATGAGGCTCCTACTGTTGCAGGCAGTGCATGCCACTACTATTCTCTGAGTAAAGAAACTACCTCTGACATCTGTCTTATATCTATCACCCCTCAATTTAAAGCTATGTCCCCATGTGCTAGCCATCGCCATCTAAGGAAAAAAGGTCTCACTGTCCAACCTTTCTAGCCCTCTAATTGTTTTATATGTCTCAATTAAGTCACCTCTCAACCTTTCTTTTCTCTATCAAAAACAGCCTCAAGTCTGTTCGCCTTTCCTTGTAAGACCTTCCCTCCATATCAGGCAACATCCGAGTAAATCTCCTCTGAACCCTTTCCAAAGTTTCCACATCCTTCCTATAATGCGGTGACCAGAACTATACGCAATACTCCAAATGTGGCTGCACCAGAGTTTGGTATAGCTGCAGCATGATCTCATGGTTCCAAAACTCAATCCCTCTACCAATAAAAGCTAACACACCATATGCCTTTTTAACAACCCTATCAACCTGGTGGCAACTTTCAAGGATCTATGTACCTGGACACTGAGATCTCTCTGCTCATCTACACTATTAAGAATCTTACCATTAGCCCAGTACTCTGCATTCTTGTTAGTCCTTTCAAAGTGAATCACCTCACACTTTTCCGCAATAAGCTCCATTTGCCACCTCTCAGCCCAGCTCTGCAGCTAATCTACGTCTCTCTGTAACCTACAACATCCTTTGTCACTATCTCCACAACTCTACCGACCTTAGTGTCATCCACAAATTTACTGGCCCATCCTTCTATGCCCTCATTCAGGTCATTTATCAAAATGACAAATAACAATGAACCCAAAGCAGATCCTTGTGGTACCCCACTTGTAACTGAACTCCAGGATGAACATTTCCCATCAACCACCACCCTCTGTCTTCTTTCAGCTTGCCAATTTCTGATCCAAACCATTATATCACCCTCAATCCCATGCCTCTGTATTTTGTGCAATAGCCTACCATTGGGAACCTTATCAAACACCTTACTGAAATTCATAAACACCATATCAACTGCTTTACCCTCATCCACCTGTTTGGTCACCTTCTGAAAGAACTCAATAAGGTTTGTGAGGTACGACCTGCCCTTCACAAAACCGTGCTGACTATCCCTAATCAACTTATTCCTGGAGATTATTATAAATCCTATCTCTTATAACCATTTCCAACACTTTACCCACACCCGAAGTAAGGCTCAGAGGCCTATTATTTCCAGGGTTGTGTCTTGAACAAGGGAACAACATTTGCTTCCCTCCAGTCTTCTGGCACTATTCCTGTAGACAATGATGACATAACTGTCTCCCCCTCAAGGTTCCCACCCACCCCACCATTTTAATTTTGCCTCCCCAACCTTTTGAGGCAAATAGCTGAATTCAATTGAATTTTTCAAAATTTATTAGCATCTTCCGTTTTAAAAAGTTCAACTAAATTCAGCTGTTTGCCTCAAAAGGTTTGGGAGGCAAAATTAAAATGGTGGAGTGTGGTGGGAACCTCGAGAAGGAGACAGTTGACAGGGAAGTAAGAACTAAAATGAAAGACAGAATGGGAACCTAGAAAGATGATCGACCAGAAATACAAGCAGACCTGCAGCGAACAGGACTAAGAATGCTACAAAGGTATTTCTTAAGGCCTTGTGTTCCATTTGGCGAGCATTTGCAATAAAATGGATGAATTAGTTGCACAAATAGATGCAAGCATTGATAGATCATGGAGATTACACAGCATAGTTGCAAGGCGACCGGGAATGAAAACAATATCCAGCGGTTTTCAGTTTTTGAAATGGACCTACGCAAAGGTAAAGGAGGTGAAGTAGACCTGTTGATTAAAGAGGAAATTAATACAATTGTAAGGAAGGATATGAGCTCTGGTGAAGTAGAATCGTATGGGTTGAGCTCAGAAACATCAGCCTTCATTGGTTGGGGCACTGATTATAAAAATTGGCGAGTCATGTTGCAACTGGGCGGCACGGTGGCACAGTGGTTAGCACTGCTGCCTCACAGTGCCAGAGACCCGGGTTCAATTCCCGACTCAGGCGACTGACTGTGTGGAGTTTGCACATTCTCCCCGTGTCTGCGTGGGTTTCCTCTGGGTGCTCCGGTTTCCTCCCACAGTCCAAAGATGTGCAGGTCAGGTGAATTGGCCATGCTAAAATTGCCCGTAGTGTTAGGTAAAGGTGTAAATGTATGGGAATGGGTGGGTTGCGCTTCGGCGGGTCAGTGTGGACTTGTTGGGCCGAAGGGCCTGTTTCCACACTGTAAGTAATCTCATCTAAACTGTTTAAGACTTTAGTCAGGCCACATTTGAGGAACTTTGTACTGTCCTGGTCACCTTACTACAGGAAAGAGGCTTTGGAGAGGTTTACCAAGATGTTGCCTCGATTTGAGTGTGTCAGCTACAATTTGTGGGCGGCACGGTGGCACAGTGGTTAGCACTGCTGCCTCACAGCGCCAGAGACCCGGGTTCAATTCCCGACTCAGGCGACTGACTGTGTGGAGTTTGCACGTTCTCCCCGTGTCTGCGTGGGTTTCCTCCGGGTGCTCCGGTTTCCTCCCACATCACAAAGATGTGCAGGGTCAGGTGAATTGGCCACACTAAATTGCCCGTAGTGCTAGGTAAGGGGTAAATGTAGGGGTATGAGTGGGTTTCGCTTCGGCGGGTCGGTGTGGACTTGTTGGACTGAAGGGCCTGTTTCCACACTGTAATCTAATGTAATCTAATCTAATCTAAATTTGGATTGTTTCCGCTCGAGCATCGGAGGTCAAGAAGCAACCTGATAAAAGTTTATAAAAGTGTGAGAGGCTTTGATAGGATGGATAGTCAGAGTTTTTTTTTAACCAGAGTGAAGAGGTCAAATACTAACAACCATGGGTTTAAAGTGAGAGGGGAAAGGTTAAAGGCAAGATTTTCTTTACACAGTGCAGTAAGTGGGAGAAGCAGATGTGATGGCAACGGTTAACAGGCATTTGGACAGACACACTTTAGTTCCAACTTTAGAAAGGAAGACAAATAACATCCCAAAGCAGAGGTGGGACTGGGGCCAGGGTCAAGAAGGGAAAATGGACACAATGCCGACTGGGAAGAAGGAATACAAAGAAATTAACATTTTTACAGAAGTCAAATAAATCTTCAGAACCTGATGACCTTCATTCCAGAATACTTCAGGAAGTGACCTTCGAAACAGTAGATGTGTTAGTCATAATTTTTCAAACTTCTAAAGACTCTGGAACAGTTCCTATGGATTGGATGGCAGCTAATGTAACCTGGGTCGAGAATGTGGTGCTGGAAAAGCACAGCAGGTCAGGCAGCATCCAAGGAGCAGGAGAATTGACATTTCAGGCATAAGCCCCTCATCAGGAATGAGGCTTGTGGGCCGGGGAGCTGAGTGGGGTGGGGCTGGGGGGGGGTAAGGTGGCTGAGAACGCTTTAGGTATATGAAGGTGAGGGAGAAGGTGATAGGTCGGAGGGGAGAGCTAATGTAACCTCGATGTTAATGTAATTTCCTAGCTAATATAACCTCACTATTTAAGAATGGAGGCAGAGAGAGAAAAAAAAAATCAAGAGTGAGAAAAATTTGAGAGTCCATTCTCAAAGATATATTAGCAGAGCACTTGGAAGATAGCGACAAAATATGACAGAACCAGCAAGGATTTATGAAGGGGAAGCTATGTTTGGTAAATGTGCTGAAATTTTTTGTGGATCAATTGAGAGTGGATAAAGGGGAACTAGTAGATATGGTTTACTTAGATTCTCAGAAGGCTTTCGAATATATCCCACATCAGAGATTAATATGCCGAATTAAACAGCATGGAATTGGGATTTGTATGCTTCAATCGACTGAGAGTTGGTTGGGAGACAGGAAACAAAGGGTCGGAGTAAATGAATCTTTTTTGGAATGGCATGCAGTGAATAGTTGGGTACTGAAGGGACCAGTGCTTAGACCTCAGTTATTCACAAAATATATTCATAATTTGGATGAGGATACTATGTGTCATATCTCCAAGCTTGCAGATGACAAAAACCTGGGTGTGAGGGTGAGGGTGCGTTATGCGGATGATACATAAAAGTTTCAGAGTGATTCGGACAAGTAAGTGGGCAAGTACATGGCAGATGAAGTCTAATGTGGATAAATATGAGGTTCTACATGCTGGCAATGAGAATAGGCAGGCAGATTATTATCTGAATGGTGATAGATTGGGGAAGGGGGGAGGTGCAACAAGACCTGGGTGTCTTTGTACACCAGTCGCTAGAAGTAAACATATGCAGTAAAGAAGGCAAATGATATGCGCTGGCTGTTAGGTGAGTAGAAAGAAGGTTGTCTAGATGGATTCCTGGGATGGCAAAACTAACCGTGATGATAAGACAAGGAGAGACTGGGTTGCTGAAAGTATTTTCATTAGAGTTCAGCAGAATGAAGAGGAAATCTCATACAAACCTAAACAATTCTTCCAGGATTGGGCAGGATAAATGCAGCAAGAATGTTCCCAACAATGAAGGAGCCCAGAACCAGGGGGCACAGACTAAGGATAGGGTCTCGGCCTTTAAGGACAGAGCTTGGTGAGCCGATGGAGTGATCAGTGGTTGAGGCCAAAACACAATGTTTTCAATAAGGTGATCAATCTCGTTTTTATTGATTGATGGGGGTAGGGAGAAAGCAGAAAAAGGTTACTAAGTTGGATGATCAGCCACGATCTTATTGAACATTGGAGCAGGCTTGAAGGGCCGAATGGCCTACTCCTGCTTCTAAATTCTATGTTTCTATCCCATTTATTCCAGCCATACAGCCAATGAAACAAAGGCTCAAATGCATGTTTACACACCCTGAATAAAAGCAAATGTGTGTTTGAAAATAGGTTCTAATTCAAGGAGGAACAATTTGCTTTTGCCTCAAAATACAGAATGGGAAAGGAGGGACATAGTTTGAGTCCCGCAGCCACCATGTGGTGGCACATTAATATTAAGTGTATCTTGTTTGGCCATTTGGCCTTAACAATAGATGATATGGAAGAAATTATCAGCCTGAATTTTCAATCAACGCACCAGTTGTCTGACCAGCAGTATATTGAAATCCAGGGTTACATGAGCAGAAATGAGTAAAACCTTGATGTGCACGACACTGTTTGACCTCTATCTACTTTCACCAGTAGCTGCTGAAAGCTTTAAGTCCAAACACTACTAACTGTTATCCAATTTCTTTCCCCACACAAATCTCCACTAAGTTGTAGTCTCTGACTGTGTCTCAGCAGGACATAAATCCATTGCTTCCCATGATACAGATCTAAAATAATAAGCTTTGGCCAAATGTCTTCTCTTCAACTCACTGGTGCTGAGGATATCATGAATATCTGGCTGAGGTCAATCAATGGTGTGAACACATCAAGAGGTTCCTTGGTTTACGAATACCCGTTCACTCAATGGTTGAATGCACATGGGAGTCAAGTCTGCAAGATAATTTTTCACGTAGGCAAGTTCTATTAGAAAGAGGAGCCAGTTCATTCACAAAATGAAACCTGTGTGCCATGGCAACCCGAGGCATCTTAAATAATGAGGTACCCAGGACAATGGATAGGAATTCCAGAGAACACTGTCACTCTGGCTCTTCAGGGGAGCTCCACATTTCGGACAAGAGGTTCCACTCAAGGACCCTTCAGAAATGTGGAGTTGTATTTCCATTCTGAAATTTGTTTGCAGTGTAGAACTGGGGAGGAGAAAGTGAGGTCTGCAGACGCTGGAGATCAAAGCTGAAACTTTATTGCTGGAACAGCACAGCAGGTCAGGCAGCATCTAGGGAACAGAAGATTCGACGTTTCGGGCACATGCCCTTCTTCAGGAAAATCCTGAAGAAGGGCATGTGCCCGAAACGTCGAATCTTCTGTTCCCTAGATGCTGCCTGACCTGCTGTGCTGTTCCAGCAATAAAGTTTCAGTGTAGAACTGGGGGCAAGCCAGGTCCCCTTTCCACAGCAATCAACTGACATTGAAATGGCAGATAGCAATTTTGACAGCCACTGTCAAACAGAAGGTAAAGGTGCTGTAGTCTTACCAGACCATCAGGCTACTCTTTCATTAGAAATAGGCAAGGTGGTGACCTATTATTGCTGAACTGCCAATTCAGAGAGGTGAAAGTGAGGACTGCAGATGCCGGAGATCAGAGTGGTGCTGGAACAGCACAGCAGGTCAGGCAGCATCCAAGGAGCAGGAAAATTGACTTTTCAAGCAAAAGCCTGATGAAGGACTTTTGCCTGAAACGTCAATTTTCCTGCTCCTCGGATGCTGCCTGACCTACTGTGCTTTTCCAGGACCATGCTAATCTTGACTTTGATCTCCAGCATCTGCAATCCTCACTTTCGCTGATTCCTGATGAAGGGCTTTTGCCCGAAACATTGATTTTCCTGCTCCTCGGATGCTACCTGACCTGCTGTGCTTTTCCAGCAGTCTCATCTTGACTGCCAGTTCAGAGACTCAGGTAACATTCTGGGGACTCAGGTTTGAATCCCACCAGAGGTGGAATTTATATTCAATTTTTTAAAAATCTGGAATTCAGAGTCAAATTGTGACCATGAATCTGTCATTGCTTGTTGGAAAGACATATCTGGTTAACTAATGTTCTTTAGGGAAGGAAACTCATCCTTACCTGGTCTGGCCTACATGTGACTTCAGATCCATAGCAACGTGATTGATTCTTAACTTCCCTCTGGGCAGAGGATGGGCAATAAACTCTGGCCTAGCCAGTGACGTTCACATCCCATGAATGAATAAAAAAAAGCTCATGGTGGTTCAAGTTGAAGGTCACCATGCCTCAGGGGAGAGGTTGACAAGGAAAGTCCTTCTCGGGAATAACTACAGCTGGTGCAGGAATTGAATCGACAATTTTGGCATCACTCTGCATTGCAAAATAGCCATCCAGGGTCGAAAAGTGTGGCACTGGAAAAGCACAGCCGGTCATCAGAGGAGCAGGAGAATCAATGTTTCCCACATGAACGCTTCATCAGGAATGAAGGGGTGCCCAAGGGGACTGAGAGATAAATGGGAGGGGAGTGGAGCAGGGGGTGAAGATAGCTGGGAATGCGATAAGTAGATGAAGGTAGATTGGTAGATAGGTAGATGAAAATAGCCATCCAGTCAACGGAGCTAACCGACTCCCTGTCAAACCTTCAATTCATAAGGTGAGTGCAATGCTCAAGTGCTGGGAGGGTACAGTGCCAGATGGGTAGAGGGATAGGGTACCAGCCAGTATTCAGCTTGGTGTGGTTCTTGTGGTTAGGGATAAAGTGCTGGGGATAGGATGCTCAGTGGATAGGGGCAAGATACCAGGTGAGTAGGGTGCCAGCTGGTTAAGGGGTATAATGCAGGTGAGTAGGATGACATGGTGATAGGCATGGGGCCAGGTAAGTGATGTAGCACTTAGAGCAGGTCAGGGTGACTGGGAGAAATTGGTTCTGGTTGGATTGGTGTTGGGTCTAGCTGGGTTCTGGTCTGGATTATCAAGCTTGATTCGATGGCTGATGTAAGGGGGTGTAGGTTTCAGGTTCGTATACAGGGAGGTCAGGCCCCAGCCGAATGTTGGGAAGTTTTGTTCAGTCTCGGATAGTGGGTATGAGGAGGGGTCAGCTTGTGTTAGCTCTGACATTCATGAGGGAAGGAATGTCAGGCCTGGTGGCAATGGAAGGGGAAGTGGGTCAAAGGCAGAATAGGCGAATGTGTTTATATTTGGGGGGTATCAGGTCAGGGTCTGTGAGGGCTGAATGTTGTCTGGGGCTGGTGTCATGGTATGAGCTCTGTTAAATAGATACTCAGGAGTTGGACTATGTATTCAATAGTCTAACTTTTTAAATTTAATTTGATTGGAACCCCCTGAAATCTCTAATTTAAAGGCATAGAGGAATTGTCCAGTGGAAACCTTCAATTTCCTGAGTAATTCCTTCACAGCCTGCTACTATGGAGATTTCATGGAGTTGCCATAAGCAACTCTCATCTCCACTGCATGGTGATTCCATGGCTTTACGAGATGTATTTTGTCCTTTTTTGAAAAAATGAAGTGAGGTTGAGACAGAGGTGCAAGTGGTCTGCTTCAATCCAATAAAGTAAACAGCTTTGAGGCCTTGGGATCTTTTGTTTTGAAGTTGGAACAATAGAAGCAGCCTGAACAGGCAAGATCAAGCTCCCACAGAACCAAGATTTTATTTTTGGTTTTCAGTAGCTGTTGGGGTTGTGAAAGCTGCTATATCTCTCTCACTCTTCGCTACAACGAAAAGCTTGGGTTCCCTTCCAGCTGCTTGAATTGCATGTGATAACGTCTATTTTACTGAATTTGCCTTTGCCAGGTGTGTGTTTATGGTATGTTACGATATTAGAATAGTTAATGAGTAATGCATTATTTTGTTAATTATTTTGATAGTTAGACTTCAACTAATTCTTTTCTCTTACTTTATTTTGCCTGCATTTTAATGAACGCATATGAATAAAGTGTGTTTTGCTTCAAGCCCAACAGTTTGACCAATTGAAATGTCTTTAAAATAATAAAAAGTTTGGGTGCAGGCTAGCTGCTTGACACATTTTAGGAGGGGTGGATTGGCCAGGTCCATAAAAACTGGGATAATGATTGGCCAGCGAAAAATTAGATTAATTTTTGCAGAGATTATATCATGGATCAGCATCTTTTGTTTCACCAAAAATGCAAGCTGAAAGTATGCCTTATTAAATGACATTTGTTGGGATAGTACCTGACCTTTTGCAATCACGTGAAATGGATAAGAGCCAAATGGCAGCCCGATAAGGAAAGTAAAGCTTAACTCTGAGAAATAAGGAGCAGCTAATATAAAGGGAAATCCTGAGGTCTTCTGTCGGCATGTAAATAGTAAACAAATGTTTAATGGAGGAAGAGGGTTGATCAAAGACGGAAAAGTGGATATACGCACAGAAGGGGCATGGCAAAGTTGTTAAATGAATACTTTGATCGGACTTTATAAAAGAGGAGGATGCTGCCTAGGTCATGGTGATACAGGGGAAAACTTTGTCACTAGAAGCGTTTAAAATTAATAAGGAAGAAGACTTGTATAGACTGTTGGCACTCAAGGTTGACAGGACACCGAGACTGGATGAGATGCTTCCAAGGATTTTGAAGGAAGTGAGGGTAGGAATAGTAGGACACAAACCATGATCTTTTAGATTCCAGAAGACTGGAGAATTGCAAACATTACAGATTTATTGAAGAAAGTTTGCAAAGATAATCTTAGCAATTATAGATCAATTTGTTTAACTTTGGTAACAGGTAAACCTCTACAAACAATTAGTTGGGATAGAACTAGTAATCACATGGAAAAAATGATGGTTTGGTTAGCAAGTATCAGCATGGATTTCAAATGAGGAAAATCATGTTTCATTAGGTTGTATGAGATTTTTTTGAAGAGGTGACAGAAAGCGTTGATGAGGTAATGCTGATGATGTTGTATACATGATTTCCAGACAGAGTTTGATATAGTGCCATACAACAGACTCATTAAGGAACATAGTATATCAGGAGCAGTGGCAAAATGGACACTAAATTTGCTGTGATAGGAAACAATGGAGACATTTTGGCCTGGTGGAAGGTTTGTACAGGGGTTCCCATGGATTGATATTAGGGCCCTTGCCTTTTCTGACATACATATAAATATTAATGATCAAGATAGAGTCATAGAGTCATAGAGATGTACAGCATGGAAACAGACCCTTCGGTCCAACCCGTCCATGCCGACCAGATATCCCAACTCAATTTAATCCCACCTGCCAGCACCCGGCCCATATCCCTCCAAACCCTTCCTATTCACATACCCATCCAAATGCCTCTTAAATGTTGCAATTGTACCAGCCTCCACCACATCCTCTGGCAGCTCATTCCATATGCTTACCACCCTCTGTGTGAAAAAGTTGCCCTTTAGGTCTCTTTTATATCTTTCCCCTCTCATCCTAAACCTATACCCTCTAGTTCTGGACTCCCCAACCCCAGGGAAAAGACTTTGCCTATTTACCCGATCCATGCCCCTCATAATTTTGTAAACCTCTATAAGTTCACCCCTCAGCCTCCGACGCTCCAGGGAAAACA
>NC_057711.1:22131550-22181656 GCF_004010195.1 Chiloscyllium plagiosum | reverse complement strand
CATTTATCTGAATTAAACTCCATCTGCCACTTCTCAGCCCATTGACCCATCTGGTCCCGATTCTGTTGTAATCTGAGGTAACCCTCTTCGCTGTCCACTACACCTCCAATTTTGGTGTCATCTGCAAACTTACTAACTGTACCTCTTATGCTCGCATCTAAATCATTTATGTAAATGACAAAATGTAGAGGACCCGATGATCCTTGTGGCACTCCACTGGTCACAGGCCTCCAGTCTGAAAAACAACCCTCCAACATCATCTCTGTCTTCTACCTTTGATCTTGGTGTGCAGTGGACAATTTCAAAGTTTGTCCATGACCCTAAACTTGGAAGAATTGTAAACATTGAGGAGGACAGTATGGAACTCCAAAAGGACACTGAAAAGTTATTGTTGTGGATGGATAGGTGGCAGGTGCAGACAGGCTCACTTTGCTCACCAAAATACTCAAAGACAAAATAAACGAGGGTGCACAGTCCTAAAAGGGGTGCAGGAGCAGAGGGACCTGGATGTTTTTGTGCACAGATCATTGAAGGTGGCAGGACTGGTGGAGAGAGCAATTATAAAACCATAAGTGTTCTCTTCTTTATTAATAGGGACGTAGAGTTCAAGAGCAAGGAGGTGATGTTAAATTTGTATAACACAGTTGTTAGACATCAGCTGGTGTATTGTGTACAATTATGCAGACAACTTTATTAAAAAGATGTGAATACATTAGAGATCATGCAGGAACTATTTATTAGAATGGTGCCAGGAATAAGAAACTTCATTATGAAGAAGTTGGCACTGTTCTCCAAAGAGAAAAGAACATGAATAGGAGATTTAAAAGTGTTTTTCAAAATCATGAGCGGGCTGGATAGAGCAGACAGAATGAAGGCAAAAGAAACAAGAGTATGAGGGCATAGATTTGAAGTGATGTGTAAATGAAGCAAGCATGTTGTGAGAAAAAAACATTTTCAAACAGCGAGCAGTTAGCGTATGGAATGCGTTGTCTGAAAATGTGGTGGAAACAGGTTCAATTAAGGCATTCAAGAGAGCATTAAATGATAATTTGAATTGAAATAATGTGCAGGGATATGGTAGAGAGGAAGGAGATTGGTGCTAGGTAACAGAATTGGTACAGACATGATGGATTGAATGGCCTCCTTCTGTGCTGTTAACATTTTTGTGATTCTATTTCAAACTTAATCTATCCCTGGTAGTATCAGAACAACATCATGATTAAGCTTTGAGGCATTTCATGGAAGAGCTACCATCAGTCTCAAATTAGTGGGTATTAGTCCTCAGCACAAAACAGACTATAATTTAACACCTAATTGACAGCGACTTGGCAGAGGTTAGAAATACAGTGTAGGAAATGGAAATCTGACACTAAAGCAGTCATGTGTGCTTATCTGAGATTGAAATTCAGGCACTGTGAGGGAAGATTGCCTCTTGAATGCCATGTGGAACTAAATCATGAATCTTTTAATGAACAAGAAACTTACAATATTGTTAGGCATAGCCTTCGAGGGAAATCTCCATCATATCTGAATAATGTAAAGAAACTTTCTTCCCTCTGTGGTCAAATTCTTTCACCTCTTTATCAAGAAATGGTTGCATTCATGCAGCAAAATTGAAATAAGTTTTATTATGAATCCCAGGACATATTTCAAACAAAATTTTGCAATGGGTTTATCAGGAATTATTATTAGGTCCAAGTTACTGAAAGCTTTGTCAAAGAAATGGTTTGAAGGATCGTCTCTAAACAGGTGCAAGAAGTCACAAGCTGGAAGAGTTTAAGGAAGGTATAAAGGGCATATCCGTATTTCCTGATAACACAAAGTTAGGCAGCATTGTAGACAGTGTAGATAATAACAAAACATTATTAAGGGGTCTTGATAGACTGGGTGAATGGGCAAAACTGGGCAGATGGACATCAATGTGATCAAGTGCGAAATAATCCATTTTGGACCAAAAACAGGATAGATCAGGTACTTTCCAAATGGTATGAAATTAAATGTAGTGAATATCCAAAGAAACTTGAGGGTTCAGGAATATAGACCTTTAAAATGCTGCGATTAGGTGCGGAAAATAATCAAGAAGGCTAATGGAGTGCTGACCTTTATATCTAGAGGAGTGGAATGCTGGAGTTAAGCTGCAGCTTTATGAAATCCCAGTTGGGCCCCACTTGGAGTAGTGTGAGCAGATCCAAGCACCACATCTTAGGAAGGATATATTGGCCTTGGAGGGAGTACACTGTAGTGTTACAAGAATGTCACTGGGATTTTAAGGTTAAATTGAGGAGAGACTGTACAAGTTAGGCCTGTTTTCTTTGGAATTTAGAAAGTTAAGTGGTGACCTGATCGAAGTCTGCAAGGTATTAACAGGAAAAGACAGGGTTGATAACGATTCCAGAACTGGTATGATCTGAGAATTAGGATCAGACCATTCAGGAGAGATGTCAGGAAGCACTTCTGCACACAAAGGGTGGTCATGATTTGGAACTCTCTTCCACAAATAGCAGCAGATGCAGGATCAGTTATTAGATTTAAATCCAAGATTGATAAATTTTTGTTCAGCAAAGGTATTAGGGGATATTGGACCAAGGTGGCATATGCAGTTAGTCTCAGATCAGTCATGATCTCCCTGAATGGCCTGCTCCTGTTCCTTTGTTCCTCTGTAGCGTATAGGTTGAATAAGTACAGATGTGAGTCATGGAATGAAATAAATTTGCTCCGGTTTCCTCCCACAGTCCAAAAATGTGCAGGTTAGGTGAACTGGCCATGTTAAATTGCCCGTAGTGTTAGGTGAAGGGGTAAGTGTAGGGGAATGGGTCTGGGTGGGTTGCTCTTCGGAGGGTCGGTGTGGACTTGCTGGGCCGAAGGGCCTGTTTCCACACTGCAAGTAATCTAAGTAAAATTTAAGTAAAATATAAGTAATCTAATTGAAGTAAATAAACATACAATTCATAGCAGTTGACCATACAGTACCTTGAGTCTGTTCTGCCATTCAATAAAACCATTTCAGCACAAACCTCTGTGTTTTGAATTCCACATTTCCATCTACCCCTAATAACCTTTAACCCCTTTGCCTGATAAGAATCAAACTACCACCCACCTTGAAAAATAGTCCATGATCACCCTTCCACTGCCTTCTGAGGCAAAAAGAGTTCCAAAGTTAAACAAATTCAGAGAGAATGAATTTCTCATCTGTCCTAAACTGTCAACAACTAATTTTTAAACAGTGGTCCCAAGATCTGGACTCCCTCACGAAAGGAAACATCTTTTCCATGTCCATCTTGTCAAGCATGATAAGAATCAGGAATGCACAAGAGACAAAAATTAGTGGAGCTCAAAGATTTGAGCAGGCTGTAGGCCTTGTTGAAGTTATGGAGATAAGGAGGCTTGATGCTCTGAAGGGATTTGAAAGCATGGATGATGATATTAAAGTGGCGGCTTTATATAAATTCTGATGGTTGGACAGTATTTCCTATGCTGTACGACTTGTGCTGCCATGTTTCAGTTTGAGCTCGAGCGGCCTAAGCAATGAGGTTGGTCAGGAGAGCATTGCAATTGACAAGTTTTGAAGCAACAAAAGAAATAAAGGTTTCAGCAGTAGATTTACATAAGATATTTCTCCCCTCCTCACGCAGTTTGTTTCACAACTATGATGAACTGAAATTCAGTTCAGTTTGAGTTTTGAAATGCAAATAATCTTTTGCATAGAGAAACTGAAGTAGAACTGAGAATGTTCAATTCAAGGTGGTTCTGATATCTATAAACATTACCCATCGAAGGATAAACTAATTGCTAAGTTTCCTCAGATTCTCATTTTACCTTTTGTAATTTCAGGGGTCAGTTGACAACAAGTAAATAGCAGCTTTGAATAACCTAACACTTTGTGATATATTCTGGGGTATCTCAAAACTGCTTAATGCTTCTGGCACTGCCTGCTGTACTGTGGCATGCCACAGCATTTGTATCAGTTCTAGCTAAGTATATTATTCAGTTGCTCTATCTGTGATTGACTTCCAGTGGCTTCCTAGACACATTTTGCGATAGATTATTTTCAATCTGAAGCCATGTCTGTTGATTTTTAATGACTGTTATTTTTGTGATTAATAGTGCAAGCAAAGCACAAAATATGTTTCCTGTGAAAACACAAACTCAAACATCTTGAGCACATCCCTTCACTGCCATCAACTGAGAATGACAGATGATAAACAGCCCCAAGTCTGGTTCCCCTATCACACTGTGCTAGCTGACTTACAATGGAAATGCCACCCCCCGC
Source organism: Chiloscyllium plagiosum (assembly GCF_004010195.1). Taxonomy (NCBI): domain Eukaryota; kingdom Metazoa; phylum Chordata; class Chondrichthyes; order Orectolobiformes; family Hemiscylliidae; genus Chiloscyllium; species Chiloscyllium plagiosum. Next base: position 22,177,386 of record NC_057711.1, on the reverse strand, counting down.
CCCATTAAGAAATACCTCAATTTTAAAATTTTCATCCTCATTTCTAAATTATTCTGTGTCCTTTTCTCTCCTTATTTCTGCAAACTCCTCCAGCACCCAAATTCATTGAGATATCTTCACTTCTCCAGTTTGGCCTCTTGGGATTTCACTGTAGTCTTGATGTCCATACCTTCAGTAGCCAAGGTCCTAAACTCTGGAATATCCTCCCTACCCTTCCCTATACTTCTGACTTACTTTCCTAGATAGTCACTCAGGAAATGTCCAACTGAAAAATCATAGTCTACCTTCTGGATAAACACACAGCTGACCCCCAAAGCTTGTAACCTGATTTCCTCTTCTGATGACGCCAGTAACTGACTCCTTCTGAACCCCTGGTTCCCCACTGTACACTTATCCTGGCCTGGTAATGCAGTGACCTAACAGTTCCAGACTTGACCTGACCTTATCCAATTGCCATTCTATACAATTGTTAACGTACCCAACTACCACCCTATCCACCAACCAACCTATACACTATCACTAACCCACTTACACAGATCCACTAACCCAGTTACACAACCTACACACTATCACTAACCCAGTTACACAAATCAACCTTCTTCTTTATCTTAATCCTCACTAATCCTCTTCAGAAAATACCCATTCATTCATACTCAAGCAGAGAAATGCTGGAATATTTAAACTGTTACTTAACAGAATACAGCACCTAAAGCCACAAAAAAAAGGGGTCGGGAGGGACAGATCCTCTCTATGACCCTCCTTAAATGATGTTTCTTGAGGATTCGTATGCTAAAACAGTTTTGTTGGATCCTCCATTGAAAGGCGAGCCAAAACAAAAAAAAACGAAGACAAGTGGTTAGTTTTTGTTCACCAGCAATAGGTACAAGTGGTGACTGGATGATTTGGGCCATTATATTAAATAGACTCCAACATTTAAAGACAGCATCGCGTTATCAAGGGCAGCTATGGATAGGCAATAAATGATGGTTCAGTCAATTATGTACATGTCCCAAGAACAAATAAAAAAGGATAGTGTCAGAAGTGCAATATATTTATTATACTATTTTGTTGATGATTGGCACATCTATTTACTAATGTCATGAGCTAGATTCATAAAAATTACTGCACAGAGATTGGTATTATTCCATTAGTTCAAAGCAAGTTATTGACCGAATTTAACAAGGAACAGGGAACTTTTAAAGTATTTTCATAGGATGTGGGCATCATTTATTGACCATCTCTAATTTCTTTTCAGAAGGTGATGAGGCCTCTATTTGAATTGCTGTCATCAATGTTATATAGCAGCACTCTCCATGCCCTGAGTTGTAGGATTTTAATTTAATAACAGCAAAGGAATGACAGTGTATTTCAAAGCCAAGATGATGTGCGGTTTAGAACAAAACTTGCAAGTGCAGTCGTTATACTTGTGGGTGGTCAAGATCTTGAGTTTAAAGGCACTGTTGAAAGAGTTTGTTGAGTTATTCAAATGCATTTTGTAGATGGCACACACAGTTGCGCACTGCATGCCAGTGGTTGAGGGAGTGAATTGATTGTATTGGCTGGGATGTCGGTCTAATGGATTGCTTTGTGCTGGGTCATGTGATACTGCTTGACTGGCATTGGAGCTGTACTCATCCAGTATTCTATCACTCTTATGACTTGTAATTTGTAGATAGTAGCACCTTTTGTACTATTTTTAAAGACTCTTTATTACCTGGAATTATCCTGCAATGATCTCTCCGCCTACAAATTCTGTGCCTGTGCATTTCCCTTCACTTCACCTGATGAAGGAACAGCACTCCGAAAGCTTGTGATTTCAGATAAACCTGTTGGAGTATAATCTGATGTGACTTCTGAGGCTGCATCTTGTGCTTACTGCTTATCGCCTCACAATATCAGAAGATTATTTAATTGTGGAGCAGACTCAATGAGCTGAACAGCCCAGATCCATTCTGATTTGGAATGGGATCAAAAGTTATGGGGAGAAAGCAGAATTAGGCAGTTGAGTTGGGCGATCAGCCATGAACATGATGAATGGTGAAGCAGGCTCGAAGGGCTGAATGGCCTCCACCTGCTCCTATCTTCTATGTTTCTATGATTTATCGAATGTGGAGCAGTAAAGTACAGGGAACAGGCCCTTCAACCCACCCTGCCCATGTGACCATGATACCATTCTAAACTAATCCCATCTGCCTGCCTTGGGTCCATATCCTTCTCTTCTCCACCTGTTCATGTGTGTGTCCAAGTGTCTTTTAAACATTGTGATCATATTTTCTTCAATCACCTACCCTGATAATGTGTATCAAGCATCTACTACCCTCTGTATAAAAAAAATTGCCTCACACAACTCCTTTAAACTCTTCCCTTTCACCTTAAAGGTGTGCCCTCAAGTATTTGACATTTCTACCCTGGGTTAAAAGACTGACTATCCACTCTATCCAAGCCTCTCATAAAAAAGTATATCATGTTATTAAATTACTCCTCAGCCTCTGACACTGTATAGAAAACAATGTAAGCTTGTCCAACCTCTCCTAATAGCTCATACACTCAAATTGAGGCAATATTCCGGAAACCTCTTTTCCGCTCATTCCAAAGCCTCCACATCTTCCCTATAGTGTGGTAACCTGAAATGCACACAGTACTCCAAATGTGGCCAAACTAAAGTTTCAAGTTAAAGATTTCATATGATCTTATGATCATAGTGAACTCATTAGCAGTATGCATGGAAGAGCAACAGTCTATGATTGGAGGACCAGATCCTCAAGGATTTTATCCAATCTAGTCATGGGGGTGACTTTTCCCTTTTCTGTTACCCCGCATCTGAATATTTCCCGAAGTGTTTTGACATATTTTGCAGCAGGTGTACCCAACACCCCCTTGAAAAAAAGTGCATGATCTTGTGCTGAAATCATTATGTGTGGATAAAAGTGTTAAAAAGTTAATTTGGAAGATTCTTCTCAAAACACAATCTGTCCGTTCCTAAAATATCGGCTACTGCTGAAAATCCTCATTCTGTCAAATACTCATTTTCCTGCACTGTCATCAAGAAATACATCATGAGAAACATTGCTAGTTGTGTCTAAAGGTAAAAAATTAAAGGAAGAATAAGTAAATCCGATCATAGCAAATAGACAGAATAGATTGGTACTGAATGTGCAGTTTGGCATCAAGATCCTGTTAACTATTAAATTCTAATTTTTTGAGATTCTTTTTTCTTGATTGTTACATGGGATGTGGGCATCATTTATAGCCTAATCATAATTGACATGAACTGAGTAATTTGCTTGGCCATTTCAGAGTTTTCACTGAACACCACACTGCTGTGGTCTGGAGTCACATATAGGCCACACAAAGCAAGAATGGCAGGTTTTTCTGGAGGACAATAATGATATCAGATGGGTTTTTCAACAAAGTTGTCATGGTCACTCTTACTGAAACTAGATTTACATTAAAAAAAAGACCTTGCTGGACTTAAATTATATGGTCTACTGTGGTGAAATTTGAACATAAAGTCTTGGGGCAGTAGAGTAGCCATCACACAACTAAACAGAACCAGTGACATTAACATTATGCCAAGATCTCTCACTGTTGGAGAGCAATCCAGATAGGAGCTTCTATGCAACACGAATGTTTCCTATTCTTTGTTTCTCCCTCATGTAATATAAAATATGATTTTGTGAAACATTGAATTATATTTGCTTTGGGAAACCCAAAATGTTGCCCCTGGGAAAACAGGATAAATGGTTCAATCTATGTGAGGCACACAGGAAAATATTCAGTAACCTCTTTTCCCTAGCCTTAGGACTTTGATGTCGATTAGCAATTTTTATTATGATGAAAAATCCCAAAGCAATCATCTCACATTATTTCCTCTGGATTTTGTCCATTCTTTGCCTTATATAGAGCATTGTTTTGCACTGATGATCACTTTCTTTTCATGTGGAATCTGGAAAGCTTCAAAACGAGCTGCATTATTATTGAAGGAGTTATGCGTGGTTAAATTGTCACACAATATGGTAATACACCTGCAATACTCTGAAATACCCTCTCAACACTAATTCACCTCTCCACCTAATGGCTAAAGCCCTTGTGTTCTTTAAAGATTTGTGCATTTTCCCTAAATCATCTGACCAACTATTTGCTTGTTGCCATTGAAGGTGCTGAAACATGAGTATCATGTGGTGTAGCATTAGATTTTAGATTACACCACTGCTATGACAATGTGAGAACTTGGACTGAAACAGCCGCTGCAACAAACATCTTCTTTGGCAGACCCTCAGTCCCTCCTTAAAAAGTCTGTCTTATCTCAGCCCTGAATCTACTCAACGGCCCAACCTCAACAACTCTCTGTGATAAATAATTTCATAGATTCAATGTCTTCTGAGAGAAGGCATCTTGGATTTAAATAGGCAATCTGTTAGACTGAGATTATGCTGTCGAGTCCTACACTCTCCCACAAGCAGTAAAACACCTTTACACATCTAACCTGTCAAGTCCCTTACACATCTTATATGTTAATACAGAGTCTAGAGGTTCTCTGCTGGGCTTCCTGACTTAAAATCACAAGCAGAAGAAAAAAAATTGTTTTATTTCACTCAATGGTGCAAAATAAAATGCTTCTCAGTTGAGAGGAATCTTGAATAGCACATATCGTGGTCTCCAGAGCAGCTGGTCTACAATAAACTGAAAAGTAGATGAGACATTAATGCAGCTTAGATAAGGGTGATTATGAGGTTGTCATGTGTCTCTCTAGCTTTTTAGTCTATTGTCCTGTCATCTTGTTATCCAGAGGGCTCCTCCTGGTCCATCTCAGCATCAGCTTCCTCCTCAGAGAAGATCTCCTGCATTTTCATCTTGTCTTGTCCCAAAACATCTTCCTCTTGCCCAGTCAGATTGCGGAGAGCACAAAGAAACAACCAATAATGCGATCTGGATATTTGTCACAGATACTGCCAACCTACCACCATGTCGAATACTAGGTGGCAAACATTTAGAAGTGAGAAAGGGAAAGTGCAAAGGAGATGTGAGGGGCAAGATTTTTTTTTAAACACAGAGAGTGATAGGAGTCTGGAATATGCTGCCAGGGCTGGTGGAGGCAGATACAATAGGGGCATTTAAAGGACTTTTAGATAAGCACATAAAAAGCAAGGAATGGAGGGAGGCAGAAGGGATTCATTTAATTTGGTGTCATGTTCGGTACAACATCATTCCTATGTTGCACCATTCTATGTTCCATGCCTAATCAAATCTATCGCCTTGCAATGTTTCCCACCCAGGCTCCTCCCCAGTCATCATGAATTGCATTGCATGGAAGCTACATCCTCTGTGACCTCAATGATCAACTTCTGTGAGCAACATGATGTTTATGGTAACAATACCCAGAGTACCACAAACATGCCAATTCACCTTCCATACACTATGGTTAGCTTCCCTTTATAAACAAAAAATATAAGGGATATGTTTCAGCCTCCATGATGTGGCCTTGGCATGATGGCACTGCCAGCAACCAACCATGCTTAACTCCCAGTTCTTGCTTCCATTCACATGTGTGGCAGTGGCATCCAGCGAAGGCGCCAAAATAGGCAGTCCTTGTGGCTCATTGGAATATGATGATTTGAGTGTTGTTGATATGCTTGCAATGAACAACTGAACCTAACTGACTATCCATTAGATTTTCGACTAACCGGAGTCCCCTTTAGTTGGTGATCACATGTAACTCTCAATGAAATCTACGGCCACTTAAGGTGTAGTCATTTTGAGCTTGAAAGAGTGTTGCTCAGCTACACTGGAAGAAGCCAGAGTGAGATTCAGCTTGCTTGTTGAGCCATTTGAGCCAATTCAACACCACTAACCTCATCACAATCCCCTTTTCTGTTCTATCCTCACCAGGTCTCTATCCCAATTGCCCCCATGAGCCTTCACCCTCCACCCCACTCTGCCCAATTACTGCACAGCTTGTCAATATTACCAATGATATTCCCAAACTGTTCCTAGTGCCCTTCACAATTGAAGTCCCATTGTCCCTGCTGAACAGTACCCCACCCATGACCGAAGCCATCCTCACCCTGACATCACTCTCTTCCATCTGCAGAGAGTTGTACATTTCATGCCCCATATCTTCCAATTCCCAACATTCAGCAGCCTCCATTGTGGTGGCCACTCCCTCCACTTTGCCAGGTCTCAGAATGAAAACCAGACAGAAACTGGCTTTGGTATAGATGGTGGCTCTGTACTGTTAGATGACTGGAGCTCAGCTTAAGGACTGACAGAAGTGTAACCTTCCCAGGCTAATTATAGCACAGCCCCCAAAGTGGTTGGAACACCTACTCTGTCCCTCAACTGACTAAAGCCCTGCCCCTGGACAGGCACTCCACCCATCCCCAACAGACTGGAATCTAACCTTGGACTGGTTGCAGACCAATTTCGCCCAGACCTTTGGTCCAACTTCGTTTTCCTTTCTTACACAACTCTTGTGGGTCCACAGGATTCAGGATGTGCCACTGTCTGTTTCTTGCTTTCATGGCTCTGTGCTCTTCAGCCAAGAGCAGCTGCTTTACAATGTCCACAAAAGCCTGCCCTTCAGCATTCTGGCTAAGTTTGCAGATGATACAAAGACAGGTTGAGGGAGAGGTGGCATTGAGGAGGCGAGGAGGATGCAGAGGATTTCGACAGGTTAGGAGAATGGGCAAAGAAGTGGCACATGGAGAACGTGTGAGGTCATGCACTTTGGTAGGAAGAGTTGAGGCATGGACTATTTTTGAAATGGAGAGAAAATTCAGAGATCTGAAGTGCAATGTTTCCAGACCCAAGGGCATGGCCTTACAGTAAAGGGAAGATCTTTTAGATTGGGGATAAGGAGAAATGTCTTCAGCCAGAAGAGTGGTGAATCTCTGGAATTCATTGCCACAGAAAGCTATGGAGGCCAGATCATTGGGTATATTTAAAACTGAGATAGATAGGTTCTTAAGTATCAAGGGAATCAAGGGTTACAGGGAGAAAGCAGGAGAACGGGGTTGAGAAACTTGTCAGCCATGATTGAATGGGGGAGCAGACTCGATGTCTGAATGGCCTAATTTCTTCTCCTCTGTCTTCTAGTCCTATGGCCCCTGATTGCAATGTACTGGCTGGGCAAGGAGAAAGGCTGCCTGAGACAAGTAGACTGTACTTGGAAAAGTGACAGTGTGAGTGATCATACGCATCATTTCAAGCTATATGCTAAAAAGACAAAGCAGCAAGTTCATACCCTGAGGTGGAGCAAGTAATGTGATTCATTAACTAGCGTCACTGTCATTGATTCACAGATCTTCAGAGTGCAGAAAGAGGCCCTTTAGTCCATCGACTCCATGCTGGTTAGCAAACACCTACCCACTCGAGGAGAAAGTGAGGACTGCAGATACTGGAGATCAGAGTCAAAAAGTGTGGTGCTGGAAAAGCACTGCCAGGCAGGCAGCATCCAAGGAGCAGGAAAGTCAATGTTTCAAGATAAACTCTTCATCAGGAACACAGGGGAGGTGCAAGGGGGCTGAGAGATAAATGGCAGGGGGTGGGGCTGGGGGGAAGGTAGCTCAGAATGCAATGGGGAGATGAAGGTGGGGGTGGTGGTGATAGGTCAGACAGGAGGGTGTCTCCATCTCCCTATCACATTCCCAGCTACCTTGCCCCCAGCCCCACCCCCCTTCCCAATTATCTCTCAGCTCCCTTTGCCCTCCCTTCATTCCTGATGAAGTGCTTATGCTCGAAATATTGTCTCTCTTGCTCCTCAGATATGACCTGACCGGATGTGCTTTTTCAGCATGACATTTTTAGACCCACCTCCTCTCGTTCCATTTTCCAGCACTGAGTCTCCCTGTTTGTTTGCTGTCACATTTGTGAAACATCAGGTTTCTCAATTGTTAATTGGGAATGTGAAGCTAATTTCAGCAAGTTGTGCTTTTAATGAGATGCAATTAGATCCAAATAGGTTCCTGGCCCACCTGCTGAAGTGATCATTGACTCCCGATCTGAAGCAGGGGAACTTAATTGCTGGAATTTATCTTGACTTTCAGAGTTTCTGTTTTCCCTGCTGCGACTGGAACATCTGCCCATTAACTGTGTTTCTGTATCTACAGATGTTACCTGATCCGCTGAGTAATTCCAGCATTTCCTGTCTTCATTTCAGATTTCCATTGTCTGCAGCATTTTACTTTTGATTGCTCATATTGTTTGATTTCCAGAAAAGTTGTCATCAGCCATCAGCTACTCCCAGAGCTGTGGCTGATGAAGTTGAGAGATATGTACACAATATAATGAAAGGACTATCAGATTTTTAGACATTTCATTCAATATCCTCATGTTAAATATTTGTCTGGGATATTTGACTTGCTTTTTTCCAGATCTTTAATCTTCAACTTGTGTTTGCACAAATGTTGGAAAGTTATAGACAGCTGGTAAGAAAGTGGAAATAGATTTGGTTGGCATCCTATTTTAGAAGTGACACATTGCAGAGTTACTTTTGCTGAAAGCAATTGCTTCAGTTGCTATGACTCTTCAATGTATCATTTTGTGTTGCAATCAGTATACTTACAAACGACTTTAGTGTTCATCTCAGTATGGAAACCAAACCACTTCTGAATGATATGCTATGCTGGCTGAGGAACTTAGGGAATCTTGTGTGTATTATCAGGTTCCAATGTATAATGAACATTCAGTCAATGCTTCAAAATTTTGAAGACCAACAGACTCTGAAAATTGGCAGCTGCAAATTATTTGAGTTTTGGTATCTTGAGCTCCAAAAGCCCTAAGTCTCAAAGCAAATTCACAATTAAATATGGACATTCACTGCTATTCTGAGAGTTCACAGTTTTTTTGTTGTTTACTGATGAGTCATCAAAAAGGGGAACTGTAGTATTCCAGCCAACACATCATTCAGTTTCACTCTGAACAAAAAAAAAATCAAAACTTGTACAAAGTTAAAAATCACACACACCAGATTATAGTCCAACAGGTTTAATTGGAAGCACTAGCTTTTTGAGCGCTGCTCCTTCATCAGGTGGTTGTGGAGGGCACAATTGTAAGGCACAGAATTTATAACAAAAGTTTACAGTGTGATGTAACTGAAATTATACATTGAAAAATACTTTGATTGTTTGTTGAGTCTTTCATCTGTTTGAATACCATGATAGTTTCACTTCTTTCATATGTAAATCACAAAACTTTTTCAAAAAAAGTTACATTCTCAGGTTAACTGTAACAATTGGTGTTAGCCAGATAATATGTTGAAGGAGTTGCCCCTCTGTCTGTGCCAATAATGTTTAGACTGATTCGAATCTAAAAAGTGAACTGCACGAATTCATGCAGTTTGTGAGCAAAGTACAATGTAACTCTGCAAATACAAATTCACCCCACAAACGTCTATGTATATGTGTGCATGTGGTTTTTATGTGTGTGTGTCTGTTTGGGGTGGGGGTATGTGAGTGTGACAGAGAGTGTATATGTGTGTGTATGTGAGTGTAGAGTTTCTAAGTCTGTGAGGGTGTGTGTGTGAGTGTGTGTCTGTAGGAATGTGTGTGTGAGGATGGGGTGGGGAGGTTGTGAGTGTCTGTGTGAGAGAGTGTATATGTGTGTATGTGAGTGTAGAGTGCTCTAAGTCTATGAGAGAATGCATCTGTGAGTGTGTGTGTCTGTAGCAGTATGTGAGAGTGTCTGTGTGCGTGTCTGTGTATACGTGTGTCCGTGTGTATCTGTGTGTATAGGAATGTCTGTATATGTGTGTGTGTGTGTATGTGGTCACCTGTTGTGTGACATGAATCCAAGGTCCCAGTTAAGGCCCTCCCTATGGGTATGGAACTTAGCTATCAGCCTCTGCCTGGCCACTTTTCGCTGCTGCTTGTCCCGAAGTCCGCCTTCGAGGATGGTCACCCAAAGGTCCAAGGTCGAATGTCCTGGACCACTGAAGTGTTCCCCAACTGGGAGGGAACACTCCTGTCTGTTGATTGTTGTGCGATGCCCATTCATCCGTTGCCGTAGCCTTTGCTCGGATTCCCAAATTTATCATGCCTCAGGGCATCCTTGCCTGCCACGTATAAGATAGACAACGTTGGCTGAATCACATGAGTACCTGCCATGTACAAGGTGGGAGGTGTCCCCACGTGTAATGGTGGTATCCATGTCCGCACTCTGACACGTCTTGCAGTGCCTACTGTGATAGGTTTGAATGGAATTGTCCTGAAAGCCGGGCAGCTTGCAACGAACAATGATCTGTTTGAGGTTTGGCGGTTGTTTAAAGGTGAGCAGAGGAGGTGTGGGGAAGGTCTTGGCGAGGTGCTCATCCTCATTGATAATGTATTGCAGGTCATGAAGAACATGGCGTAGTTTTTCAGCTCCTGGGAAGTACTGGACAATGAAGGGTACCCTGTCGGTTGCAGCTCGCATCTGTCTCCTGAGGAGGTCATTGAGGTTCCTTGCTGTGGCACGTCAGAACTGGCGATCGATGAGTTGAGCATCATGCCCCATTTTTATGAGGGCTTCCCTGACTACTTCCAGGTGCCTGTCATGTTCCTTATCATCTGAACAGATCCGGTGTACACATAGGGCTTGTTCATAGGGGATGGCTGTTTTAATATGTTTTGGGTGGAAGCTGGAGAAGTGTAGCATTCTGAGGTTATCTGTGGATTTGCGATAGAGTGTGGTGCTGAGATGTCCATCCTTGATGGAGATGCATGTGTCCAAGAATGAGACAGTTCTGGTCTCCACATTACCAAAAGGATGTGGACGCTTTGGATAAGGTGCAGAGAAGGTTTACGAGGATGTTGCCTGGTATGGAAGGTGCTAGTTATGAAGAGAAATTGAGTAGGTTAGATTTGTTTTCATTAGAAAAAAGGAGATTGAGGGGGGACCTGATTGAGGTTTACAAAATCATGAAGGGTATAGACAGGGTGGATAGAGACAAGCTTTTTCCCAGGGTGAAGGAATCCATAACGACAGGTCACACGTTCAAGGTGAGAGGTGGGAAGTTTAAGGGGGATACATGCAGCAAGTACTTCACACAGAGGGTGGTGGGCGTTTGGAACCCGTTGCCAGCAGAGGTGGTAGAGACAGGCACAGTAGATTCATTTAAGATGCGTCTGGACAGATGCATGAGTAGGTGGGAAGCAGAGGGATACAGATGCTTAGGAATTGACCAACAGGTTTAGACAGTACGTTTGAATGGCACAGGCTTGGAGGGCCAAAGGGCCTGTTCCTGGGCTGTAAATTTTCTTTGTTCTTTTAGATAGTTGAGAGTAGTCCATGGTGAGTTTGATGGTGGGATGAAACTTGTTGATACCACTGTGTAGTTTTATCAATGACTCCTCGCCATGGGACCAGAGGAAGAAAATGTTGTCAATGTATCTGGTGTATAATGTTGGTTGGAGGTCCTGCATAGAGAAGAAGTTCCCGGTTGGAGAACACTTCAGCAGTCCAGAACATTCGACCTTGGACCTTCTCCGGTGACCATTCTCCAAGGCAGACTTCGGGACAGGCATCAGTGAAAAGTGGCCAAGCAGAGGCTGATAGCTAAGTTCTGTACCCACAGGGAGGGCCTCAACCGGGACCTTGGGTTCATGTCACACGACAGATGACCACCATTGCACTATATACACACACACACACACAGACACTCCTACACACATACACACACACACAGGCACTCATACACATGGACAAATGTATACACAGACACGCACACAGACACTCACACACACTCCTACAGGCACACACACTCCCACACTCTCACATGCATCCTCTCACCGATTTCGACCACTCTACACTCACATACACACACATACACAATCTCTCTCACACTCATATTGCCCCACCCAGACAGACAGACAGACACACACACACATGCACACAAAAACCCACATGCACACATATACATATACATATGTGGGGTGAATTTGTACTTGCAGAGTTACATTGTACTTTGCTCACAAACTGCATGAATTCATCTGAGACTCTTGTCAACTCACTTTTTAGATTCGAATCAGTCTAAACATTATGGCACACACAGAGAACACAGAGGGGCAACTCCTTCAACATATTATCTGGCTAACACCAATTGTTACAGTTAACCTGAGAATATAACATTTTAAAAACAGTTTTGTGATTTACATATGAAAGAAGTGAAACTATCATGGTCATTCTAACAGATGAAAAACTCAACAAACAATTAAGGTATTTTTCAATGTATAATTTCAGTTACATCACACTGTAAACTTTTGCTATAAATTCTGTGCCTTACAATTGTGTATTCCACAACCACCTGATGAAGGAGCAGTGCTCCAAAAGCTAGTGCTTCCAATTGAATCTGTTGGACTATAATCTGGTGTGTGTGATTTTTAACTTTGTACACCCCAGTCCAACACCAGCATCTCCAAATCATCAAAACTGTGTGCTAGACAAGTTTGAAAGGATACCATCAACCCTCCAGCAGAGTTTCACTCTGAGGGCCTTGATCCCAAGGACGGCCAACCTGCTGACTCCTTTAAGTGCCTAATGTATACTTAATTCCTGAAAGTGATGCAAAGTTACTGCTGGATCTCCAACATGACTGCCTATTGCAAATACCTAAGTAACTGAAGATATGCAAAAGCAGAGTTATGAACAGATGCCTAATTAACTCACTTGGTTATATTTTGCTTGACAAAATGCATGAGTAATATATTGGCTTATTTCCATTGCAAAGGAGTCCAGATAAACAATTAGTTGTTTTATTTTCTTTTTTAATACGCTTCAATTAGCAGGTAATATTTGCCAGCATCATTTTAGCCAAGAAAACTCCATTTAATGGGATTTGCCATTTTTCCAATTGCTATCATGGCCAGCTTTGCATTTTGATTATCATTAAAGTTTGGAGCAGAAATGTACTCAGCGGTAATTGTGTTAACATTTATTCCAGGTCAAGTGGTTAAGCATGAATAATGATGTGTCAAAATAGGACTGTAATGCTGTCAATAGAACAATTACCATTTAACTGAAGAGTCAAGAGAACATATTAGCTCGGCAAAACAAGCACAAGTGGAATGAGGAAATGAGCTGTTTCCAGCTGAAGCCTGTCGAGTTCATTCGGAACAGATATTTTGTCAAAATAATACCATAGCTTTATTCAAATCTATATGAAAGGTACAATAGAAGGCTTGGAACGTGTGAAGGGGTTGCCCTCAACACGATAAGCGTAAAAGGAACAAGGCATGATCACAGATACGCCTGTTCACTCAGAACCGTTTATGAGAATCTAATTGAGTGTACATATTGAAATCAGGCATCGCCATGGCAACCCGGATACACTAAGCCATATTAAATAGGGTAAAGAGGTATATTAATTTGAAGTGATTTTGATTTGCTTTTGAATTTATAGGTCATCTATTAAGCTGAACACAGTCCCTTAACACATTAATCTCACACTGAAATGAGAGATCTGACAGTTTTCCTATGAGGGCAAACAGAAACCATTTCGAAGATGAGCAGAAGTACGTGAACATGACCTGTGGTGCTGAGGCAGTGAGATGTCTGCAGTATTTCTTCACACATAGAAAAGTGGAAAGGAAACTCAGCAACTTGAGGGAATACAACAACATGCATTCAGCTTAAAGTCTGCTATTAGTATTAATTAATTTTGGAAGCAATTTTTTCTAGCGGAGGCAGTGGAGTGGCAGTATTGTCACTGGACTAGTAATCTAGAGGTTCAGACTAATGGTATGGTTTTGAATTTCATTTTTGTGTAAACAGAATTTAAGTAGGTACAAAGGGATGGCAGAGTGGCTCAATGGTTAGCACTGCTGTCTTGCAACACCAGGGACCCAGGTTCAATTTTACCTGTGGGCAAATAGTCTGTATGTAGTTTGTGCATTCTCCTGAGTCTGTGTGGTTTTCTTCTGAGTGCTTCAGTTTCTTCTCTGAATCCAAAGGTGTGCCGATTTGTTGATTTGCCGTGCTAAATTGCAGATGTGCAGACTTGGTGGATTAGTCATGGGATATGCAGGGTTATAGGGATGGGATGGGTCCGGGTGGGATGCTCTTCAGAGGGGTTGTGTGGGCTGAATGGCCTGATTGTACACTGCAGAAATTCTGTGGTATGATCTAAACTAATACCAACTTTGCAAGCACTGTCAATTGTCATAAAACCCATCTGGTTCACTTCTGTCTTTTAAGGTAGGACATTTGCCATTCCTTACTTGTTCTGGCCAAGGTGAGACTCCAAATCCAAAGCAATAGTTCATTCTTAATCACCCTCTTAAATGGACTCAGGTTAGGAGCAATTAGGGATGGGCAACAAATGTTTGTGACATCCAAATTCCCATGCAAGAATACACTTAATGCAATTATTATCCAAGTTTAAAATCACTGCATTGAGAGAATGCTTTTTGTAATTATGCTACATAATCAAGTCCTGAATGGTGGATTCCAGTTTCACCTTCATAATTTTAGTGAAACACCATAGTAACCAAATGACTTTGGCTGATGCCACGAAGTGGGATTCTTGTTTACAGGTTATGGAAAAACAGAGGGATCATTTGATCTAACATGTCTATGCTGGCACACTGCAAGGGAAATAGTTTCCTTCCCCTCTTGCTTAGATCTTTCTTTTTTTTTAGCTGGTTACCATGACATTCAGAATAACGCCAACAGGATTTGTACTTCCAGCACAGGTAGACTTCAATAAAATACTTCAGATGTTGGAAATTTCAACTAAAAAGAGTACTGGGGAAACTCAGCATTCTTTGCTTTTATGCTGAGAATTTCCTTGTGTGTCTCCCGCTTCACCAGTAGGAATTCTGTCAATTGTCCATTCAAGTCATAACACCGTCACAGGAGTTCTCCCAAGATACCTCAAACCTCTCCTCAAAATTGGGATTGCACTGGAGTGGGTGCAGAGGAGATTCACTAGAATGTTGCCTGGGATGGAGCCTTTTAGTTATGAAGAGATGCTCAGACTGTTTTCTTTTGAGCAGGGAATGCTGAGGCGGACCTGACTGCGGTTATGAGGGCCAGCTGTTACCTTCAGTTGAAAAATCAATATTGGGGGGCACAATTTTAAGATGAAAGGAAAGAGATTTATGGGGGATTTGAGGAAAGATTTTTCAGGCAGTGGTGGGAGTCTGGAATGGACTGCTTAGGAGGGTAATTGAGGTGGGAAACCTCATAACAAAAATAATCAAGGAGATAAGCCATGTGCTGGAAAGTAGGATGAGTGTCAATTTGAAATAGTTTAGCTGGTGCAAACTTGATGAACTGAAGGGCCTCTTCTGTACGGTGTGATTCTATGATGCAAGATGAGAAAAAGCTTCTTTCCACACAGTGAGTCCAGTTATGAATGCTGAGTTGAAGGAGTGTTGAAGGCAGGTTCAGTTGAGACATTCAGGAGGGTACCAGATGATTATTTAAACAGAAAAGATGCACAGGGTTACAGTGGAAAAGCATGAGACTGATTATAATTTAAAACGCACAGAGAGACACTGCAGTTGTGATGGGCAGAATGGTCTCCTTCTGCACCATAACAATTCTGTGATTTTCCTCACAGTAATTAGGAATTTGAAAAATTATTTGTTCAGGGGCAGTAGGTGTTGCTGCCTTCATTTGGGGAGGCTGCTTTCTTGAATAATGGAGAGGGAGGTGGGGAGATGCCTTCTTGAACTGTTGCAGTCTTTGGGATGTTGAATCACCCACAGTGCTGTTAATGAAGTGAGTGCCATGGTGTTGATGCGGTGACAGTGAAGGAACAGCACGTAGTTCCAAGTCAGGATGTGTGCTCAAGCTTAGTATTTTGTGCAAAAGAAATAAAACTTAAGACCATGTTGAGCTTTTCCCTGATGTAGTTTTGCAGTACAGACAAACTTTTAGCTATTGCCCAAATACTGCCATAGGACAGAAAGATCAAAATGAAGAGTAAAAGCAGGCCACTTGGTTCTTTGAGCATGCACTGTCATTCATTATTTTCATGGCTGATTATCCAACTCAATAGCTTGTTCCCACTTTTCCTCAAATATCCTGTGGTCCCCTTATCCCCAAATGTTATATCCATCTCCGTCTTGAAATCATAAAATGGGTTGACCTTGATGGCTTACTGTGGTAGCAAATTCTATAATACGACCTGTATTTATTAATTTTGAAATATTAACTATCACATAAATATTTCAGTCTCAAAGCATCTGATACTTATAATTTAACATCATGATACTATCTTGTTATGATAGTCTAGCACTCAAAGATCTGCCACCTGAATATTAATTCATTAAGTGCCTTTTGATCCATGGCCCTGCAATCTTTGAAAAACACATCATTGCTTTTCTCTGGAAAGAGAGGTGTACTTTGAACAAATAATGCAAAAGGGTCTTGAAGGGATCGAGGGCAGATCATCAGGCATTGAAATAATGAAGAATGTCTTCACTCGGAAGGTGGTGAACCTTTGGAATGCTCTATCCCAGAAACCCTATTGAAGTGTAGTCATTGACGATGGTCATGTTAGAGATCAATAGATTTTAATCCACTGACGACATCAAGGGTTATTAAGATAATGGGGTAAAGTAGTATTGAGGGAGATGACCATCAAGATCTCAAATGACAAAGCAGGCTCAAGGGGCTGAATGGCCTCCTGCTGCTTTTATGTTCCCATTTCTGAACAGAGTAAATAGGAGAAAACGGTTCTGAGTTACCCCACAACTGTAAATCTATCAGATAAAATGTGGCACTGCATCAAAGAAAGAAATATGAGGGCGGAGAATAAAAGCTAAGCTCAAGTGTTAGAATATAACAACAGCTTGAACAAAGGAGAAAGATGTGGAAATGGGAAGTTTTAGGGAAGAAATTGCATATTTTAGGGTCCTGATGACTGAAGACACAGCTATTAATTGTGGTTGAAGAAATTGGAAGGTCAATAAGAGGCTAGAGTTGGAGTAAAGCAGACTTCTCATAGGGTTGCAGTTAATGTAGGACAAAGTGGTACGTAGGGACAAGATCATGGAGAGCCAGGAGCAATATAAAGAGGATTTTAAAATTAAGGAGTTGTCAGGCAATGTCTAATCCAGTGGTCATGATGATGATAGATGAATAGGACTTGTTTCATGTTCGAGAGTAGCATTTTGGATGAACCACAGATATGAAGGGTGGAGTAGCCACTACAATTGAAATTGAAACAGTTCCATTTAGAGGTTTAAAATAAAGCATGAATGGGGGTTGGAGTAGCAGATGTATTGAGGTAAAGATGTGAATAGGAGATATACAATTGTAATTGAGAGAATATGGGATTGGAGGTTCAGCCCATGAGTCAAATATGTCATGCAGGTTTGTTTAATCCTTTAGACAGCGGCCAAATAGGAGATGGATTCAATGCTGGAGAATGGTGTTTTTAACACAAGCTGAAGACAATGGCTTTGGTCTTCTCAATGTTGAACTGAAAGAAATTGGAGTTAATGAGGTGTTAGCTGCCTCATGAGCATTCTAGTAACAGGCTTGCAATCATTGGTATCAGCGTCATAATCTACCGCTGCACTCCCTCTATTGCAAGGGAGACCAAACCTGTACATAATTCTTTAGTTGTGGTCTCACCAATGTCCTGTATAAATCCTCTTATAAGGAAAGCCAATATTTCAATTGCCTTCCTAACTGCTTGCTGCACCTGTCCACTTTCGACAAGGACACCCAGATCACTTTGTACATACACACTTCCTAAAACACCACCATTTAAGTAAAACTCTTTCTTTCTGATTTTCACACTTGAATATACAACTTCACAGTTAGCCATGTTTTACAGCATCTGCTGTGTTTGGTCACTCATTTAATTGCTAAATTATCTTGAAGTCTCCTTGCAAACTCCTTGCAACTTACAATCCTGACCAGTTTTGTATTATCAGAGACTTTTAAATGTTGCATATGATTCCCTCAACCAGGTCATTTATAGAATAGAATATCACATTTAGCTGGATCCTTGTAGTACCCCAATAGTCACTGACTGCCATTTCGAAAAAGACTTATCTATTTCCACACTCTGTTTCCTGTCTGTCAAACAATTCTCAATTCACATCTATTTATTAACCTTGTCTCAAGTGTTTGAACTTTGCCAATCAACTACTTAAGAGTGACCTCATCAAAAGCCTTGTAAAGATCCAAATATACCATATGTACTGGTTCTCCTTTATCTATTCTGTTTAGTTATATTCTCAAAATGATTAAGCATGATCTGCCTTACATAAACCCATGTGGCTTTGTTCAATCCTGTTAATACTTTCTAAATGTTCTGTTATCGTGTCTTTTAAAATAGATTCTAGTATTTTCCCCATGACTGATATTAGGCTAACTGGCCCCTGATTCCCTTCCTTTTCTCTCCTTCCATTTTAAAATTTACATCTGCCATCTTTTTTAGGATCTATTTGTAGAACTTTGAAAGATGACATCCAATATTTACAGGACCACTGCCTTCAGTACACTGGGATGCAGGTTATCAGGTCTTTGAATGAGAATGGAAGGAGTACCAACACACATGTAACCTGAAAGCACAGAGATTGTGGACTGGTCAAGAGAGGGGTGGTGAGATGACATTTGTGTTTTTTAGGGTAAGTGTGAAGCCTGATTTTGCAACTATGAATGCTGTTAGGATAATGAATGCGAACAAGAAATTGTAAACAATATCTGACAGCTTCAGGTTGGGGAAGAACATTTGATTTTTCAGCCATTCTTTAGAAATAGGGTTGGGAGAATAGAAGGCAGGACTTATGGATAAGGTCAATCTGGAGAGGGCATGCATGGAGACAGGACAGAAATTAGTCAACGGTACAAGTTCAGGGCTTGGTTTTTTTTTAAGTTCATTCACAGGAGGAGGATATCGTTGACTAGGCCAGCATTTATTGCCCATCCCTAAATGTGCAGCAGGGTAGCTCAGTGATGAGCACTGCATCTTACAGCACCAGTGAACCAGGTTCAATTCCACTCTCAGGCAAATGTCTCTGTGGAGTTTGCATATTCTTCCCATGTCTGCATGGAGGTTTCTTCCAAGTGTTCTGGTTTCTTCCCACAGACCAAAGATGTGCAGTTTAGAGGGATTGGCCATATTAAATTGCCCAGTGTCTGGAGATGTGCTGGCCAGGTCGGTTGGCCTTGAGAAATGCAAGGTTACAGGGATGGGGTGGGATGCTCTTTCGAGGGTCGGTGTGGACTTGACGGGCCAACTAGCCTTCTTCCACGTTGTCTGGATTCATGGATTCTAATTGTCCAGTGGCACATTAAGTATATGGGTCTGGAGTCACATGTAGACCAGACAGAAAAAGATAGCAGTATCCTTCCCTAAAAGTCATTAGCAAACCAGATGTGTTTTTCTCACAATTGACAATGGATTCATGGTCATCTTTACATTACAAGTTTGAGCTATTTTTTATTCAGTTCAACTTTCATCAGCTATCGTGGTGGAATTCAAACCCAGATCCCCGAAATATTTCCTGGGTCTTTGGATTAATAGTCCAGCAATAATGCCACTAGACCATTGCCTTCCCTTAAAGGTCTTGGAAAGTCCTAATGACTATTCATCTGTACAATACATAATGTTAACTTGTTATTTTTTAATGAGCATGTCAGCTGTTGCTTTTATACTTTTTGGACACAGCTTCATGTGCATGCTGAGGAAATACATTTAATCAAATTAGGTAACTGAACACACACTTTCAACATACAACCCACTTTTCCACTGTGTTCTGCGGAAGGGTCACTCGACCTGAAACATCAACTCTGTCTTTGCTCCACAGGTGCTGCTAAACCTGCTGAGAATACTTCAACACCATTGACTTGAAATCTTTGGTTACTCAGAAACATAGAAAATAGGAATAATATAACCTGTTCCGCCATTCAATGTAATCATGGCATAACATCCAACTCAGTTCACTGTTCCCGCTTTCAACCATATCTTTGATCCCTTTAGCCCTACACATTATCAAATTCCTTCTTGAAAATGTTCAATCTTTTAGCCTTAACCACTTTTGATGGCAAAAAACTCCACAAGCTTACCATGCTCTGGGTGAAGACATTTCTCTTCATATCAGCTAATGGCTGACCCGATATCTTTATGTGGGCCCAACTTCTGCACACCCTATCATTGGGAACATCCTTTTTGCATTTACCCTGTCTAGTCCTGCAGTCTGCGCTCCACACTTCAACAGAATTTGACACGAAGTGATGTCACTCAGAATTAATTTACTTACTTTGCAGTGCCTGCCCCTAATGGCCTTCTGACTGCTAAATGAAAACAAATCTCCCAAGGTTGCCCTTTTGATAATCTTTGCACAGGAAACATCTGGTTCATTGATATTCATTTATCATGGCCCTTTGCTGGAAAGATGAATGACAAGCAAGGAGGCAAAGTAAATGATCATCGTGTCCTTTGGCAATAGCAATAAGATGGAGCAGTGAAATGTAACAGCTAAGTGATGCAGACTGCAAAGAAGCAAGTAATGATGTTGCCCACTGGTGTCATACACTGCCTGCTAAGTTAATTTGCAATGATACAGTCACACTGACATAAATGCTGATGACAAATGCTAAATTTGAAGTTTTAGCTGGTCAACTATTGGGAGGGAGGGAAGATCAAAGACTTTTGGTTTTGACTCCCTTGCAGAAATGGATAATGTTATCACTTCAGGTAAGAAATAACTTGAAGCATATTTGTGAGTGTGTACTGGGGACCGAAGGAGAATAAAAGTAGCTATTAAATAGGAGATAAAAAGACAACAAAAGAATCCCCCAGAAAATGTGCAGGCAATATAATGAAATGAATTGCTTTATAGTTAGTTTAGCTCCCTTTAGGGGAACAAAACTGCTGAATTTTGTCTGGAGGACATCACAGGTGCCAATTAAATTAACTTGCATAAGTGAATATAACATACTGCTGACGATGCTTTCTAAGAAAAGTTACCTTTTTATTTTTGGCGTAGAATCCCTACAGTGTGGAATCAGGCCATTTGGCCCAACAAGTCCTCACCGACCCTCCGAAGGGAATCTCACCCAAACCCATTCCCTGTTACTTTACATTTTCCCTGACTAACACACCTAACCTACACATCCCTGAACACAATGGGCAATTTAGCATTGCCAATTCACCTAACCTGCACATCACTGGATTGTGGGGGGAAACCAGAGCAACCAGAGAAAACCCACATAGACATGGGGAAAATGTGTAAACTCAACACAGACAGTCACCCAAGGTTGGGACTGAACCTGGGTCCCTGGCACTTTGAGCTTCTGTGTACAAATGTAATATTGGGCTCAAAAATGGGTTGTCCAGACTTCTGGGTACTGAAGAGACAGACGTGAGAGGGGGTGGGGGAGCATGGCATCTAAGTTCTGGGTGGTTACGTTTTTCACTTCATTTGGCTGTTAACAGCATTGAGTTGAGTGACTCCTGTGCTACTCTCCCAGTCCCTGTAGTTTCTGCATCACCATATACAAAAGGGGAGTTTGGCACATTGTCTGGTGATCACATGAACCAGACAGTCTGCTAAAAGCAATCATAGGGAGGCTGCATAGCATGAAATCATGGCTGATGGGCGATCATTTTTCAAAAGTGGAAATCAGGCATGAGAGACACATCGTTGCCTTAATGACACTGAACTTGTCACCGCACTCAGAAAGGAAGTGTTTTCTCAGGTTGGAAAGATGTCATGGCAAAACCTGAAAAGAGTTGAGATGCACATGGCCTTGAGGTAAAAGCATGGAAAAAATATCTCGTGACCTCACATGGGTTGGAAATGGTAAGTGATTGCATCTTAACAATAGACTTCATGCCCATCACTCTGGTCACTCAGCGTCACTCTGTTTTTCAGGTTTCAGTCCTGTTCTCCATCTCACCCAGGCACATCTATCAAAGCTACCAGCATCAAATCCATTTTTTTCCAAAATTCCACACAAGTGCAGATTTTCACTTGAGGTAGGCACACTATTTAAGGACAGCACCATAATCACTGACACTGAGTCCTCTGCCTGATAGGAGTATGTTGCCTTTAAGACCAGTGACAGGAAGGAAACCAAGGTGCACCCTTGAGAAGATTGTCCTGGAGATCAAGAATCAAGCAGTTTGCGGTATCATGTGCATCAGAGGCTCTGCTGGATGAGGGATGCTGACTGCCTGAGGCCCTTTTTCAAATTCTGCTTCTCATTCACCTTTAGATGCAGCATCAAGGATATGCTGAAGATGACGTGACCAGAGAAATCTTGCTGTCCAGCTCACCCGAACCCCCATTCCTTAGAGACCACTGACAATACATTTCTTTTATTTTACTTGAGCTCAAAAATGGGTTGTCCAGTCTTTTTGGTGCTGGAGAGACAGAAGTGGAGAGGGGTAGTGGGACCATGGCATGTAAGTTCTGGGTGGTTACGGTTTCCACTTCATTTGGCTGTTAACAGCATTGAGTTGAGTGACTCCTGTGCTACTCTCCCACTCCCTGTAGTTTCTGCAACAACATATACAAAAGGGGAGTTTGGCACATTGTTTGGTGATCACAGGAACCAGACAGTCTGCTATAAGCTATCATAGGGAGGCGCCTGCCTTTACAACTTTGGCAGAGGCAGGAGGAAGGGTTACCCCAGTAAGATGTTGAGGACATACCTGTACGATCTTACACCTATGGCCACCAGCTCAGATATTGGTACTGCAAGGATTTTAAGTGGTAGCATGCATTTCCTTATTTATTGCACCACTGAGATGTACAGCACAGAAACAGACCCTTTGGTCCAACTCGTTCATTCCAACCAGATATCATAACCTAATCTAGTTCCATTTGCAAGCACGCGGCCCATATCCCTCTTAATCCTTCCTATTCATATACCCATCAGATGCCTTTTAAATGTTGTATTGTACCAGCCTCTCCCACTTCTTCTGGCTGCTCATTCCATACATGCATCACCCTTGAATAGAAAGATAAATTCTCATAAAATATAGTCACGATTAGAGTGCTGGAAAAGCACAGCAGGTCAGGCAGCATCTGAGGAGCAGGAATATTAACGTTTCTGGCAAAAGCCCTTCATCAGGAATGAGGCTGGGAGCCTTGGGGTGGAGAGACAAATGGGAGGGGGTGGGGCTGGGGGGGGGGAGGTAGCTGAGAGTGCATTAGGTGGGTGGAGGTGAGGGTAAAGGTGATAGGTCGGAGAGGAGGGTGGAGCAGATAGGTGGGAAGGAAGATGGACAGGTAGGACAGGTCATGAGGATGGTGCTGAGCTGGAAGATTGGAACTGGGGTAAAGTGGGGGGAGGGGAATGAGGAAACTGGTGAAGCTCACATTGATACTATGGGGTTGAAGGGTCCTGAGGTGGAAGATGAGGCATTCTTCCTCCAGGTCCTGGGCCTCCTCCATCGCCATTCCCTCACCACCTGACGCCAGTAAATTCTCTGATGAACCTTCTTTGTTTAACCTGAGCCTCTGCTAACTCTGTGTAAATTTCATATCAACTTTGCTGAAGTCAATAAAGCTTTCTTGCAGTATTTCCCATTTTGTAAAAGAACAACTGTTAGTAACTAATGCATCCCCTATGAGATTTATAACAGTAAAGCACCCTCTCTTTAAAAGGCACATTGTAAATATTTTGCTCATTTATCTAATTTGAAGACTGCAAAATCCATGAAATGCTGTGCAGTTTTGCATTTGGACTAAAGAGTATTTACCATTGGGCTCAATTTTATAGGGAGCCCGAAACATTCTTTGCAAAATACTTTTTTACTGATCTCAGCATGTCCTACCTACCAGCAAAATATATACACCAATCTCTACATTTCCTAGCATTGCTGTGCAGTTCTATGCATGTACCTGTGGGGGGGGGGGGGGGGGGGGGGTGTTGTCTAATGAAGAGTTTGCCAATTTGGACACATAGCAACATTCCAAAATACTTCAGTAGCATCAAGGATGAGATAGAAACATCAAGATGTTCACAGGAAAACCTAACACCTTCATACTAACCATATTCACTCTCCAATTCTACAGCAATCCTCCAGCTCTCAGTTTTCAGCAGGAGATTTAATTATAGTAAGCACAGATAACAGATGCTAATGGATACTAATGACACTTGCTGCCATTTGAAAAACTGTTCTGCCTATATTCTGTTAAAACCTATAGCCGATAGCTTCCCAGGAGAATAGTGATAAAAGACAAGATCTAAGCTTCAAAGAGAAAGAAATTTGTTAGTGTATAAATGATAATAGGCAGAAACAGCTGTGTAATTAGGCATAAAATAATACAAGCACTGTAAAACGGTGGGGACTATCAGTGGGACAAAATGGCATTCCAATAAAATGCCTCCAGCTGCAGTTAATCATCTTCCTGCATTTGCTATTAACACACACAAACACGCATGCGCTCATGTTATGTGATAAATAACCAAAGCAGAAAGATTGCCACTTAATAATGTCAGACCTGCAACCATTACTTTTTCGACAGATGCCAAATGTTGTTTGGGACTTTGTCCATGAAAAATCATCCAATCATATAGCACAGAAAGAGGTGATTCAGCCCATCATGGTTTTGTCAGATGATTGAGAGATTGGATTTTAACTCAAACTCTGCAACCCTGCACTTCTCCAATAATCTTTCATCCATTGTATAATCATCACCGAAAATCCAATTTCTGACCTTATAGTCGAGGGAAAGTCATTGATGAAAGAACTGAAGATGGACATTGTCCTGAGAAATGTCTGCAGAGACATCCTTGGATTGAGATGACTGACCTTCAACAACCTCAAACACCTTCCTTTTTAGCTGAGTATGACCCCAACCAGTGAAGAGATTGCCCCCTGATTACTGATGACTCCAGTTTTGCCAGGGATCCTTGATGCTACACTCGCTCAAATACTGCTTTAATGTCGAGGGCGGTCACTCTCGCTTCACCTCTGAATTCAATTCTAGTGTCCATGTTTGAACCAAGGCTATAATGAGGTCAGGGATTGACCAGCCTTGATATAGCCCAACTGAGCATTGCTGAGCAGGGATTTCCTTTGCACCCTCTGTTTGTTCGATTCCTTTCATCACTTTACTGACGATTGAGAGTAGTATTAGAAGCCTCACTTATTTTTTTTTACTATTTATTTTATTGTTTTAATACTTTTGGTTTGGAGCTGAGGACTGTGAATTGTGAAGTGAAAATGACCTTTGGACTGTGAGCAGCATCTTGTGTTGAAATAAAAGGGAAAATCAAGCTGGTGTTTGTGAGGCGAGGATGAGAAGTTAATTGCAGGTTGGTTCTTGATCAAAAGATTCTGCAGACTTTTCAACACTGGGGAAAGCAGTGTGTTTTACCAGATGACAGATTGAATTGATGGCAGCAAGTCTGGGAGAGAAGATGATAGTCAAACACAGGGAGTAGCTGGAGAGTCTGAATTGGGTTTTGGATGCTTTCTCTAAAAAGGAGCTTGGCTGTTGATGTTGCAGCATGAAGTTTTCAAATATCCTTGTAAACCTGCATTATCAACTATTTGAATAATTGAAACATATTTATACATAATGCTGACACTTCCTCAGTAAACTAAAAGGTGGTTCTGATTGATATTTCTCAGTTGATTTTCTGGAGACAATCATATATGCCTGTGGAACAACGCATCATGAAAACACAAACAGATATTGCTGGAGAAACTCAACAGGTTTGGCAGCATCTGTGAGAAAGAGCAGGGTTAATGTTTCCAGGATGATGACTCTTCATCAGAACTGCTGAGTTTCTCCAGCAAGTTCTGTTCTTGTTTCAGATCTCTAGCATTAGCCATTCTTTGTTTTACATCATGCAAACCACAGAAGTAATTTGGCTGGTTTTATTATTTCATTTTTCTTTATCCCTTACCCGTCTTTGTTTCTCTGCTTGTAGTTTGTTGGAATGGGGGCTGAAAAGAAAAGTTATTTGGTTTAAATCACAGACCTCAAGTAGTTTACTTTCCTGCTTAATTTTGCTGTGCGATGGTTATATTATTAATAAATTGTTAAGTGTTTTATTTGAGCTACAAACCTGATGTCTAGATTTGATTATTTACAGAGTCTGGGATTTGTTCTTTAAAAAGTCTGGTTGGGAACCATTGAAGTCAATTTTGAGGGTCTTTTGAAGGCTTCAGTTTTACAGTGTTGCAAATATAGATGGAGGAAGGCTAATTTGATTTTGCTGTCTGTCACTGTGTCATAGACTGATGGAAAGCAATTGGTGAGGATGAATTTATCCTTCTTTCTATGGACAGGATATAACTGAATAATTTTCCACATTGCTAGATGCTATAGCACACTGGAACAAGTTAGCAAAGCACACTGCTCACTCTGGAATACAAGTTTTTAGTGCTGTTGCTGGAATGTTGTCAGGGGGCCTATAGCCTTTGAAATGTCCAACATGTCCTGCTATTAGTGTTGGCTGACAATCTGTGATTGAGGAGGCCTTAAACATTCGGTTATTCTTAGTTTTCTTCTGGTTCATTTACCAATTAGAATAAATCTGCCCTCTGGTTACCAACCTTCCTGCAAGTGAAACAATTATTTATTATTCACTGAATCAATGTTGTTCATAATTTTGACCACATCAACTAATTCTCCCCTTTTCTTTCAACCTATTTTTCTAACTGGCCTGCTGGAACAAGTGGGCCTTGAACCTGTGCCTCTTGGTCTAGGGGTAGAGACACTACCACTGCACCACACTAATTCTCCTCCTAACCTTTCTAGAATAAGAAATACTATTCTGCCTCTGATTTCTATGGCCTATGATTTCTCACTGCCTCCAGCTCCTGGATGACTGAGTATCTTGGGCTTTGGATATCTCACACTTTAAGCACCCTCTATCAGTTTCTGATTTCTCAGCACTCTGAAGTTCCAACAACTTCATCACTTTGACCTCTAAACCCTCTCTGATATTTCCCCAATCTCCACTCCTCTAATCACCTCACTTTCCCTTCGCCTTTGATCTTCCCTCCCTCTTCTCTGTTCCCCAGCTGCTGTCTGTGCTGTAATACTCTCTCTTTACAGATTGATAGCCTCTCCAACAGGCTCATTATGGCCAGAAGGCTGAGCAAGTCATGTCAATTAGGTCCTGTCCTTAAATTCCGCAGACTCAGGGAAATTGATCCTTTGGGGCTTCCCAACCTCAACCGAAGCCCACATTTTTGCTAAAGGCAAAATGGTGCAGATGCAGATGGAAATTTGAAATAAAAACAGAAAATGCTGGAGAAACTAATGTTTCGAGTCAGATGTGACTCCTCTCCAGACTCACACCTAACCTCACCCCTTAATGCATTATCTGAGCTGAGGTGTCACGTTGTTTTAACAAAATCTTAAGTTATCTCGGGAATATGACTTGAAAGAAGTTCTAGAATTCACATATTAATGAACCGGAACCTGCAACCTATTCTAAAAGATAAAAGACTTAACAGCAATCTAGGTTTGTTCAATATATCGCATCAGTTACTTGAGACTATGATCTTCTGTATCTTATGATCCTGCCCCACTAGCTACCTGATGAAGAAGCAGCACTCCAAAAGCTAGCACTTCCAAATAAATCTATTAGACTATAACCTGGTATTGTGTGATTTTTAACATTGTCCTCTCCAGACAGTATATTTTGTTTATATCCTGAATTTTGGCTCTTCAATCAGGTGTAAGTTTGATTTTTACATTTTATCAATTTCCCTTGTTATCTTCAATGATTTGTGAAGGTGAAACGGAATGGATTGGCCAGAAAGATTGCAAGGTAGGACAGTTGATGAACAGTGGCAGACATTTAAGGAGATAGTCAATTCTTCCCAATTAAAATATATTCCAGAAAGGAAGGAAGATCATAAAAGGGAGGAAAGCATCCATGGTTAAGCATGGATGTTAAAGATAACATAAAGGCCAAAACTGGCATTCCATTTTGCAAAAGTTAGAGGAAGGCTGTAGGATTGGGAAACTTGAAAGGCTAAAAAAGAGTTCCTCAAAAAAATCTGCGAAGGTAAATTCTAAAAGAAAACCAGCACAAAATATAAAAATGGATAATGCAAGTTACCTAAGTATACAAAAGTAAGTGAGTAGCTAAAGTGAATGCCTGTCCCATAGACGATGAGATTTGTGAGTTTATGCTGGGAACTCAGAAACGGCAGAAACATTAAATCAATATCTTGCCTCAGTTTTCATGGTGGAGGACACTGAAACCATCCTAAAAGTAACACGTAATACAGAACAAGAGGAGCTTAAAACAATTGCCATCACTAGAAAAAAAATTCCTGAGGAAACTATTGGGTTTAAAAGCAGACAAGTATCTCTGGCCTAATGACCAACATCCTTTGATCTTAAAGGAAGGGTAGCAGAGAAAATGACTCCTTTGGTTATATTATTCCAAAATTCCCTGGATTCTGGAAAGGTTTCAGTGGATTTGAAAAATTCCAAAAAAGGAGGCAGAAAGTCGGACGTCTGTCATTGGGAAATTGTAGGAATTCATTATTCAGAATAAGTAACAGGATATTTGGAGTCAAAATGGAATCCATTAGAGTCAGCACGGTCTTGTGAAGGATAAGTCATGCCAGAGCACTTTGACGATGACCAATCAAAATTGTGAATGAGAATCCTGGAGATGTTGGAGAGTTAGACTTCCAAAAGGCATTTGATAATGTATCACACAAAAGGTTAAGAGTCAAGGTAAGATCACACAGTATTAGGAATAATGGGGATTGAATAACCAACAGAAAACAGAGAGCCAGGATAAATGTGCCTTTTTTTCTGGTTGGAAAGCATTAATTAGGAAAATGACACAGGGTTTGGTCCTCAGGCCCCAATTAATTACAGTCTGCATGAATGACTTGGATGCAAGGATAGAATGTACTGTTGCTAAATTTGCAGATGACACAAAAACAGGTAGGAAGGAAATTGCAATGGAGAAATAAGAAATTTACAAATGGATATGGATAGGTTAGGTGAATGGGCCAAAATAGTTCGCACACGGAGTTTGACGTGGATACTTCTGAGGCTATCCATTTTGATTGGAAGAATAAAATGGCAACTTATTTTCTAAATGAAGAGAAACTTCTAAGTGCTTTGTACATATACAAGGGGTCAATACATGGGTTGATGGCAGGCAGTTCTGTGTTAAGCTTGACAACAGTAAGTTAAATCTGCTTCCAATTGAACTTTTTAAAGGCTGCAGTCATTGTTTTT
This sequence comes from Chiloscyllium plagiosum, assembly GCF_004010195.1. NCBI lineage: Eukaryota > Metazoa > Chordata > Chondrichthyes > Orectolobiformes > Hemiscylliidae > Chiloscyllium > Chiloscyllium plagiosum. The sequence goes on along the minus strand of NC_057711.1, from coordinate 22,148,257 downwards.
AACTCCCATTTTAAAAAAAATATCTTCACAATTAATTCAGTTATTTTCTTTATCCATCTATATTGTGACAGATCATACACACCTTGATGTTAAATCCAAATTGCCACATTCTACTCAATGACAATATTCCTTATTTCCAGCCCTACAGCATTGTCTTCAGCTTAGTTCTGTCACTAGTGAAAACCTTATTCCTCTGTCACCATTGGACTCAATTTCTCCATTGTTCCATATTTATATTGTATTCTGAGCAACTCAGGCCACCTATTTCCCACGTGCATGATTTACATCTGGTCAGATCGATAAAATGAGGTCCTTCCTGAACTGGATGTTGAAACTTGGTTCTCACTTGTTTGAAGTGTATGATTTCTCCACGCCATTTGAAATTACAAAGCTAACATTAGACAGAATATGAATAGTATTGTTATTATGGATGCAAAGAATTAATTAATTTCACTTTGGAATAGTAGAAGATTATAAAATAGAAGTAGACAATTTGATTTAAAATGTACGTGCAGGCCTTTTGAAGGAGTTTTCTATTTGGACCCAGTCTCCTGTGCTCGCCCCATTTGGTTCCTGGAAATGATTTTTCTCAAATGTGAAGATAATTTTAAAATATACTTATGCATGAGTTGTGAATACAGGGGCGTGTTTGTGAGTGGGTGTGGCATGTACTCACATATGTGTATACATCTGTGTCGCCATCTCAAAGTCACTGTCTGCAGTTAGTCTACTTGGATTAGGCCAGGTGCGAAAAATGAAGATCAGTTCTGAGGAAGGGTCAGTGGACTCGAAACATTAATTCTGATTTCTCTCCACAGATGCTGCTAGAACTGCTGAGCTTTTCCAGCAATTTCTATTTTTGTTTTTGGGAACAATGAATATGAGTCAACGATGGTTTGCTTTGATATCTCACAAGTGTTTCCAAACCAGGATCATTAATCACAGGCTGATGTAGATTTGTTCTGCTAACAAAGGTTACGATGCTGCCAAAGGACCATGCAACAGATCACCCCAATCTTGGCTTACAGCAATGGTGCCTTTCCTTTCTTTATTAGACCTGGTTTCAGAACTCTCAAATTCACCATCAAAATGTGCTGGTGGAATCTGAACTGACTTCATCTGAGAAAATCTGACAGCATTTGAATAACATTCATACTGTTTAAAACTTGATGCTGATTTCTGTTGTAAAGCACAAAGAAAATAAATTATCGTCAAGCTGCAAGTTACAGAACTCATCCATCAAACACCTTTAGTGGATGAATCTTTGTTTCAAAAAAAAAACAAAGCGAGCAATGTAGTGACTGCTGCTACCTACACACAAATGATCAGGGTAGTTTAGTGCTATTGTTAGGCTTGGTAACAATGCAGTGAGCTGTCAGAAATTCAGCAAACATGTTTGAGATGTTACCACACATTCATAGATAGCTCTTTACTTTGTTGCCTTAATGGATCTCAATGGACTTTTGTCATGATTGTGCCACCCAATTTTTTTTTGGTCTGTCACATAGCTTTTCTACCTTTCAATTAATGATGCACTTCAAAATGTTCTGCCTGGTGTCAGCTTCCAAACGATTCCCCTCCTGCATTCATTAAGAAACTGCTTTTTGATAAAGGCTAGAAAACCTGAGAGCTGCTCACCAACAAAATAATTGACTGTTACTCAACTGGTACACAGTTTTCAGGCGAGGTTTCAAATGGAAACAGTTATTTTTGTAGTATATTACATTGATAGCACAAGCTACACGTATGACAATTCATGTGTCCAAATTTTACATTCCACAAAATTCTGTTGCTAAGTCTAAATTTAGTTAATTTAATTCATTAACAGCAAATGAGATGCATAATAGCTGGTTTAAGCTATGGTGTTTTAGTTGAAAGGAACAGAGAGAGAAAGAGATAGTGTTATAGACGAAAGAAAAAGTCTCTTCAGCGCATCATGTATGTGCCAGTCAAAAGCTGCTATCTAACTATCTAATCCCATTTTTCAGCACTTAGCCCAGAGCTTCATATGCCTTGGCATCCCAAAAGCACATCTTTTAAATGGAAGGGAATGGGAAGAGAAAAAGGTGCATGCATATACAACTTTCTACTCAAATGCAAAGTGACTTGAGAAAATGGCAGATTTCAATTCATGATACTGAAATAATAAAATGCATTGAATCATAGAATGAAACTGGAGAGCAAGATATGTACCATTCTGCAGAGACTTACCAATCACAAATTAATCAGAAGGAACTTCAATATCTAAATGTACTTCCAAAATCAACAGCATTGAAATCTTTTTAGTCAACTACGTGTTTAATATTTTCATCCTTCTGTTTTCTGTTCAGGACAAGTTATAACTCAAATATAAAGATTTATATGTGGCATATGTATAACATATGTGGAAGATTAATAGAATATATGTGGTGTGGTGAGGTAATGGCCAATTGATATTATTGCTAAACTATTCCTCCAAAGACCCAGGTAATGTATGGGTTCAAATCCTGCCATGACAGAAGGTGGAATTTGAATTCACTAAAAAGTTGGAAGTAAGAGTCCAATGATGACCATGAAATGGTTGTTGATTGTCAGTTAAGAAATAAATATCTGGTTCACTAATGTCCCAGGAATGACTCCAGACTCACAGCAGTGTAAATGACTCTTAACTGCCCTCTGGGTAATAAATGTTGGCCTAGCCAGTGACACTGACATCCATACCCAAAAGTCTCATTATAAGAAGGCATGAAAAAAACCTGGAGTGCCAAGTTATTTTTAAAAATCTGACTGTTCCTTAATCAACTTTTTAAAATTAATTCACAGGATGAGGGTGTCAGCACTTATTGCCAATTCCTGAATGCCCAAAGGGCAGTTAAGAGTCAACCACATTGTTGTGGGTCTGGAAAAACACATAGACCAGACCAGATAAGGATGGTAGAAAGACAGGTAGCATTCAGGAGGCGGGAAGGCTGCAGGAGGATTGGACAGGCCAGGAGAGTGGGCAAAGAAGTGGCAGATGAAGTACAACATGGGAAAGTGTGAGGTCATGTACTTTGGTAGGAAGAATAGAGGCATTGACTATTTTCTAAATGATTAGATTCCCTACAGTGTGGAAACAGGCCCTTCAGCCCAAAAAGTCCACACCTACGAGTACCCACCCAGACCCATTTCCCTCTGACTAATGCACCTAACACTATGGGCAATTTAGCATGGCCAATTCACCTGACCTGCACAGCTTTGGACTGTGGGAGGAAACCAGAGCACCCAGAGGAAACCCACGCAGACACGGGGAGAATGTGCAAACTCCACACAGACAGTCACCCGAGGCTGGAATCGAACCTGGGACCCTGGTCCTGTGAGGTTGCAGTGCTAACCACTGATCCACCGTGCTGCCCTAATGGGGAAAAAATTCAGAAGTCTGATGTGCAAAGAGACTTGGGAGTTCGAACCCCGGAGTCTCTCAAGGCAAACTTGCAGGTTGAGCCAGTAGTTAGGAAGGCAAATGCAATGGTGGCATTTATTTTGAATGGACTTGAATATAAAAGCAGGGATGTACTTCTGAGGCTCAAGAAGGCTCTGGTCAGACCACATTTGGAGTATTTTGTGCAGTTTTGGGCTCCATATCTCAGGAAGGATGTACTGGTCCTGGAGTGTGTTCAGAGGATGTTCACAAGAATGATCCCAGGAATAAAAAGTTTAACAGATGAGGAACATTTGAGGACTCTGGGTTTATATTTGATGGAGTTTAGAAGGATGAGGGGAGCTCCAATTGAAACATACAGAATACTGAATGGCCTGGACAGAGTAATTTTTGGGAAGACGTTTCCATTGGCAGGAGAGACTGGGACCTGAGGGCATTGCCATATAGTAAAGGGAAAATCTTTTCAAACGGAGATAAGGAGAAATGTCTTCAGCCAGAGAATGGTGAATCTCTGGAATTCTTTGCCACAGAAGGCTGTGGAGGCCAGGTCATTGAGGATATTGAAGACTGAGATAGATAGGTACTTGAGTATCGAGTAGATCAAGGGTTACGGGGAGAAAGCTGGAGAATGGGATTGAGAAACTTACAAGCCACGATTGAATGGGGGAGCAGACGCAATGGTCTGAATGGCCGAATTTCTGCTCCTAAGACGAATAGTCTTATTTCCTTCCCTAAAGGATATTAATGGAACAGGGATATTTCCAACAATCGACAATGGATTCATGATCATCATTAGACTCTTAATTCCAGATATTTAAAAATTGAATTCAAATTCCACCATTTGCTGCAGTGGGATTCAAAGCTAGGTCCTCAAGACAAGCAACCATTATATTCTTCAGACCCTTTCAGTGAATCACTCTTCAACACTGCTAAAAAGGTCATCTATTTCAAGATGTCATACTAAAAGTAAGATTCTCATGCATTTGCAAAACAATCAACCCAACCATCTACTCCATTTCTTCATTACCCTTTGCAGAATGTAATTAAATTTAGATTCCTCTGCCCCACTTTTTCTTTGGAGTCTTGTTATGTACTCTGTGACGACAATAAATAGTTTAATATCTTCAAGCTCTGGACACCTCTGTTCCTAATCTTGGCAGGAAATAAAAATTCTGCCACACTAATGAATCACTCTTCAGTCTTCCCTTTCAGCTAAGTAAATGAAAGATAACAGTTTCCTCAACTTTCACAAATACAGTAATAATTGCATTCCACAGCATTCACAAGGACAACATGCACCCAATCACATAACTGACAGTAAAGAGTAGAATTAAATAGATGTGGCCAGAATGGAAGAATTTTCACTCTGAAGCAAAATTGAGAAGTCTGGAATTGTTTTCTTCTCAAAAAAAAAGGAGCTTGAAGGAAAATTAAATTCTATGTAAAATTGCGAGGGGTCTTGACAATCCTGAATTGAATTGAATCGAATTTATTGTCACGTGTACCGAGGCACAGTGAAAAGCTTTGTCTTGCGAGCAATACAGGCAGATCACAGAGTTAAGTAGCATAGGTAAGTAAATAATAGGTAAACAGAGACAAAAGCAAAAACACAGGTACAAGCAAATGTTAAGAGGTTGTGAGTCCATTCAGTATTCTAACAACAGTAGGGTAAAAACTGTTACAAAATCAGCTGGTGCTTGTGTTCAGGCTTCTGTACCTTCTCCCCGATGGTAGAGGTTGTAGAAAAGCATTGCCAGGGTGCAATGGATTTTTGAGAATGCTGGCAGCCTTTCCTTGACAGTGGGCCTGGTAGATGGATTTTACAGATGGAAGGTTGGCTTTTGTGATTGTCCGGGTCGAACTCACCATTCTCTGTAACCGTCTCTGAGAATGGTACAGTTGCCACACCAAGTAGTGATACATCCAGACAGAATGCTCTCGATGGCACACCTCTAAAGGTTGGCAAGGTTATGCCAAATTTCCTCAGCTACCCGAGGAAGAAGAGACATTGTTGGCCCTTTGTAACCAGTACGTCCACATGAAGAGTCCAAGAAAGTTTGTTGTTGATGACCACTCCCAGGAGCTTGACAATCTCCACTTGCTCCACTTCTGTGCTGTTAATGTGTCGGGGGGCATGAGTAATATTCCACCAAAAGTCAATAATGAGTTCCTTGGTTTTGCCGGCAATGAGAGCTAGGTTGTTCTCAGTGCACCATTTTTCCAGGTCTTCCACCTCCCGTCTGTCGTCTGTTTCATCGCCATCTAAGATACAGCCGACTATGGTGGCATCATTAGCGAAATTGTAAATGGTATTAGGCTGGTATTTGGCAATGCAGTCACGGGTATACAGTGACTACAGTAGAGGGGCTGAGTACACACGCCTGGGGGGCTCCAGTGTTGAGTGTTTGTGAGGATGAAACATTGTCCTCAACCTTTACTGATTGCGGCCTGTGGGTCAGAAACTAAGGATCCAGTTGCAGAGAGTGGGGCTTAGTCCGAGATCACTTGAAACAACCTATTTCCCTCAGCAAGTCCAGTGAATGGTAGAGGGGATGGAAGGAAAATTCTTGGCACCCAGCTGCTCGTGGGAGTCTTGGGCTCATTTGCTGAAAGGATGCTGGGGAAATGCTCTTCACATTTTATAAAGTAATCGGATATGCAGTCAAAATGCTGCATCATTGGCTACAGTCTAACAGCATGAAAGTGGGATTCGGCTAGATAGCTCTTCTTCAATCAGTATAAAGGTGATGGGCTAAAAGATCTCTTCTGCATTGGTGGCATGGTGGCGCAGTGGTTAGTACTGTTGCCTCACAGCACCAGAGACCTGAGTTCAATTCCTGCCTCAGGCGACTGACTGTGTGGTGTTTGCACATTCTCCCTGTGTCTGCGTGGGTTTGCTCTGGTTTTCTCCCACAGTCCAAAAATGTGCAGGTTAGGTGAATTGGCCATGCTAAATTTCCCATAGTGTTAGGTGAAGGGGTAAAATGTAGGGGTCTGGGTGGGTTGTGTGTCGGTGTTGGATTGAAGGGCCTGTTTCCACACTGTAAGTAATCTAATCCATTGTAAATCTCCATGTTTTTGATTTAAAAGTCAGATTGTGTCACTGAAATGTTTTTAAAGGTAATGCTGTGAGAAAATGGAGATTGGTGTACTGAATCCAACATTAAATATGCATTGAAGTGGAGAACATACATTTCATCTGTGTATTTTACCTGGAATTTTTCATTTAGGACACATATAATTGTAATTTTTCACTGACGATTGATGGGACACTGAGACATCTCTGCAGTCTGTTAATTGCTTGTTAATGGGAATACATACAAGTTAGAACAGTAGAATGAGAACCTGTTAATCGGCTATTAACAAGCCACCATGACACACTTTCAACCATGTAATAGGCTATTGATTCCAATGCATAAACTCCCTCACACCCATCTTATTTCCTAATTTATCAGCAGAGTTTCTGATTCCAACCTTCAACTGAATGAAAAAAATTGGGGTTTCTGCAAACAAGGAATAAAAAAAAATTAAAATTATGTGATGCTTCCTTATTCTAGCTCCAGGTGAAATCTCTCACAACAATGTAATGTGTGAAATAAGATAATTACTTTCTTCTAAATGGACAGATTCTCCAATAAGGTACTGCAGACAACAGACAAGTTGCTCAGAGGAAACACTCGATTGCAAATAGTGTGTCCACAAGCCTTGATTTAACTAATGCAAATTCACTCATTAGCTTTTACCCAGCACTTTTAGCAGGCATGCTTTACAATGGGAGTGCCACCAGAGAATTCACAAGAGAAAACTTTTTGACAATCAGCACTGAACCTTCAGTGAATCATTCACCAAGTTCCACTGACCTATCCTACCACCTTGTCCAGACAAAAGCAAATGAGCTACTCAATCCACAATTCCTAAAACTGGGTATGTATTTTCATCCTCAGGACTTTGGGATTTTTTTCATTGTTAGCCATTGTCTATAATTGCAGGTTATGTTAAGAACACAATCTATAGAGTCATTTCAACTGACACAGGAATGTGTTAGGTTAGGTCAGAACACGTTGTCGCTTATTGAACATTTTTCATGGCTTCGCAACGTAAAAAAAAATGGAAGACTTGTGTTTGTGTACTTCTTTTCAAACCTCTTGAAGAGCTTTGCAGCCAATAAAATACATTTTGAAGTCCAATCGCTGTCATAATTTAGCAAAATGCACCAGCCAATTTGAACACATTCACATTTCCCCATGTGTTCATGGACAGACAAACTGTTTATGTGATGTTGGTGGAGGGATAATATTATTCAGAAACAATCTCCCCTCCCCTTCTTTGAAATTATGAGTTGGCATCTTTTGCATCCACCTGAAACATCCCAAAGTGATTGACTATGAATTGCTTAATTTTCAAGTGTAGTCACTGATGCAAAGTCAAACAGCAGATCTGCAAAAATATGTTTCAAAAATCGAGTACAAGCTTTTTATATCAAGTGTGCTTAACGCACCATAGGAGATGGTAATATTTTAAATTGAAACTTGGGATTGACACTTATGAGGCGACACAATCCAGAACCATCGATATCTAACATGAAATACAAAATGCTGTTTACAGAAACGAACCAAACTTTACCAGTGCACTTTAGAAAGGCTAAAATGTTTACTGTATGAATGTAACATGTTAAAATCTGCAGGATGTTGATTGTTAAATGGATAAACTGAATCAGTGTGGTAAAAACAATAATGTTTTTGAAGTCATGGTATGTTTAGCAAGAGATCCAAATTTGACACATTGGTTTGAAACCAATGAACAGCTATTTTAAAAACTGCACCTTGTAAAACCACTAGCTTAGTGGAACTTCTTTTTCAATAAGTCAGGTAAAGAAACAAACAAGATGCAATGAAGATATTATTTCTTTCCTGTGGAGTTGTAAAGCCCAAACATGCTGGCTGCTAGTTGGGCAACACTGAGGATCATATTATGACCAAACTCTTCTTAAAACCTTTGCTCTGTTTACTCTTGCCACAGATGCTGCGAAGCCTGCTGTATTTCTCCAAAGTTAAAAATCTCACAACATCAGATTACAGTCCAACAGTTCAGAATTCGATCGATTACATACAGTGTGGAAACAGGCCCTTCGACCCAACAAGTCCACACTGACCCTCCAAAGAGCAACCCACCCAGACCCATTCCTCTACATTTACCCCTTCACCAAACTCGATGGACAATTTAGCATGGCCAATTCACCTGACCTGCACATCTTTGGACTGTGGAAGGAAACCAGAACACCCGGAGGAAACCCACGCAGACACGGGGAGAATGTGCAAACTCCACAGACAGTTGCCTAAGGTGGGAATTGAACCTGGGTCTCTGGCGCTGTGAAGTAGCAGTGCTAACCACTGTGCAACCGTGCGGCCTCAGAAGCACAATTTATTTGGAAGCACCAGCTTTCTGAGCACTGCTCCACAACAACCTTTTGAATGAGCAGTGCTTTGAAAGCGAGTGCTTCCAAATAAACTCATTGAACTATATCCTGATAGAGTCATAGAGGTGTACAGCATGGAAACAGACCCTTCAGTCCAACCCACCCATACCGACCAGATATCCCAACCCAATCTATTCCCACCTCCCAGCACCCGGCCCATATCCCTCCAAACCCTTCCTATTCATATACCCATCCAAATGCCTCTAAACTGTTGCAATTGTACCAGCCTCCACCACTTCCTCTGGCAGCTCATTCCACGTACCACCCTCCATGTGAAAATGTTGCCCCTTAGGTCTCTTTTATATCTTTCCCTTCTCACCCTAAACCTATGCCCTCTAGTTCTGGACTCCCAACCCCAGGGAAAATACTTTGTCTATTTGCCCAATCCATGCCCCTCATAATTTTGTAAACCTTTATAAGGTCACCCCTCAGCCTCCGACGGTCCAGGGAAAACAGCCCCAGCCTGTTCAGCCTCTCCCTATAGCTCAAATCCTCCAACTCTGTCAACATCTTTTTAAATCTTTTCTGAACCCTTTCAAGGTTCACAACATCTTTCTGATAGGAAGAATACCAGAATTGCATGCAATCTTGCAACAGTGGTCTAACCTATGTCCTGTACAGCTGCAATATGACCTCCCAACTCCTGTACTCAATACTCTGACCAATAAAGGAAAGCATACCAAACACCTTCTTCACTATCCTACCTACGTGCGACTCCATTTTCAAGGAGCTGTGAACCTGCACTCCAAGGTCTCTTTGTTCAGCAATCTTCCCTAGGACCTTACCATTAAGAGTATACATCCTGCTAAGATTTGTTTTCCCAAAATGCAGCACCTGGCATTTATCTGAATTAAACTCCATCTGCCACTTCTCAGCCCATTGACCCATCTGGTCAAGATTCTGTTGAAATCTGAGGTAACCCTCTTCGCTGTCCACTACACCTCCAACTTTGGTATCATCTGCAAACTTACTAACTGGACCACTTATGTTCGTATCCTCTTCAAAAAGCAGAGGACCCAGCACCGATCCTTGTGGCACTCCACTAGTCACAGGCCTCCAGTCTGAAAAACAACTCTCCTCCACCACCATCCTCTGTCTTCTACCTTTGAGCCAGTTCTGTATCCAAATGGCAAGTTCTCCCTGTATTCCATGAGATCTAACCTTGCTCACCAGTCTCCCATGGGGAACCTCGTCGAATGCCTTACTGAAATCCATATAGATCAAATCTACTGCTCTGCCCTCATTAATCCTCTTTATTACTTCCTCAAAAAACTCAATCAAGTTTGTGAGACATGATTTCCCAAGCACAAAGCCATGTTAACTATCCCTAATCAGTCCTTGCCCTTCCAAATACATGTCTATCCTGTCCCTCAGGATTTCCTCCAACAACTTGCCCACCACCAATGTCAGGCTCACTGGTCTATCGTTCCCTGGCCTGTCCTTACCGCCCTTCTTAAACAGTGGCACCACGTTAGCCAACCTCCAGTCTTCCGGTACCTCACCTGTGACTATCGATGATACAAATATCTCAGCAAGAGGCCCAGCAATTACTTCTCTAGCTTCCCACAGAGCTCTAGGGTACACCTGATCAGGTCCTGGAGGTTTATCCACTTTTATGCGTTTCAAGACATCCAGCACTTCCTCCTCTGTAATATGGACATTTTGCAAGATGTCACCATCTATTTACCTGCAGCCTTTATCATCCATATCCTTTTTCACAGTAAATATTGATGCTAAATACTCATTTAGTATCTCCCCCATTTTCTGTGGCTTCACACAAAGGCTGCCTTGCTGATATTTGAGGGGCCCTATTTTTTCCCGAGTTACCCTTTTGTCCTTAACGTATTTATAAAAACCCTTTGGATTCTCCTTAATTCTCCTTAAAGCTATCTCATGCCTCCCTTTTCGCCCTCCTGATTTCCCTCTTAAGTATACTCCTACTGCCTTTTCTTCTAAGGATTCACTCGATCTATCCTGTCTATACCTGACATATGCTTCCTTCGTTTTCTTAAACGACACCCTCAATTTCTTTAGTCATCCAGCATTCCCTATACCTACTAGCCTTTCCTTTCACACTAACAGGAATATACTTTCTCTGGATTCTCATTATCTCATTTCTGAAGGCTTCCCATTTTCTAGCCCTCCCTTTACCTGCGAACATCTGCCCCCAACCAGCTTTCGAAAGTTATAGAACATAGAAAAATACAGCGCAGTACAGGCCCTTTGGCCCTCGATGTTGCGCCGATCCAAGCCCACCTAACCTACACTAGCCCACTATCCTCCATATGCCTATCCAATGCCCGCTTAAATGCCCATAAGAGGCCCATCAAAATTGGCCTTTCTCCAATTTAGAACTTCAACTTTTAGATCTGGTCTATCCTTTTCCATCACTATTTTAAATCTAATAGAATTATGGTCGCTCACCCCAAAGTGCTCCCCCACTGTCACCTCAGTCACCTGCCCTGCCTTATTTCCCAAGAGTAGGTCAAGTTTTGCACCTTCTCTGATAGGTACACCCACATACTGAATCAGAAAATTTTCTTGTATACACTTAACAAATTCCTCTCCATCTGAACCCTTAACACTATGGCAATCCCAGTCTATGTTTGGGAAGTTAAAATCCCCTACCATAACCACCCAATTATTCTTACAGATAGCTGAGACCTCCTTACAAATTTGTTTCTCAATTTCCCTCTACTATTTGGAGGTCTATTATACAATCCCAATGAAGTGATCATTCTTTTCTTATTTCTCAGTTCTACCCAAATAACTTCCCTGGATGTATTTCCAGGAATATCCTCCCTCAGCACAGCTGTAATGCTATCTCTTATCAAAAATGCCACTCCCCCTCCTCTCTTGCCTCCCTTTCTATCCCTTCTGTAGCATTTGTATCCTGGAGCATTAAGCTGTCAGTCCTGCCCATCCCTGAGCCATGTTTCTGTAATTGCTATGATATCCCAGTCCCATGTTCCTCGCCATGCCCTGAGTTCATCTGCCTTCCCTATTAGGCCCTTGCATTGAAATAAATGCAGTTTAATTTATTAGTCCAACCTTGTCCCTGCCTGCCCTGACTGTTTGACTCGCTTCTGTTCTCAACTGTACCAGTCTCAGATTGATCTCTTTCCTCACTATCTCCCTGGGTCCTAGCCCCCCACCTTACTAGTTTAAATCCTCCCAAGCAGTTCTAGCAAATTTCCCTGCCAGTATATTAGTCCCCTTCCAATTTAGGTACAATCCATCCTTCTCGTACAGGTCACTTCTACCCCAAAAGAGATTCCAATGATCCAAAAATGTGAATCCTTCTTCCATATATCAGCTCCTCAGCCATGCATTCATCTGCTCTATCCTCCTATTCCTGCTTTCACTAGCTCATAGCACTGGGAGTAATCCAGATATTACTACTCTTGTGGACCTCCTTTTTAAATTTCTGCCCAACTCTCTGTAATCTCCCTTCAGACTCTCAACCTTTTCCCTTCCTATGTCGTTGGTTGCAATGTGGACAATGACCTCTTGCTGGCCCCTCTCCCCTGTGAGAACATTCTGCACCCTCTCTGAGACATCCTTGATTCTAGCACCAGGGAAGCAGAACACCATTCTGCTTTTTCACTGCTGATCACAGAAATGTCTGTCTATACCTTGGACTAGAGAATCCCCTACCACAATTGATCTCTTGGAACCCGACGCACCCCTCATTGCATTAAAGCCAGTCTCAATACCAGAAACTTGGCTGTTCATGCTACGTTCCCCTGAGAATCCATCCTTCTCTACATTTTCCAAAACAGCATACTTGTTTGAAATAGGAATAGCCACCAAAGACTCCTGCACTAGCTGCCTACCTCTCTAACCTTTCCTGGAGTTAACCCATCTATATGGCTGTATCTGTGACTTTCCCCCATTCCTATAACTGCCATCCATCACATACTGTTGTTGTTGCAAATTCCTCATTGCTTCTAACTGTCTCTCCAACCAATCCATTCGATCTGATAAGATTCGCAACCAACAGCATTTATGGCAGATATAATCTGCTGTAATCCTTAAACTCTCTTTAAACTCCCACATCTAACAAGAAGTACATATCACTCTATTAAAGGCCATTTTTGCTTCTTCACCATCTACAGACCCAGAAAATCACAGTCTTATTCTTCTACAACCACCATCCCAGGTTAAATTAATAGCTATGGCTTATATTTTAAGTTTAATCAAGAGACATATCTCCAAAAACATATAATCAAGAATGAACGCACTCTATGCACTACTGTAGACTTTCTGTAGGTCATACTTAAAACAACAATACACTTATCTGCTTCTGTCCTGTGAAATTCACCCAACAGTTCCTCCAAGATCCGTTGTGAATTTCACTATTTGTTAATTTTCCCAGACGCACTCTGATGTCCAGTGATACATGAATTCAAACAGCAAAGGCAGTGTCAGTTTCTTTTTTTCTCTCTCTCCTGCACTTTGTACACCTCAGTTCAACACTGGCATCTCCAAATCATGTATTTGTCCAGCACTTTGTTGCTTTTATAATGCGTTCTCTTTTTCTACTGCATAAAGATGTAATATCTATTTATCTCTGAAATTGTAGGAAAATAAAAGTGACATGGAGAAAGGGCCCGAACCTGGTACTTTAATACCCCAATGACAACAGTTTTCTAATGGAAGTAAAAGAAGATGATTCAGCCATTCTATGTTCCTCAGGCTGCTTAAATATTTGACACCCAAATATTGTTTCTTTTCAATCATGCTCCTTATTTTGGCCTGAAGTCTTTTTCACGGTGGGCATTTTGCACCAACGTGCCCATAAACCATTGTAAGGTATATTTTACACGTATACATACATGAGTGATTTGATTTGATCTCATATGATTATGTTTTTGCTTCTTTCTTTTCACAGAAACAGTTTGCAGACTTGTACCATTGCAAGAAATATTAAAATGTTCAAATCTGCTCATATTTCAAGGTGTGGGTGACAGTCAGGAAGAAATAAAAGATTTATGTGAGGGGAAGGCTCTTTTATTTGCAGAGAATGATGACAAAATGGTCAATGGCCTCCCAGATAAGGGGGTTAGCCAGAATTGCAACAAGACGGGACAATGACTGACAGTTCAGTAAGGAACACAACTTGTTTGCTGAAAAGAAGGCACATTTTGACAAAGCTTTTTAATTTTGCACTCATCAGAACAACTCAAAAGAATGACAATTTAATGGGAAAACCAACATGTATACTATGTATTTTTATAATACAATAGAAATCACATGCAAAAAGGTGAATTGATTAGGAAGAGGCAGCAAGGATTGTTGCACACGGAAACCCTCCTTGACCAAATCGCTGGCATTTTACGAGGAGGTATCAAAGGCTCAATGGCTCTGGGTGGCTCAGTGGTTAGCATTGCTCCCTCACAGCATCAGCAACCCAGGTTCGAGTCCACCCTCAGGTGACTGCCTGTGTGGAGTTTGCTCCTTGTCCCTGTGTCTGTGTGGGTTTCCTTTGGGTACTTCGGTAACCTCCCACAATCCAACGATGTGCAGGTTAGGTGGGTTATCCATACTAAATTGCCCATACTGTTCAGGGATATCCAGGTGGATTCATTCCTGCATGGGAAATGCAGGGATAGTGTCGAGTGTTGGGTCTGGTTGGAATGCTCTTTGGAGGGTTGGTGTGGATTTGATGGGCCAAATGGCCTGTACTATTGGGATTCTATGATTCAATGGTGTGGTGTGTGAACTTCCAGGAGACTGCTGAGTAAAGTTGCAGATCATGGAAATAAAAAGCACAGACGCAAAATCAGTACAAAATCAGCTGACTGAAAGGAATCAGAGAATAACAGCAATGGATGCTTTTTGTGCTGGAGAAAGGTTTGTACTAGAATTCTCCAGGGTCAGTGTTGGAACCTTTGTTTTTCTTAATTCATATTAATGTGTAGGAGACAATTTCAAAATTTGCAGATAATACAAAACGTGGAAGAATAGTAAACTGTAAGGAAAACAGTTCAGAACTCCAAAAGGACATCGACAGGTTGAATGAGTGGGCGGAGAGATTCCATGCAGAGAAGTATGAGATGATGCATTGTGGCACAAACAATATTGAATGAACATAAAATAGGGGATACACATCAAAAGGATGTCCAGAAGCAGAGACATCTGGGTGTATATGTGCACACATCATTGAAAGTGGGAGGACAGATGGAGAGCGCAGTTAATAAAGCGTACAGATCCTTGCCTTTATTAGAGTGAAAGAGCAAGGAGGTGATGTTAAAGTTGTACAAGATACATGTTGAACCTCAACGGAAGTGTTATGTACAGTTGTGGTGCCATATTAGAGGAAAGAGGTCAATGCATTGGACAGAATTCAGAAGCGATTTGCAAGAATGATTTCAGGGATGAGGAAATTTATTTCAGGATAGTTTGAATAAGTAGGGAATGTTCTGTTTTGAGAGACAAGGATGAAGAGGAGATCTAATAGAGGGTTTCAAAATCATGCATGGGCTGCATAGAGTGGATCGGAAGTAAACTTCCGATCATCAGTGGAACAAGAACAAAAGTTCATTTTCGAAAGTGACTTATGAAAGAACAAATGCAATGTCAGAAAAACCTTTTTCACACAGCAAAGAGTTAGGGATTGGAATGCACTGTCTGGAAGTGTGGTGAAGGCAGGTTCAATTTAGACATTCAAGAAGGCATTGGATGATTATATGCATAGAAATAATATGCAAAGCTATGTTTTAAGAAGCCAGCAAATAGCTCTTGGTATTGATGCTCGTTTGAAGAGCTGGTGCAGACTTGAAGGGCCGAATGGCATCCTTCTGTTTGGTAATTCTTCTGTGATTCTGCAACATGTTGGCTTTCTCCTTATTGGATGAAAATCTTTGACAAAATGCTTGTATTTTCAGCGAGACTCCAAAACAACTATGTTATATTTCTCTATTAAATTTGTAGACAAGAATGTAATTGTCTATAATTATTATATCTTTATCAATGGTGCTGAGATGTTGTACACACAGATGCACAGCTCAGGCTCTTTATGTTTATGTGTTATTTGAACGGTTAATCATATAGGGTCACTTAGAGTCAGAGAGCCATAGAGATGTACTGTATGGCATGGAAACAGGCTCTTCAGTCCAACTCGTCCATGCTAACCAGATATCCCAATCTAATCTAGTCCCATTCACTAGCACTTGGGCCTGTATCCCTCTAAGCTGTTCCTATTCATGTACCCATCCAGATTACTTTTAAATGCTGTGACTGTACCAGCCTCCACCACTTCCTCTGGCAGCTCATTCCATATACGCACCACCATCTGCGCGAAAAAAGTTGCCCCCCGTAGGTCTCTTTTATATCTTTCCCCTCTCACCCTAAACCTATGCCCTCTGGTTCTGGACTCCCTGACCCCAGAGAAAATACCTTGTCTACTTTTTGTCATTTACATAAACGATTTGGATGCGAGCATAAGAGGTACAGTTAGTACGTTTGCAGTTGACACCAAAATTGGAGGTGTAGTGGACAACGAAGAGGGCTACCTCAGATTACAACAGAATCAGGACCTGATGGGCCAATGGGCTGAGACGTGGCAGATGGAGTTTAATTCAGATAAATGAGAGGTGCTGCATTTTGGGAAAGCAAATCTTAGCAGGACTTATACACTTCATGGTAAGGTCCTAGGGAGTGTTGCTGAACAAAGAGACCTTGGAGTGCAGGTTCATAGCTCCTTGAAAGTGGAGTCGCAGGTAGATAGGATAGTGAAGAAGGCATTTGGTATGTTTTCCTTTATTGGTCAGAGTATTGAGTACAGGAGTTGGGAGGTCATGTTGCGGCTGTACAGGACATAGGTTAG
>NC_057711.1:22115810-22131431 GCF_004010195.1 Chiloscyllium plagiosum | reverse complement strand
AGGATGTGGTGGAGGCTGGTACAATTGCAACATTTAAGAGGCATTTGGATGGGTATGTGAATAGGAAGGGTTTGGAGGGATATGGGCCGGGTGCTGGCAGGTGGGATTAAATTGAGTTGGGATATCTGGTTGGCATGGACGGGTTGGACCGAAGGGTGTGTTTCCATGCTGTACATCTCTATGACTCTATTTACCCTATCCATGCCCCTCATGATTTTATAAATCTCTATAAGGTCACCCCTCAGCCTCCGAATCCCCAAGTCAAACAGCCCCAGCCTATTCAACCTCTCCCTATAGCTCAAATCCTCCAACCCTGGCAATATCCTTGTAAATCTTTTTTGAACATTTTCAAGTTTCACAACATACATTCAATAGGCAGGAGACCAGATTTGAACACATTATTCTAAAAGTGGCCGAACCAATGTCCCATACAGCTGCACTATGACCTCCTACTCCTGTACTAAATACTCTGACCAATAAAGAAAAGCATACCAAACACCTTCTTCACTATCCTGTCTACTTGCGACTCCATTTTCAAGGAACTACGAACCTGCATTCCGAGGTCTCTTTGTTCAGCAACACTCTCCAGGACCTTATTATCAAGTGTATGTCCTGCTCTGATTTGCTTTTTCAAAATGGAGCACCTCACATTTATCTAACTTAAGCTCCACCTCCTCAGCCCATTTGCCCATCTGATCAAGATCCCTTTGTACTCTGAAGTAACCTGCTTCCCACTTAAATATTTCAATGAATTGCTTATTATGCCTAATGGATAATATTAAAGCCCATAACAATGGAGGAGCAATCACAAAGTTGTTGAAGGGACAAAAATCAAAGTAGTGATGAGTGATTTTTGTTTCGATTGCAAGGGAGCATGCAGTCATGTTTCCCAGGGCTACTGATCTTTTTGATACTGATTAAAGACTCAGAATTGTTTGTATCAGGAAAGTTTTCAAAGATTGCAGATGCCACAAAGCTCAGAAATCTGGTAAACATTGGGTAGAATATTTCGACTGCAGGAGGACATGGCTATGTGGAAAGGACTGCCATGTGGCAGACAAAATTTAACATGGACGTGCGAAATGGTACATTTTGAGGACAGGCCATACGAACTAAATCATACAATGTTTCAAGAACTGAAGGAATAGAGGCAACTGGGAGTATATGTGCATTGAAGGTGGGAGGACAATTTCAGAAAGTTGTTACAAACAACAGGATCCTTCACTTTATAAAGAGAGAGCTACAAGAGTTAGAATTTACACTGGAAATCTGGATGTGCTTGAGCTTGAGTATCTGAGCATGATATTCCCGCAGGGATATCAAAGCTTTGATGAGGTGCAGAAAAGATTTAAAAGAATTGAATGAGGGATAAGGGACAATAATGATGTAGATAACTTGGAGAAGCAGGGAGGGTTATTCTCCTTATCTCATTGAAGCGGTATGGATAAGATAAAGAGACAAAGTCTTTTCCGTGGGATGGGGGAGACCAGAACTCGAGGGCATCGGTTTAGGGTGAGAGGGGAAAGATATAAAAGAGACCTAAGGGGCAACGTTTTCACACAGAGGGTAGTGCCTGTGTGGAATGTGCTGCCAGAGGAAGTGCTGGAGGCTGGTACAATTGCAACATTTAAAAGGTATCTGGATGGATATATGAATAGGTAGGATTTAGAGGGATATGGGCCATGTGCTGGCAAATGGGACTAGATTAGGTTGGGATATTTTGGCATGGACGAGTTGGACCAAAGGGTTTGTTTCCATGCTGTACATCTCTATGACTCTATGATCTGACAGAGGTGCCCAAAATCATGAATGCTTTTGGTATGATATATAAAGAAAAACTGTTTCATAGAGTCGTAGAGTTGTACAGAACGGAAACAGACCCTTTGGTCCAACTTGTCCGTACTGACCAGATTTCCTAAATTAATCTTGTCCTATTGCCAGCATTTGGCTGACATTCCTCTAAACTCTTCCTGTTCAAATACCCACCAGATGGCTTTAAATGTTGTTATTGTATCAGCTTCCACCACTTCCTCTGGCAGTTCATTCCTTACAGGCATCACCGTCTACATGAAAACATTACCCCTTAGGTCCTTTTAAATCTTTTGCCTCTCACCTTAAACCTATGCTGTTTAGCTATGGACTTCCCTACCCTGGGAAAACGACCTTGGATGTTCACCCATTCCATTACCCTCATAATTTTATAGATCTCACTAACGTCACCTCTCGACCTCCAACACTCAAAGAAAATCGCCCCTCTCCCTGTTGCTCAAACTCTCCAATTCCGGCAACATCCTTGTGATTTTTTTTCTGAACTCTTTCACGTTTAACAGCATCTTTTCTCTTGCAGGGACACCAGAATTGAACACAGCATTTCTAAAGTGGCCTCACCAATGTCCTTAACAGCTGCAACATGAATTTCCAATACTTAACAACTCCCTATACTCATCACACTCAGTTGCAGAACTGTAGGGAACCAAACGACGTAGACTTTAAGGTGATTGGCAACAGACCCAGAAGTAAATTCAGGAAATAGTCCTTCCCACATTAAATTGTGGTGATATGAAATACACTGCTTGAAAAGGTAGTGGAAGGAGATTAAATTGCAACATTTTCAAGCAGCAACTGGAAAAATACTTGAAGGTAAAACATGAACAAATCTGTCCAGAAGAGATGGAAAATCGAATTAATTGAATTCCTCAACCAAAGGCTGAACAATGACAAAATGAGAGTAATGACTTCCTTCTGCTCTGCATCACTCTGTGGCTCCATAATCAAAACAGTACTATGACAGTTCAACAAAGCAAACATGAACTATTACCTTACCTATACTCTAATGACCAGAATCACCATAAGTTAAACATAAATTAACAGGGAAATTGCCGTTGAAAAATATTGCACTCTGTCAATGTTGCAGCGATGACTTTGAAAAAATATCATTCTTCGCCCTGGAGTTTAAACAGCCCTACTCCCTTCACCAAGCTATTCTATTGAATTTTTCATTATTAGCCTTTAACAAGATCTTAATAATCTTGTACAAGCAATTCTTGGTGTTAATATTTTGCAATGTACATCAGCGAGGCAGGAAGGTTCAAAGTAGCAGTTAGCACTGAATGAAAAGGTTGCTACCTCCTTGCACAGATCTTATGTCTCTGCTAACTTACATTAACCTTTCCATTACAATTGTCAAAGGATAAATAAAGCCTTTGAACTTTTGTTGTAATGAGAAAACAATTAACATGGAAAAATAGAACATGGTTAACGATATTCAGCATCAAATACTCTGACCTAAATTTTCACTATGTTGAGAGTATAGTTGCGACATGGTGGCACAGTTTACAAGCCTCACCTGTGACAAAGTGTCCCAGAACTGTTTTTGCTCAGTGAGGACATCTGGGAGTAATGTCAGGTTGCCCTGGAAACAGTAGGGAGACTGCTGGAGAAGGCTTACCTCAGTACTCCAGCACTGAATCAAGGTTTAAAAACAGCCATCCAACCCTCACCACTTACTCACCTATGCACTACTTGCCACCTTATGTCGAAAAGTGTGGCGCTGGAAAAACATAGCAGGTCAGGTAGCATCCGAAGAACAGGAGAGTCGATGTTGCGGGCATAAGCTCTTCATCAGGAACGTGGTGGGCGGGGGAAGGGGGCTGAGAGATAAATAGGAGGGTAGGGGTGGGGCTGGGGGAAGGTAGCTGGGAAGGCGATAGGTGGATGCAGGTGGGGGGTGATTTTGATAGGTCGGTGAGGAGGGTGGAGCGGATAGGTGGGATGGAGGATGGACAGGTGGGACAGTTCAAGAGGGCAGTGCCGAGGTGGAGGGTTGGATCTGGGATGAGGTGGACGGAGGGGACATTTGGAAACTATTGAAGTCGATGGTGATACCGTGTGAAGGATTCCAAAGCGGGCAATGAGACATTCTTCCTTCAGTTGTTGGGTGGCTTGGATTTGGCATTGGAGGAGGCCCAGGACCTGCATGTACTTGGCGGAGTGGGAAGGGGAACTGAAATGGTCTGCTACAGGGTAGTGGGGTTGTTGGGTGTGTGTGTCCCAGAGATGTTGGCTGAAATGTTCTGCAAGTTGGTGTCCTGTCTCCCCAGTGAAGAGACGACCACATTGAGAGCAACGGACACAGTAGATGGGGTGAGCAGATGTGCAGGAAACTCTCTGCCGGATGTGACATGATCCTTTGGATGGAGTTGACGTGGGAGGTGTGGGTGCGGGTGTGTGAACAAAGAGCAATTGCAAATCGGGATTTTTTTTTCTTCTTTTGGCAACCCAGCCAATGATTTTCTTCAAATATTTGAAGGGCAGCAGTGTTAAATGAAGATAGCGTGGACAAAATGAAATGAAAAGAGAGTAAGAGAGAAGAGCTTCTGAAACAGCAAGAGAGAATGTTTGGGGACAGCAGCTTCATAAATTTAGTTGAGCGTAAGCAGATCAGGCCGCAAGCCATTGTCTTTAACCTAAATAAGGGCAAGTACAAAAGTATGAATTAAAAAGCTGTCTGAAGTGGACTGGAAAATAAGCAAAAGGTGAGCTAGTGCAGGCATTGGTCAAAATATTTTAGAAGTCCTGGAATTCTGGGAGAGTTCCAATCAGATTGAAAAACTGCCCCCCTGTTTCTTTTTCAGGAAGGGAGTTAGTGTCTCACAAACCTCATTGAGTTTTTTGAGAAGGTGACCAAGCATGTAGATGAAGGTAGGGCAGCTGACGTAAAGCCTTTGATAAGGTTCCACATGGTAGGCTGTTGGAGAAAATGCAGAGGCATGGAATTGAGGGTGATTTAGCAGTTTGGATTAGAAACTGGCTTTCTGAAAGAAGGCAGCAAGTGGTGGTTGATGGAAAATATTCAGCCTGGAGTCTGGTTACTAGTGGTGTGCCACAAGGATCTGTTTTGGGACCACTGCTGTTTGTCATTTTTATAAATGACTTAGACGCAGGCATAGGTGGAAGGATTAGTAAATTTGCAGATGGGTCACTGGAGTAGTGGACAGTGTGGAAGGATGTTATAGGTCGCAGGTGGACTTGGATAAACTGCAGCATTGGGCTGAGAGATGGCAAATGGAGTTCGATTCAGCTAAATGTGAGGTGATGTACTTTGGGAAGAATAACAGGATGGCAGAGTACTGGGTCGATGGAAAGATTCTTGGAAGGATGGATGTGTAGAGGGATCTTGAAGTCCATGTACATAGATCCCTGAAGGTTGCCACCCAGGTGGATAGTGCTGTTAAAAAGGCATACACTGTGTTAGGTTTCATTCGTAGAGGGATTGAGTTCCGGAACCACAATATCATGCTGCAACTATACAAGACGCTACTGCGGCCGTACTTGGAATATTGTGGACAGTTCTGGTCCCCATATTTCGGGAAGGATGTGGAAACATTGGAAAAGGTGCAGAGGAGATTTACCAGGATGTTGCCTGGTCTGGAGGGAAGGTCTTATGAGGAAAGGCTGAGAGACTTGAACCTGTTCTCATTGGCAAGAAGAAGGCTAAGAGGCGATTTGATTGAGACATACAAGATGATCAGAGGATTAGGTAGAGTAGACAGTGAAAGTCTTTTTCCTAGGATGATGACGTCAGCTTGTACGAGCGGGCATAACTACAAATTGAGGGGTGATAGATTTAAGACAGATGTCAGAGGCAGGTTCTTACACAGAGAGTGGTATGGGCGTGGAATGCCCTACCTGCTAATGTAGTCAACTCAGCCACATTAGGGAGATTTAAACAATCCTTAGATAAGCACATGGATGATGATGGGATAGTGCAGGGGGACAAGCTGAGAATAGTTCACAGGCTGAAGGGCCTGTTCTCCGCTGTATTGTTCTATGTTCTAAAGGATGGAGACAGAGAATAAGAAATAATAGATCAATTAGTCCAACATCTGATGTTGAGAAATTGCTTGAGTTTAATATGAAGGAAGAAATAGCAGGGTACTTAGAAAAGCTTAATGAAATCAAAAAGAATCAACATGGTTTTGTGAAAGGGAAACCATGTTTGACAAAGTCGTTAGATTTCTTTGTGGATGTAATGAGCAGAATTGATAGGAGCCGACCAGTAGATGTAGTGTATTTTAATTTCTCAAAGGTATTCGATAAGGTGCCATATAAAAGATTACTGTATAAGATAGAAGCTTGTGATATTAAAGGTAATATATCCACATGTTAACCATAAGGATTGGTTTAACACACAGAAGACACAGTAAGGATTAATGGTTTTTCTTTCGAGTTGGAAAGACATAACTCATGAAATGTCAGAAGAATCAGACATTTGGCTTCAATTATATACTATTTTATTGAATAGCAAGGCAATGTTGAAGGGTCAAATGGCCCACTCCTGCTCCTATTTAATGTACTCCTATTTTCTCTGCAATGTTTAGACCTGCCTCTAATCCAGGGCTAATCTTCGAATGTTGGGTCTCCCATTCCGAGCTGATGAAAATCAGTCAAGTTTGGTGGCAGCTGCAGCCTTGTAGCTTCATAAATTATGCATGCGCAGTTTGGAACAAAACCCTGTTTCCCCTCAACCCCTCCGAGAGAGTGGTAGATGCATGATTAGAGACAGGACAGGACAATTACATCATCCTCCACTCAAAATAAGAACCCAAACAAAAAGAAGGACTTTCATTTTTATGGCTCATGTCTTTTGGAAATTTAGGATCAAAGAATCCCTACAGTGTGGAAGCAGGCCATTTGGCCCATTGAGTCCACTCTGACCCCCTGAAGAGCATCCTGGCCAGACTCAACTCCCCTACTTTATCCCTGTAACTCTGCATTTCCCACAGCTAATCCACCCAACCTGCACATCTTTGGACTGTGGGAGGAAACTGGGGCACCCGAGGAAACCCACACAGACACGGGGAGAATGTGCAAACTCCACACAGACAGTCACCTGAAGCTGGAATCAAACCCCGGGCCCTGGTGCTCTGAGGCAGCAGTGCTAACTACTGAGCCAGAATAACTTTTCATATTCAAAATCCATTTCATGTTATCCTTTGGAATTAAATTGGAAGCTGTTTGTCTTTTAATTCATTCACAGGATGAGAATGTCACTAGCGATGCCTGCATTTATTTCCCATCCCAGTGGGCAGTAAAAACTCAACCACACTGCTGTGGGTCTGGAGTCATATGTGATCTAGACCAGGTAAGCACTTAAGTTTCCTTCCCTAGAGGGAGGTCCATTAGTGAATCAGATAGGTTTTTCCCAATAATCAAGAATGGATTAATGGTCATCAGTCCAGATTATTACTGAATTAAAGTCCCACTATTTGACATGGCGGGATTTCCGGGAACCGAGGAACATTCCCCAGAACAGTACTTGGGCCTTTGGATTAACAGTCTGGCAGTATTACCACTAGGCCATCGTCACCCCTACAATAGTTTGATTCCTATTGCGCTTGGCATATGGTTAGATTGGAGCTGTAAATTTGTGTTCAGTTGTGATTTTGTAAGCTCTCAATCTACAATTGATCTGAATTAGGAGACAATAGTTAAGAGCAACATGAGATGTCATTGTAATGTTTCATTCCTGTCACCTTATCAAAGGCAATCAGCAATAAACACCGAAAAAGCACCTTGTCAGCAAGACTCATGTCCCATGAAAACTAAAACAAAATAACTTTGATTCATGCCAAATCGAGGTTGAATCAAACAGCTAGATTTGGTCAAATTGCTCAACAACTGGTTATAAAACAATTCCACTGGCATTGTTGGCCAGAGGTCACTTGAAATTTTCATAATGAGGAGAAAGTATTATTGGGGAAAATATTTTGCAGCATTCAGATTACTAAGATATCTGTGAATGTGCAGTTGACACGTTATGACGTAACGTTTTTGGAAATTTAGCAGTTTTTGTTCCTATCTTCTTTTTTGAAATACTGAGTGTCTTCTTGAAAAAAAATGACAAAATATTTTCATTATTGACATCTCTGCAAGCTTCACTGAAAGGCAGTGGATTCTGGGAGAGCTTGCAAGTTTCCGAATCGAATTGCCTTTAGGCTGCTTCTTTATCTTGTATTTCCCTATGGTACTAAACAGTGTCAATCAATGTGTCAGCAATTCTGAAAGCATGTGCCTCTAACAATATAAACCCAGAGTGGATTGAGTAAGTGGGGAAGGGATTGGGCCAGAGAGTTGTTAATAAGTGGAGAAGCTATGACCAAAAAGTTTTGGAACTGAATGCTTGCAGATTTAAACATTGTCAAATGAGTATGCAGGTGAAGTGAAATATATAGAGGGAACAATAGCTGGTCTTGTGGTGCAGTGGAGAGCATTCTTGCCTTTGAGTTTCAGTCCTGCCCAAGGACGTTATGACAAAAGTCAAACAAGTCAATGATAAACTGAAAATTCTTCCAACATACTCCAGTGGCAGGTGACTACAGCAGACAAGACTGCTGAACAGCTGTATGACAGAAAGGAAGGTGAAACCTTGACCAACACTATCCATGACTCCAGTGACAGAGTTACAAACAAAAACCATTCAGGCCCTGTCTGTTGAACTATAATTTTCTATTAGTTTCATTCCATTGTTTATCCTAACCTTGTTACTGTGATTAAAGACATGGAAATAAATGTTATCTTTTAGCTGGTCGCCTGATTTGCATGTGAAGAGGCTGCCAAATGTTTGAGGTCCTGGCTTCTTTTTAATGTGGTCGGCAAGCTTTCGCAGGTCAAACATTGATCTTGACTCAACTCGCTACGCATCACTCAGAGATGCTGGCTGGAGGGGAGATGGAGAGACCCTTGGGGTAGGGAGAGAGGGCAGAAGGAGAATATGAGAAGCTTAACTGAGAGTCCTTATTAATCGATAAAACATCAATTAATATTTGTTTAAAAATGGTCTGTCTATATCTGACCAGTAAATGTGAGGGGGAAGCCTGAGTAATGTACATTTTGTAGTATTTTCTCAGATGACTGTTCTGAGTACCTTGTGGTATTTGCCACT
Source organism: Chiloscyllium plagiosum (assembly GCF_004010195.1). Taxonomy (NCBI): domain Eukaryota; kingdom Metazoa; phylum Chordata; class Chondrichthyes; order Orectolobiformes; family Hemiscylliidae; genus Chiloscyllium; species Chiloscyllium plagiosum. The sequence goes on along the minus strand of NC_057711.1, from coordinate 22,122,487 downwards.
TTTCCCAGTAAGTGGTCAGGGTTGTTTGAGTTAATTTGCTGTCAATAATTCTCTTTTGCTTTTATTTGTCTTGGTTCTATCTAGTGACCAGTGATAGAGGATTTACCAATGTACCTGAGATAACGAGTAGATTTATTGCATGATAATAAGTACAACCATGTTTGGTAAGGCAGAAAAACTTGGACGTTGGTGAACTGGTATACATGTATCTGCTCCATCTGAAAGCAAGAGTAGAACTCCTTGTCTCCATTCACAGACTGTGTGTAACATCAATAGGATTGGCAGAACCAAATAACATGAAACGTGAACCATTTTAGAACTGATACTTTATACACAGGCTTTGTCTTTTTGCCCTTGTTCCTGACCTGAACAACATTATTAGTGGGCGGCACGGTGGCACAGTGCCGCCCACTAATGTAGGGGTATGGGTGGGTTTCGCTTCGGCACGTCGGTGTGGACTTGTTGGGCCGAAGGGCCTGTTTCCACACTGTAATGTAATCTAATCTAATTATTAAGACCCCAACCTTCATTGAAAAATGGCCCAATGCATGTTTTAGGATGGCACTTTTGCCACCCAATGACATGGCATACCTCTATGCGTGTTGGTTAGCTGCCAACCCTGTTTTGAGGTTCTTATTGTTGATTAACGCTGATTTTCCAAATGGAGACGAATCCTGCAGAGTGAATACATCACCTGTTGGTTTGCTGATTTTGTCCCAGCTGATGCACATAAAAAACCTTCCCAATGGATGGGTAATTATTTTAAATCAGCTCTGGTTAACTCATCTTATTGTTCAGGTAATTAGGTACTTTTAATCCTTGACATTGTTTGAATGAAAGGAAACATGGAAGTCAATATCTGCATGGTCCCATAAAGATCAGTGAAACAAAGAACCATATAATCTGCTTTGTCAGTGCTGGATGAATGATAACTGTCTGTCAGGATGCTAAGTCTCTGAGAAGGCAACTATCTGGCTCCAATCGTGCAATGGGACATTTTATAATCATCTGAGAATGACAGTGTCAGTTTACATCAGATATTGGAGCAAACTGAGTCATTCAATTAGATTATGGCTGATCCATTTCAAAGCCATATTCTTTGATACCTTTAAGATCTGTAAATTGCGATCTCTATCTCCATTGAATCAATGATTAAGCCTCCAGAGCCTTCTGAGAAAGACAATTCCAAATATTGACTGTCCTCTGAATGACTTACCCCTTAAACATCATGATTTGGAGATGTTGGTGTTGGACTGGGGTGTACAAAGTTAAACATTTAATTAAACCTGTTGAATTATAACCTGGTGTTGTGTGATTTTTAACCATTAAACATCAACAACTTAAAGGCAATCCCTTCGACAGTGCACCATTCTCCCATGATGGTGATAAAGCGTGTCCTCAGCTCGACAGCTAGGGCTGGACACAGGACTTCTGCCTCAAGGGTGAATGAATGATCACTGTGCCAAGGCTGACAGCTAGTGAAAGCCTCTGCATCCTGGGAGAGGAAGGATAGCTGACCAACATTTCTGCTTTTGATGGTTACCTGATGACCTTTGTTTGACTAGGGTGTGAATGATGTAACATGAGTTGTTTATCTGATAATTAAAGCAGTGACATCAAAAGAATGAGGTCTTTAGTGAAGTATCAGAGTCTGAGATTCTTGTGGAAGCAGGAAGAGGATTGGGAGGATAGCTTAAGAGAAAAAAAGTGTTTCATCATGGTCATTGGAACATTTTCAACATTATGTTCTGCACCATTTTCTGTAGGTCTTTTTGTCCCAAAGACCCAGCAGACACAAAGCATTGAATGTAATATATATAGCTAGCAGAAATGAACTAAGAACAGAATTAGGCCAATCAATTCTTTAAACCTGCATTGCCTTTCAGTTCTGAAGAAGAGTCACACCAGACTCGAAATAAGAACTGTTTCTCTCTCTGCAATGCTGCCAGAACTGCTGAGTTTCCTCAGAACTTTATGTTTCTCTCTCAGTTGTATTAATCACAGCAATCAGTTGACTGAACTATTGCTTCTAATGTCCTTTCTTAAATAATGAGACTGAATCTACACAGAATATCCTGGATGTGTCATCAGCAAGGCAATGTATAGCTGTAGCAAAATATCTCTCTACTTTTATATTCTATTCCCATCATATTGAATGTTAACTTAAAGCACATGGGATTGGAGGGAGTGTGCTGACATAGATAGAGAAACTGGCTGGCAGACAGGAAACAAAGAATGGGATTTAATGGTTTGTTTTCCAAGGGTCAGCCGGTGACTCATGGGGTATCGCAGGGCTCAGTGCTTGGACATATATAATTATGACTTAGATGAGGGAACTAAATGTAATATCTTTAAGTTTGCAAACTGATTCCTGGGATGATAGGACTGACGTATGAAGAGTTTGGATTTGTTGCAACTATATTCATTGAAGTTTCAAAGAATGAGTGTAGATTTCATGGAATCATACAAAATTCTAACGGCACTAGACAGGATAAATGCAGGAAGGATGTTTTGATTATCAGGAAGGCCAGAACCAAGAGTCACAGTCTAAAGATACAGGATATGCCATTTAGGACAGAGATGAGGAGAAATTTCTGAGAATTCTGAATAGAATTCTGTGCTACAAAAAGCAGCTGAGGCCAAAAAATTGAATGTTTTCAACAAATGATTAGAATGTGAATATAGGAGGAATGCTCAGTAAGATTGCATAAGTAGACAATGAAGAAGATTATCTCAGAGTCTAAAGGGATCTTGATCAGATGGGCCGAGGAGTGGCAGTAGAGTTTAAGTTAGATAGGCTGGAGCCTTTATCCCTGGAGTGTTGAAGGTTGAGGAGTCACCTTACAGAGGTTTATAAAATTATAAGGCGCATGGATAGGGTGAAGAGCCAAGGTCTTTCTCCCAGTGCAGGACAGTCCAAAGCAAGACAGCAGAGGTTTAAGGTGGGAGGAGGAAAATTTAAAAGGGATCTGAGGGGCAACTTTTTCACACAGGCGGTGGTGTGTGTCTGGAAAGAGCTGCCAGAGGAAGTTGTGGCAGATGGTACAATTACACCATTTAAAAGGCATCTGAATGGGTATATGAATAGGAAGGGTATAAAGAGATGTGGGAAAAATGCTGGCAAATGGGATTAGATTAATTTAGGATATCTGGTCAGCATGGGCGAGTTGGACTGAAGGGTCTGTTTCCATGCTGTGCAACACCATGACTCTGTGAAAGAGATACCTACAGTTCTTAGGGTTGAAGCGATCAATGGTTATGAGGTGAAAACAGGAATAGAGTACTGAGTCAGATGATCAGCCAAGACCATATTGAATAGTGAAACAGGCTCAAAGGGCCAAAGGGCCTACCCTGGCTTCTATTTTCTGTTTCTATGTTTCTATGTTTGGAAGACTCCTTCTCTCCTCTTTACAACTTAATTTCCTACTTACCATCAGCAAAATTCTGTTCCATCATCCAATTCATTGATATACATTGTAAATAATTAATGTCTCAATTGAACTCTGTGGTGTTCTCCTAGTCACAGCTTTCCAACTTGAGAAGGATGTATTGATGCCTACTCTCAGTCTCTTGTTTCCTGGCCAAACGTTTTTCCATGCTAATTTTGAAACATGCTATTTTCCTCCATATCCATTTGCTGCACCTATATACTAAAACTTTTAATGATTCAGGTACCAGGAACGCTCAGATCCCTCTACACCTCAGAACTCTGCAGGATCTCTTCAATTAAATAACATGCTGCTTTCCCATCTTTCTTGCAAGGAACATGCAGGTTACATTTTCCACATTGTATTCTCCATCCATAAAGACTTTGTCCATTCACCAAGTTTACACGTACCTTTGGAAGACTCCTTCTCTCCTCTTTACAACTTAATTTCCTACTTACCATCAGCAAAATTCTGTTCCATCATCCAATTCATTGATATACATTGTAAATAATTAACGTCTCAATTGAACTCTGTGATGTTCTCCTAGTCACAGCTTTCCAACTTGAGAAGGATGTATTGATGCCTACTCTCAGTCTCTTGTTTCCTGGCCAAACTTTTTTCCATGCTAATTTTGTTTGATTTGATTTATTATTGCCACATGTACCTAGATACACAGTGAAAACTTTTGTTTGGCATAATATATTAACCTGTTACAATGAGCTCCTACACTGGGCAGTAACCTTCAATGTGGCACGTTTACAAATAAAGTCTGGAAATGTAAGTGCATAATATCAATTAAAATGCAAATGTAAATCAATCAAAAAATTATGGAATGGAATCTGTAACTGTACAGCAGTGTCAAATTATTTCCTGAGAGGATAATCTGCCATTCAGCCTTTCCCTCCAGGTGATGGACTTTAGTAACAAAAACAAAAATTGCTGGAGAAACGCAGCAGGTCTGACAGTATCAGTGGACAGAAAGCAGAGTTAATGACTCTTCAGAACTCCATATGACAGAAGGTGCAGTACAGCAGCTTGAAGTGGCTCTCAACTCTGACACTTCAGCATCAAAGTGAAGGAATTGTATAATTATTGGAGGCCTATCCTTCAAATGGGAACTTAAACCAAGGATCCATTTTCCTCTTTTTATGATCCAAATGGGTGTGAAAGGTCCGACAGCACTTTCCAAATAGAGAACGCAATCAGTTCTGGAAATCCCTTGTCCATCAGCCAGGAGCATCCAAATTGGGCTGGTTAGTTACTTCCCTACTATTTGACAGACTTTGCTGTTTGGAAATGACTCACAGTATACTGGCGTGACAATAGTAACTACACTTCAAAGTAATTCATTTTGGATTCTGTACTTTGAGATTCAGAAATTTGATCAGATGAGACAAAAATACAGGACACACTTATCTTTTGCCTGACAGACACCTGAGCTATTCTGTTTATCTATTATTCATCGATTTATCATCAGCAGCTGACATACAAATGTTCTGTCCACTTACACAGCAATGAGATCTCACTGTATGCCTCTCTTTAACTTGAAACTCTACTATCTAAAAAGAGTGATGTATTTACTGTGTGGAAGAATGTTTCTTTACCCACATTTTCTCCAGTTGCTCATACATCTTGGTCCAAAATGGTCTCAGCTGTGTCCTACCTTCTATGTTGCTACTGGTTGCCAACTAAGAGTGATATGCAAGAACGGTCCAGGGAGATTTCTGACCAAGAATGAGGAAAGTGTGTTTGTCATTCCTTGGAGTTATTCTTGATATTCAAATAACAAGCATCACTGTCTGAAGTTATGTATATGTTTCAAAAATTTAGAGACCAAATCTTTCTTTTGTGTTAACTTAAACTCCTGTCTTGAATTAAAGTAATTGAGTGGCTGTTTTTCATTTGTGTGTTCTCAATGGAACGAAGGGCCTTTTGCTGTAGTGTAGTCCTTTATGACTCTGTGATTTCATGGGTGTGGGATTGGCTTTTGAAAATGTAAATATTGATATTTACTGAGAAACATAATTGCTACTGAAGCTTGTGTTCTGAACTTGCACACCCTTTATAATTTGGGCAGCGGATGTACTCTTGGTTTGATTCCTCAAATGAGTTTTATTTAATTGGTTTTGTGATGGAAGCTTTGGCTCATTTATTCAGATGAAGTTCAGAGTACCTACAGCATTGAGTTCTTTTTTATATATTCATTCGTGGACCTTGGGTGTCGCCAGCTGGCCGGGAGTTATTGTCTGTCCCTCGCTGCCCTTGAATAGAATGGCTTGCTGGGACATTTCAGAGGACAGTTGAGACTCAACCACATTGCTGTGGGTCTGGACTCACATGTAGGCCAGACTAAGTGAAGATGGTGCATTTCCTTTTCCAAAGGCCATTAGTAAGCCAAGTGTTTTTCCTAACAATTGGCAATGGATTCCTGATCACCAGTAGATTCTTAACGCCAGATATTTTAAAAACTGAATTCAAATTCCACCATCTACTGTGGCGGGATTCAAACCCATATACGCAGAACATTAAATGAGTTTCTGGATTAATAGGCAATTGGATAATACCACGAGGTCACTGCCGCCATAACCCTCATACGAGCTGAGGCAGATTTGGAACCTGGTACCTTGTCTTGACCGTAAGAATAGAATACAAGGGCTCAGGCTGAAGCTTCATCAGTGAACAAGGACTTGGTCTGGGACAGAGATCACATGGAAGGGAATCTTGTAAAATCGTCCTGACCTCTTTGTAAGGATGGTTTTAAAAACTGGATGCAACATATACAAATGTAATTATAGAATCATAAAATGGTTGTAACACAGTGAAGGCTAAAATCTTATGTGAATATGCAAACAGAGATGATACTTTATGTGAAACTTTAACTATCTTCGATGTAAAATGCAGGGAATACAGCCAAAATAATATAATTTACTCTCCTGCTTCACACATGAAAGGATGTTTTGTACATCTATATATATGTATTGTTTGTTTTAGAATTTGGGTTTTGAAGTAGTGGCATGTAGTTTTGGTCTTTGTGATTATAAAGGAATTATGACTAACTTGTATTTCTATGGCCATGGTAGATGTTTTAAACTTTTAAAATCACTAAAAGATGGAATTTCAGTGATTATACCACCCCCCCACCACATTTTATATCTTTATTTTAAATTGCCATAAAAAGTATAGAGTATCCTGATAGTCACGCTATAGAACATAGAACATAGAACAATACAGCACAGAATAGGCCCTTCG
>NC_057711.1:22076559-22115640 GCF_004010195.1 Chiloscyllium plagiosum | reverse complement strand
CTCTGCACCCTTTCCAAAGCTTCCACATCTTTCCTAAAGTGAGGTGACCAGAACTGCACACAGTACTCCAACTGTGGCCTAACCAAAGTCCTGTACAGTTGCAACATCACTTCACGATTCTTGAATTCAATCCCTCTGCTAATGAACGCTGATACACCATAGGCCTTCTTACAAGCTCTATCCACCTGAGTGGCAACTTTCAAAGATCTATGAACATAGACCCCAAGATCCCTCTGTTCCTCCACCTCACTAAGAACCCTACCGTTAACCCTGTATTCCGCATTCTTATTTGTCTTTCCAAAATGGACAACCTCACACTTGGCAGGGTTGAACTCCATCCTTGCCTCCTCCTTGTCAGAATGGCGAATGTGATGAGCAAAGACAGCATTCTCTGTTCATGTAATGTTAAACAGTATCAATTTAGAAATACAGGCGCACAATCCTTTATCTTAAATGCTTGGGTCCAGCTAGTTTTCAGAATTCAGAATTTTTTGAATTTCAGAACAAATGACAGTTTGATGGTGAAATTTTGAAACATCTTACTGGAGGAGCAGACTCACTGAGTAAAATGGGCTCTGAAACAAAATTGAAGCCTGCCAGTGCGAGGCCCTATCCCCCCACCTCACATTTCATCTGAGTGACACGCATCAAGTGGGTGTCGACTTGGGTTAACTGTTTGCACACCAAACAATTAACTTCACAAAAAAACCCTTCTGACTTCTGAGCTTTTTTGATTTGGGGATTTCAGATAAAGGGTTATCTACTTGTATTAATAATTGTGAAAACATTATTACAACTTTTCTTAAAAGTATTTGCTCGTTATTGTCAGAAACGATCAGTCAGGAAGTTTAGTCAGAAACGTTAGTACATGAGACTACCTTATTGCCCTTATGAAATAAGATGTGAAATCTTGAATGAGCTTGCTAACCTTTTGACAGCACTGTTTGAAGTAAATGTTTTATCCTTAGTAACAGAAAGCATGGCGCTCACGTTTAACAAATCCAGGGTACAGAGTAGAATAGCCTGTACAGTGATAAATTGCAAACACCAAACATGGTGGTACGACCAGTAGTTTACTTGCCTGCTGTGTCAGACCAAGATAGTGCATTAACATTCCATGAATGATTTCTTGCATCTTTATAGCATCATATTACATTGCAAGCAAGTCTCATTACTTCACACAACTGATATCTTTTGCCTGCATAAGTATCTTGGAAGTCAAACTTGCCAATTATTTTGTTGTAGCAGCATCCTAGAAAAAGCATTTACAGCTCACCTTTAATGACCCTTGACAAAGTGATGGTGAGCTGCTTTATTGACGTCTGCAGTCCACATGCTGTCAGAAGGGAGTTCTAGGATTTTGATCCAGCAACAGTGATGGAATGGCTGGTGTGTGTCTTGGAGGGCAATCTGCAGATGATAGCGTCCCTACATATTTACTACTATTGTCCTTAGTGGTAGAGGTTCCAGCTTTGGAAAGGTGATTTGGAAAGAGCCTTAGTGAGTTGTTGCAATGTAACTTATAAATGGTACACACTGCTGCCACTGTACACCAGTGATGGAGGAAGCGAATGTTGAAGTTGTGAGATAGGGTGAAAATAAAGCAGGCTGCCACGTCAGGGTGTGTTGAGTTTCTTGAATGTTTTTGGAACTGCACTCATCCAGGCAAGTGGACAGCATTCCAGCAAACTTCTGACTTGTGCCTTGTAGATGGCGAACAGCCCACAGGGAATTCTGAGGTGAAATACTTGCTGCAGGATTTCTCACCTCTGATCCACACGAGTCGCGACAATATTTATATGGTTGGCGCAGTTCAGTTTCTTGTCAAGTGTATTCATCAGGCTTTGGCAGTGGGGATTCAGTGACACTAATGCTGTTAACTGTCAAGCAGCGATGATGAGATTCTCTTATTGGAATTGGTAATTAGCTAGCACTTCCATGGCATAAACTTACTTGTCACTTGCTGGCATAAACACATACGCTGTCCAGGTCTTGCTGCATTTAATCATGACATGCTTCTTTATCTGAGGAGTCAGAAATGTTTCTGAGCATTACAATCATTAGCAAACATTCCCATTTCTGATCTTATGAGGGAAGGTCATTGATGAAGCAGCTAAATATGGTTGAGCCCAGGATACTACCCTCAGAAACTTGGGCTGAAATGACTGACTTCAACAACAATAATCATCTTCTTTTGTGTCAAATATCAATGTGTGTCAATGGGTGGAACAGTGCAGTATTGCTGCCTCACTACACCAGAGACCTACAGTTCGATTCCAACTTGGGTGACTATCTGCATGGCATTTGCATGTTCTCCCTGTGTCTGCGTGGCGTGCTGCACTCAGTCAGATGCTACCTTGATTTCAAGAGCAGGAATTCTCACGTAGTCCCTTGAATTCAATTGTTTTGTCCATTTTCACATCAAGTTTGCAATGAGATCATGTACTGCATGGCTGTGGTGGAATGTAAGCATCAGTGAGCAAATTGTTGTTGAGGAGATGCTGTTTGACAGTTTTGACGATGTTACCTTCCATAACTTTGCTGGTAACTGAGAGTAGACTGAAAGGGTGATACAGGTACTCGGAATTTGTGTTGCTTCTTGAAGTCAGCCCAAACCCACTCTGAGAGTTAAATGTCAGTATTCTAGATGCATTGAACTTGACTGGGGCACAGCTACCTCTCGAGTAATATTAAATTTGCACTACTCATGACAATTCATGGATTGTATTCAGGGCCGAGAGTATTTAGTGCCTTCATTTCACATGGAGTGAATCATATCGGCTGAAAACTAGCATTCATGATGGCGTGGACCTCTGAAGGAGGCTGAAATAGATCATCCACCCAGAGAATGCTCCAGCCTTGTCTTTTGCATGCCAAGTTCCCTTATCATTGAGGATGAAGCTATTTGTGGAGCGATCTTCTCCTTTAGTGAGCTATTTAATTGCTTATCATCATTTGCTCCTGTAGGTCACAGAACTGCCAAGCTTAGTTCTGTCGATCGGTTGCGGGATTACTTAATTCTGGCTTTCGCCTACTGTTTATACTGGTTGCCATGCAAATAGTCCTGTTTTGTAGCTTCTCCAGCTTGACACCTGATTTTTAAATAGTGCTGCTCCTAGCAACCACTCTGACAATCTTCATTTGAACTAGTTTTTGAGTGTATTTCTGGTGCCAAGTTCCAGGGGAAATGGATCCTCTATCAGAATTCTGTCTCCTGGATATAATATGGTCACCTCAAATCTATCTTCCAGCATTAATCCTGAATTACACAAGGAACATTAATATGTATTTGTAAAGAACAAGAGCATCACTTTCTGACCTCTATTCAGTCACTCAAAAATCCTTGACAAAGCAGGATAGATAGACTATGTTTGTTAATGTAAAATATACGAGGAGAAAGTGAGGGCTGCAGATGCTGGAGATCAGAGCTGAAAATGTGTTGCTGGAAAAGCGCAGCAGGTCAGGCAGCAAGGAACAGGAGAATCGATGTTTCGGGCATAAGCCCTTCTTCAGGAATCCTGAAGAAGGGCTTATGCCCGAAACGTCGATTCTCCTGTTCCTTGGGATTCCTGAAGAAGGGCTTATGCCCGAAACGTCGATTCTCCTGTTCCTTGGATGCTGCCTGACCTGCTGCGCTTTTCCAGCAACACATTTTCAGCTAATGTAAAATATAGCCTACATATTTTTTTTTAACCTGGGCAAACTGGAATATAAATGACCTCTTACAGATGGTGAGCACCTTCATGCATCAATGAAACATCATCGCACTGTGGGCACTGCATGTGGCCTTTATCTTATCGTCCATGACTTCCTAATTTATGTTTCAATCTGTACAAGGGTCTCACGACCCCCAAGTGTTCCAATTAGGTGACTTGCGGTCAGTCAACACACAGCTTGTAGCGCATGAAGCAAAACGCTTGAACAATATTGTTTCCTACCATAATGTGCCATTGATTACCACAAAATAATTCAATCAATAACAAAAACTGTTTGTTCTGGCATCAACACAAAATGACTTGATTGAGAAATTAAACTGAAATTAGATAAAATAAAATAAGAAGCCAGTTACTCATTACTAACTGATAAAAATTCCAATGCAAACAATAAAGATTCTTTTTGGCTTCACTTTCATTTTCAATAAAGTGAGTGAAAAGCACCAATACGTAATTGATTTGCCAATAAACAAGAAACAAGATACCTACAAGAATGTGAATGTGAGAAGTTACATGCAAATTGTGATGGATCTCCAATGATAATCCTTTCTCAAGCAGCCAACATGCAACTTCTGTGTCAAAATGTTTGCTGGAAAGAAATTATCACAGCTGCAGACCATCGCCGAGCACTATGCAACCAACTTATTACTTGTGAAATGTACTGTTCGAATGCACGCAGACTGTAATTAAATCTAGCTGTTGTGTGCAACTTTGGACTGATTGCGAGTGAATAAAACATCATTATTCAATGACCAAACTTTCTTTTTAATCCAACTACCCTTTGTGATTCCCTTGTGATACCCCCATATACGTAGGATCATACCCTTGTGATCCCCCCATATCCATGGGATCATACCCTTGTGATCCCCCCATATCCGTGGGATCATACCCTTGTGATACCCCCATATCCACGGGATCATTTTCTGCGGTTTTGGTTACCCACGGTTTCCTGCGGCTGGAACATATTATAGGGAACGTCCCGGAAGCAGGGACCAGGAGGCTGCTGGGAAGGTACGTTTCCCATTGAAATGAATGGGTTCATTCCTATCAATGGTTTTGGCCTTCCGCGTTAGGTCCTGGAACATATCCCCAGTGGGTACGTGGGGACTACTGTACTGATACATTTCTGATGAGGAGGCACAACCTGCTGGTATGTGTAGGAGGCCCTTGAGTTTTTGGACTCTGCCAAATTCAGGGATGGTGGAGTGTGCGGGCTGGAGTACCAATATGTCTGTTTTCCAAAATTATTCCTGCTTTGGCCAAATCAGGTTCAGTGCAAGAAGGACTGCCCAGCCCAATGAGTTAAGTGGCTAACAGGTGTAAAAGTTCCAGTTGAACATTCAGGCAAAGTACCACTTAAAATAAGGCAAAATAATGCTCAAATGACTTATGCAAGTTAGGAAGCATAAGGCTCATTATAAGCAGAACAGTAATAGGCTGTTCATCCCCTCAAGCATCTTCAACTCGATCCTGGCAGATTGGTCATTTCTCACATCCATTTTTCTGCCCTACCCACATGTAGTGATTGTAATGAGGTCAACTACGTGGACTTTATAGAAGATGAGTTCCCTGATTGGGGCTGTTAAATTGGTCCAATCATGGATCCCTAGCTGACAGGTATATCAGAACTGTCAGAGGGTCTGGTCTCTGACAGCTGGCTCAGACGAAGCTAGACGAGTGTCAAGTACTCTGTAAATAAAGGGTGACTTGGTGATGGATATTGGCCTCTGTGGTGTTACTTCACTCCTAACCCTTCATTACTCTATTGATGAAGAATTTTTCTTCAAGACTTCCCAACTCTTATTAGGCTCAAAGGCCTTCTTCAGCATCCTGACTACCCATGATTCCACTTTCAAGCAACTGTGCACCTGCACTCCTCTGTCTCTTTGTTCAGCAACACTTTCCAGGTTCTGGTAAACATCTGCTGCACTTCATCATAGCCAGATATAATAAGAAAGCTGTTGTCTAATGTGCACAGCTCCTTCCCAAGTATATCAGTACTATGCAGAGAGATTCGGTATCACAACTTATTCTTTAATAGTGATTAAGACAAAGGATCATATTTGAAACAACTCCACAGAGGCCAGTATCCCATCACCAAGTAACCCTTTATTTCTGGATGGAAAGCCCTTGACGCTGATCCAGCTCCCTCACAGCCAGCTGTCAGAGTGAACAGGATGTCAGACTCTCCTGTTTTTCTGATCTGTCAACCAGGGTTTCCTGACTAGAACAAGTTAACAGCCCCATCACCGAACATACATTCTATAAGGTGAACCTGACTGACCTCATTTCAATCACTATCGTATTCATGGTCAGGCTCACACATCCGTTCCAGTGTCTGTACTGGGTCCAGCTGTATCCTTAAATATGCCTTTTTAAATTCTCACGATGAACATTTACGTTTGGGGAGTGTCTTTCAATTTTCATCCATTGGGCAAGGGCCATCAGTCACTGCCCACATCAACTTTTGTTGTTCATCCTTCATTGCCTTTGAATTAAGTAATTGTGCAGTTAGGAATTAGGAGTCAAGCCACATATAGGCTCGATCAGTTTAGGATAACAGATTTCAATCTATCAGTGAACCACATGACCATCATTACTGAGACTAACGTTGTCGTCTGGATTGTTAATTCAGTTCAAATTTCTCACCAGTAGGACTTGAACTTATTCCAACAGCATTAGCTTGACACACTGGTTCAATGATGTTCTAATATATGACCATCTCCCCTCAAATCAACAATGCAATGATCCTAATTCTGCAGATGGTGAGGAAATACTCCTCAACTGAGACAGAATGCAATTATATTCTGCAACTAGAAATTTGCCATTTGGGAATGCACATTTATAATTATCTGCCCTGGTAAAAATTCCATGGAGATGTAGATATGAAATAGTATGTATGTCAATGTATACAGTAGAACTAATAACCTTGTGAGCTGCTGGCACAAGTTGTTCCACACCTTCAGTAAACAGAGACATAGCTGAAACAAGGTGTTCAACTTCCTACTTACCCACTTTTCAGGAATGACAGAAAAGAAAAGATGGGGAGAGTGGGGTGAGGCAGTATTTATTAAGGAAGAAGTTGCAGTCCTTAGTAAAAAAAGATAGAAAAGATATGTCCCATCATTGGATGCTTATTTTTATAAACAGTTAGAAGGAGACAGATGAACAGATTTGGGAATAAAAATTCAAAGCTGTGTAAGATGTCGAGATTATTAATATGAGCAGACTTTAATTGTGCTGGTGTCATCATGCTGATGGTAGAGGTGGACAGAAGTGTCTGATCAGTGCACACTAGAAAATAATCCTGATCAACGTCTCATCCCTCCAACAAACAGAAAATAAGGTACTGGCTCTGGTTCTTTGAAGTAGGACAAATGTGGTCTGTTACAAACAGAAATGATCAAGCTACCAGTGGCCACCACATAATTCGGAGTAAATATGGAAAGCAACTACAAAAACAAAGTCAAAGGTAATCATGCTTGTGATGGTATCAATGCTTAAATTTGTCGGAGAGAATTGTACTGGTTCAAAAAACTCCCAAAACAGGTATAATGGAAAAGGTGACTGCAAAACAAAGCAGTAATGAGCAATAGCATGCATTTTTGGCAAGGAAATGGAAACAGAAAATATTGAAAATACTCTTTTCAGGTTTGGTCGAATCTGAAGGGGAGGTTAGTGGTTCAGGTTTGTAACCTTTTTTCAGAACAATTCTTCTTTCAAAGAGCCAGTGCAGGTGTTATCTAGTGAATGGCCTCCTTCTGTACAGCAGGTCATAAGGGAACATAGAAATCAGAAGGACACCATTCAAATTGATGAGGTTTTTCACAGATCTTTTTGGAACATAAAAAATAGGAACAGGGGGAGGCCATTTGGCTCCTTAAGACTACCCCGCCATTCAATGTTAAAAGTCACACAACACCAGGTTATAGTCCAACAGGTTTAATTGGAAGCACTAGCTTTCGGAGCACTGCTCCTTCATCAAGTGGTTGTGGAGGACACAATTGTAAGACACAGAATTTACAGCAAAAGTTTACAGTGTGATGTAACTGAAATTATACATTGAAAAATACCGTGATTTTTTTGTTGAGTCTTTCATCTGTTTGAATACCATGATAGTTTCACTTCTTTCATGTGTAAGTCACATTTTAAAAAAAAAGTTAAATTCTCAGGTTAACTGTAACAATTGGTGTAAGCTAGGCAATATGTTGAAGGTGTTAGCCCCTATCACTGCCATTCAATAAAATCATGACTGATCTTCTCCAGGCCACAACATCTCCTCTGTGCCAGCTTCTCATAGCCATCACTCCTCTGGTATTTCAAAAATTTAACTCCTCTTTAAAATACTTTCAGTGATCTAGCTTCCAACTCTCTGGGATGGAAAATTCCAAACATTCATCACTGTCTGGGAGAAGAAATTCATTCACGCCTCAGTTTTAAATCAGTGTTCTCTTATTCTGTCCCCTACTTTCAGACACCTTTTCCAGTGGAAACATCTTCTCAATATTGACCCAATCAACAGGGGAGGCAGTGGCAAGGTGGTGTTGTGGCTGGACTATTGTTACAGAGATCCAGGTTACATGCTGAGACTCAGATTCAAATCCCACCATTGATGCCAACCCTGCAAAGTCCTCCCTCCCTGCTAATTCTTGGAGCTAATCCCAAAATTAGGAGTTTTTTTAAACATCAAAAGTACATTCCCACATTCCCCTAGTAATCTTTCATCATTTAATCAGTGCGAATCAATCCACAACTGACATTAAATAACATTCAAAAACTGCTTGCACCACCTTTTCAAGATGACAGTTCCAAAGACTCACAACCCTTTGTGAGAAATAATTTCACTATGTTCAGTTTAAATAGGTGATCTCTGAATTCTCTCCCATGGAGAAGAAACAGCTTCTCCACTTTCAGCCTATGTTTAATCAATTGTAAACTTCTGCAGATACAAGAATAACGTTTCTGATATTTCCTTGGAAGACAGTACCTCCATTAAATATATGAATCCAATAAACTTTCTCTGAATTATTTACATCCTTCCTGAACTAAGGTGATGGGTGCTGTCCATAATACAAGTGTTGTCTCACCAATCGGGAGTGTGGTACTGGAAAAGCATAGCAGGTCAGGCAGCATCCGAGGAGCACGAGAATCGACGTTTCGGACATAAGTGAGCAGAAGTAAAAGGCTTATGCCCTAAATATCGATTCTCCTGCTCCTTGGATGCTGCCTGACTGGCTGTGCTTTTCCAACTCCACACTCTCAACTCTGAACTCCAGCATCTGCAGTCCTCACTTTCTCCAAGTTGTCTCACCAATGACCTATACAAGTGAAGTGAACTTACTCCCTACTTTTGCATCCAAGTCATTTGTATAAATTGAAAATTGTTGAAGTCCCAACAAAGATCCTTGTAGCTCCTATTAATTACAATCATATTCACCTGAAAAAAGGCCCAAATTAATTTGCCAATCTTCAACCCAAACTAATATTCTACCACATACACATAAGTTTTCATTCCCTGTAATAAACTTTGATGTGGCTCTTCATCAAACATCTTATGGAAATCTATATACGGTACATTCAATGGTTTCCTTTCACCCACAGCATGTGTGACTTCTTCAAATAATTCTAATAGATTGATTAAACATGATTGCCCCTTCACAAAACCAAACTGATTCTGCCTGATTGCCTTGAATGTGTCTTAGTATCCTGTAAGGTCTTTCATGACAGTTTCCAACATTTCCCTAAAGACAGATGAGCATAAAGAGGTTTGTATTTTCCTGCTTTCTCCCACCCTCCCTTTTTGTATGAAGAAACTACCATTGCTATCTTCCAGTGTCATGGGAATTTCCCAGGATCAAGGGAGTTTTAGAAAACTGAAACCAATGCATCGATTACCTCAACAGCCACTTCTTCAATGTACTGAGGATGAAGGAGCCAGGCACCTGCTAGCCCATAACCTCAATAATTTACTCAGTGCCACTTCCTGCATTTCCTGATTTACAGATGCATCTGGCATGTTACTTGCATCTTCTGTAATGAAAACCAAAGCAAACCAGCTGAACAACCCCAATTCACCTGCCATCTATTTATTTTCCAATTTTATGTTCTCACTTTTTATAGGACTGTTGTTCACATTGTAAACTCATTTGTAAAAAAAAATTATATAAACTCTTAATATCTGCTTTTATATTTCTGGCTAACATTCTCTCACACTTTAATTAGCTCACATGATTAATTATAGTTCCAGTGTACAGGAGGTTGAGGGGAGTGAAGTCAGGGATAGGTTTACAAGGATGCAAGAGGGCACTGACAATCAGGATGTTGGTTTCAAATGTGTGTACTTCAATACCAGGAGCATCCAGAATAAGGTGGGTGAACATGCTGCATGGGATTTCAGTATTGTGGCCACTTCAGATACATGACGAGAGGAGGGACAGGAATGGTTGTTGCAGATTCCAGGATTTAGATGTTTCAGCAAGAACAGAGAAGATTGTAAAGGAGGTGTGTGGCATTGTTAGTCAAGGGTACATTACAGCAGCTGAGATAACTTTTGAGGACTCATCCACTGAGGTAGTTTGGGCTGAGGCTAGAAATGGGAAAGGAGAGGTCACTCTGTTGGGAGTTTTCTATCAGCCTCCAAATTGTTCCAGAGATGTAGAGGAAAGGACAGCAAAGGTGATTCTCAACAGGAGCGAGAGTAACAGCGTAGTTGTTATGGCGGACCTTAATTTCACCAATATTGACTGGGCATACAATAGTTCAAGTAGCTTAGATGGGTCAGTTTTTGTTCAATATGTGCAGGAGGGCTTTCTGACACAGTATGTAGACAGACCAACAAGGGGTGATGCCATTTTGGATTTGGTACTGGGGAATGAACCCAGTTAGGTGTTAGATTTGGAGGTAGGTGAGCACTTTGGTGATAGTGACCATAATTTGTTTATGTTTACAATAGAAATGGACTGGGATAAGTATATACTGCAGGGAAAGAGGTGTAACTGGGGGAAAGGCAATTATGATGCAATTAGGCAAGATTTAGAATGCAGAAGGAAGGGGAAGAAAACTGCAGGGAATGGACACTCTTGAAATGT
Source organism: Chiloscyllium plagiosum (assembly GCF_004010195.1). NCBI lineage: Eukaryota > Metazoa > Chordata > Chondrichthyes > Orectolobiformes > Hemiscylliidae > Chiloscyllium > Chiloscyllium plagiosum. The sequence goes on along the minus strand of NC_057711.1, from coordinate 22,104,839 downwards.
GGAGCTTATTCAAGAAACAGCTACTGCAGGTCCTTGATAGGTATACTCCTATCAGGCAGGGAGGTAGTTGCCAAGACAGGGAGTCATGGTTTACTAAAAACGTTGACGCTGTTGTCAAGAGGAAGAAGAAGAAGGCTTACGTGAGGATGAGGTATGAAGGCTCAGTTAGGGGGCTTGAGAGTTATAAGTTAGCCAGAAAAGATTGAAAGAGGGGGCTAAGAAGAGCCAGGAGGGGACATAAGAAGTTGTTGGTGGATAGGATCAAGGAAAACCCGAAGGACGTCTATTGGTATATCAGGAATAAAAGAATGATTACAGTAAAAGTAGGGCCAATCTAAGATAATAGTGGAAAGTTGTGTGTGGAATCTGAGGACATAGGGGAAGCGCTAAATGAATACTTTTTTGCCAGTATTCACATTGGTAAAGGGCAATGTTGGTGAGAATATGGAGATACAGCTGACAAGATGAGATGGGATTGAGGTTGACAAAGAGGAGGTTTTGGCAATTTTGGAAGATTTGAAAATAGATAAGACCCTGGGGCCGGATAGAAGTTATCCTCGGATTCTCTGGGAAGACAGGGAGGAGATTGCAGACCCTTTGGCTTTGATCTTTTTGTCATCATTGTCGACAGGAGTCGTGCCAGAAGACTGGAGGATAGCAAATGTTGAAGAAGGGGAGTCGGGACAACCCTGGTAATTATAGGCCAGTAAGCCTTACTTCGGTTGTGGATAAGGTACTGGAAAAGTGTATAACAGATAGGATTTATAATCATCTGGAAAGGAATAATTTGATTAGGGACAGTCAACACAGTTTTGTGAAGGCTGGTTGTGCCTCACTAACCTGATTGAGTTCTTCGAGAAGGTGACAAAACAGGTGGCTGAAGGTAAAGCGATTGATGTGGCGTATACAGGCTTCAGTAAGGCATTTGATAAGGTTCCACACAGTAGGCTATTGCACAAAATATGGAGGCATGGGATTGAAGGTGATTTAGTGGTTTGGATCAGAAATTGGCCAGCCGAAAGAAGACAGAGGGTGGTGGTTGATGGGAAATGTTCCCTGAATAAATCCCTGTCAGTTGCCACCCAGATTGACAGGGTTGTTAAGAAGGCATATGGTGTGTTGGTGTTTATTGGTAGGATTGAGTTTCAGACCTACAAAGTCATGCTTCAGCTGTACAAGACACTGGTAAGGCTGCACCTGGAGTATTGCGTACAGTTCAGGTCACTGCATTACAGGAAGGACGTGGAAGCTTTGGAAAGGGTTCAGAGGAGACTTACTAGGATGTTGCCTGGTATGGGAGGAAGGTCTTATGAGGAAAGGCTGAGGGAACTACGACTGTTTTCAATGGAGAGAAGAAGGTTGAGAGGTGACTTAATCGGGATGTATCAGATAATCAGAGGGTTAGAGAGGGTGGACAACGAGAGCCTTTTTCCTCAGATGGTGAGGGCTAATATGAGGGGACATACCTTTAAATTGAGGGGTGATAGGTTTTGGACAGATATCAGAGGTAGTTTCAGAGAGTAGTAGTGGCGTGGAACGGCCTGCCTGTAACAGTAGCAGACTCGCCGACGGAAAGGGCATTTAAATAGGCATGGGGCACACATGGATAATAATGGAACGGTGCAGTTGAGATGGGCATCAGATTAATTTCACAGGTCAGCGCAATACCAAGGGCCGAAGGGCCTGTATGGCACTGTAACGGTCTATGTATTATGTAATGTTTCAGCCATTTTCAGCTCCTTCCAACAGGTTGGTGGCAGAGTTAAACACTCAAGTTGGAGCTCTTCTGCTCCGCCTGTTCATTTGCTTTTATTTTCCGTTTTTTCTCTCTTATTCTCTACCCTTAGCCTTAAAGGAGAAGCCTGGGACAAAGGATGGCACAGGCAGCAAGTCCCAAAGCAGTGCAGGGCCAGTGAGTTCCCGAGCAGCAGATAAATGCTGAGTCCCAAAGAAGCACATCAGCAGTGAATCCCAGTGCGGTGTGAGGGCAGTGAGTCCAGGAGCAGTGTGAGGGCAGTGAGTCCAGGAGCAGTGTGTGGGCAGTGAGTCCAGGAGCAGTGTGTGGGCAGTGAGTCCAGGAGCAGTGTGAGGGCAGTGAGTCCAGGAGCAGTGTGAGGGCAGTGAGTCCCAGAGCGGTATGAGGGCAGTGAGTCCCGGAGCAGTGTGTGGGCAGTGAGTCCAGGAGCAGTGTGAGGGCAGTGAGTCCCGGAGCGGTATGAGGGCAGTGAGTCCCGGAGCAGTGTGGGGGCAGTGAGACCCAGAGCAGTGTGTGGGCAGTGAGTCCCGGAGCAGTGTGGGGGCAGTGAGTCCTGGAGCAGCGTGTGGGCAGTGAGTCCCGGAGCAGTGTAGGGGCAGTGAGTCCCGGAGCAGTGTGTGGCCAGTGAGTCCCAGAGCAGTGTGTGGACAGGGAATCCCGGAGCAGTGTGTGGGCAGTGAGTCCTAGAGCAGTGTGAGGGCAGTGAGTCCTGGAGCAGTGTGAGGGCAGTGAGTCCCGGAGTGGTGTGTGGGCAGTGATTCCCGGAGCAGTGTGTGGGCAGTGATTCCCGGAGCCGTGTGGGGTCAGTGAGTCCCGGAGTGGTGTGTGGACAGTGTATCCCGGAGCAGTGTGTGGGCAGTGAGTCCCTGAGCAGTGTGAGGGCAATGAGTCCCGGAGCGGTGTCCGGGCAGTGTATCCCGGAGCAGTGTGTGGGCAGTGAGTCCCGGAACAGTGTGTGGGCAGTGAGTCCTGGAGCAGTGTGTGGGCAGTGAGTCCCGGAGCAGTGTGTGGCAGTGAGTCCCGGAGCAGTGTGAGGGCAGTGAGTCCTGGAGCACTGTGAGGGCAGTGAGTCCCAGAGTAATGTGTGGGCAGTGAGTCTCGGAGCAGTGTGTGGGCAGTGAGTCCTGGAGCAGTGTACGGGCAGTGAGTCCCAGAGCAGAGTGGGTGCAGTGAGTCCCGGAATAGTGTGAGGGCAGTGAGTCTCAGGGCAGAGTGTGAGCAGTGAGTCCCGGAGCAGTGTTCGGGCAGTGAATCCCGGAGCAGTGTGTGGGCAGTGAGTCCCAGAGCAGAGTGGGTGCAGTGAGTCCCGGAATAGTGTGAGGGCAGTGAGTCCCAGGGCAGAGTATGGGCAGTGAGTCCCGGAGCAGTGTTCGGACAGTGAGTCCCGGAGCAGTGAATCCCGGAACAGTGTGTGGGCAGTGAGACCCGGAGCGGTGGATGGGCAGTGAATCCCGGAGCAGTGTTTGGGCAGTGAATCCCGGAGTAGTGGGTGGGCAGTGAGTCACGGAGCAGTGTGTGGACAGTGAGTCCCAGAGCAGTGTGTGGGCAGTTAGTCCCAGAGCAGTGTGTGAGCAGCGATTCCCGGAGTCGTGTGGGGGCAGTGAGTCCCGGAGCAGTGTGTGGACACTGAGTCCCAGAGCAGTGTGTGGACAGTGTTTCCCGGAGCAGTATGTGGGCAGTGATTCCTGGGGCAGTGTACGGGCAGTGAGTCCCGGAGCAGAGTGGTTGCAGTGAGTCCCAGAATAGTGTGTGGACAGTGAGTCCCGGAGCAGTGTGAGGGCAGTGAGTCCCGGAGCATTGTGAGAGCAGAGAGACCTGGGGCAGTGTGAGTGCAGTGAGTCCTGGAGCAGTGTGTGGACAGTGAGTCCCGGAGCAGTGTGCAGGCAGTGAGTCCCGGAGCAGTATGTGGACAGTGAGTCCTGGAGCAGTGTGAGGGCAGTGAGACCTGGGGCAGTGTGAGTGCAGTGAGTCCCAGAGCAGTGTGAGGGCAGTGAGTCCCGGAGCAGTGTGTGGGCAGTGAGACCTGGGGCAGTGTGAGGGCAGTGAGTCCCGGAGCAGTGTGAGGGCAGTGAGTCTTGGAGTAGTGTGTGAGGAGTGCGTCCCGGAGCAGTGTGGGGGCAGTGAGTCCCGGAGCAGTGTGTGGGCAGTGAGTCCCGGAGCAGTGTGTGGACAGTGAAGCCCGGAGCAGTGTGTGGACAGTGAATCCCGAAGCAATGTGTGGGCAGTGAGTCCTGGAGTAATGTGTGAGCAGTGCGTCCCGGAGCAGTGTGGGGGCAGTGGGTCCCGGAGCAGTGTGTGGGCAGTGAGTCCCGGAGCAGTGTGAGGGCAGTGAGTCCCGAAGCAGTGTGTGGGCAGTGAGTCCCGGAGTGGTGTGAGGGCAGTGCCTCCCGGAGCAGTGTGAGGGCAGTGAGTCCTGGAGTAGTGTGTGAGCAGTGCGTCCTGGAGCAGTGTGGGGGCAGTGGGTCCCGGAGCAGTGTGTGGGCAGTGAGTCCTGGAGTAGTGTGTGAGCAGTGAATCCCGAAGCAGTGTGAGGGCAGTGAGTCCCGGGGCAGTGTGAGGGCAGTGAGTCCGGGAGCAGTGTGAGGGCAGTGAGTCCCGAAGCAGTGTGTGGGCAGTGAGTCCTGGAGCAGTGTGAGGGCAGTGAGTCCTGGAGCAGTGTGAGGGCAGTGAGTCCTGGAGCAATTTGAGGGCAGTGAGTCCCGAAGCAGTGTGAGGGCGCGGTGTGAGGGCAGAGTTCCGAAGCAGTGTGAGGGCAGTGAGTCCCGGAGCAGTGTGAGGGCAGTGAGTCCCGGAGTGGTGTGTGGGCATTGAGTCCCGGAGCAGTGTGTGGACAGTGAATCCCGGAGCAGTGTGTGGACAGTGAATCCCGGAGCAGTGTGAGGGCAGTGAGTCCCAGAGCGGTGTGTGGGCAGTGAGTCCTGGAGCAGTGTGGGGGCAGTGAGTCCCGGAGCAGAGTGGGTGCAGTGAGTCCAGGAGCAGAGTGGGTGCAGTGAGTCCCGGAGCAGAGTGGGTGCAGTGAGTCCCAGACCAGTGTGAGGGCAGTGAGTCCCAGAGCAGTGTGAGGGCAGTGAGTCCCGGAGCAGTGTGGGGGCAGTGAGTCCCGAAGCAGTGGGTGCAGTGAGTCCCGGAGCAGTGTGAGGGCAGTGAGTCCCAGAGCAGTTTGAGGGCAGTGATTCTCGGAGCAGTGTGTGGTCAGTGATTCCCAGATCAGTGTGTGGGCAGTGAGTCCCAGAACAGTGTGTGGGCAGTGAGCTCCAGACCAGTGTGAGGGCAGTGAGTCCTAGAGCAGTGTGAGGGCAGTGAGTCCCAAAGCAGTGTGTGGTCAGTGAGTCCTGGAGCAGTGTGTGGGCAGTGCGTCCTGGAGTAGTGTGTGGGCAGTGAGTCCCGAAGCAGTGTGAGGGCAGTGAGTCCCGGGGCGGTGTGGGGACAGTGAGTCCCGGAGCAGTGTGAGGGCAGTGATACCCGGAGCGGTGTGGGGGCAGTGAGACCCGGAGCAGTGTGGGGGCAGTGAGTCCCGGAGCAGTGTGAGGGCAGTGAGTCCCGGAGCAGTGTGAGGGCAGTGAGTCCCGGGGCGGTGAGGGGACAGTGAGTCCCGGAGCAGTGTGAGGGCAGTGATACCCGGAGCGCTGTGGGGGCAGTGAGTCCCGGAGCAGTGTGAGGGCAGTGAGACCCGGAGCATTGTGGGGACAGTGAGTCCCGGAGCGGTGTGAGGGCAGTGAGTCCTGGAGTGGTGTGTGGGCATTGAATCCCGGAGCAGTGTGAGGGCAGTGATACCCGGAGCGCTGTTTGGGCAGTGAGTCCCGGAGCAGTGTGAGGGCAGTGAGACCCGGAGCAGTGTGGGGACAGTGAGTCCCGGAGCGGTGAGGGGACAGTGAGTCCCGGAGCAGTGTGAGGGCAGTGAGTCCTGGAACAGTGTGATTGCTGAGAGTTCCGGGGCAGTGTTTTTTTTATTTCAAAAATATACTTTATTCATAAAATATTTTGATGGTCTGTACAATTGCGCATGCCATACATTCGTAAAACATTCAATTTCTTGGTATACAGAGACAGAGTAATCATTCGTATACACAGGTCTATGCGATTACATATTTAGCGGAGCAGTGTGGGGACAGTGAGTCCCGGGGCGGTGAGTGGACAGTGAGTCCCGGAGCAGTGTGAGGGCAGTGAGTCCCGGAGCAGTGTGAGGGCAGTGAGTCCCGGGGCGGTGTGGGGACAGTGAGTCCCGGAGCGGTGTGAGGGCAGTGACTCCCGGAGCAGTGTGAGGGCAGTGAGTCCCGGAGCAGTGTGAGGGCAGTGAGTCCCGGAGCGGTGAGGGGACAGTGAGTCCCGGAGCAGTGTGATGGCAGTGAGACCCGGAGCGGTGTGGGGACAGTGAGTCCCGGGGCGGTGAGTGGACAGTGAGTCCCGGAGCAGTGTGAGGGCAGTGAGTCCCGGAGCAGTGTGATTGCTGAGAGTTCCGGGGCAGTGGTTTTTTTATTTCAAAAATATACTTTATTCATAAAATATTTTGATGGTCTGTACAATTGCGCATGCCATACATTCGTAAAACATTCAATTTCTTGGTATACAGAGACAGAGTAATCATTCGTATACACAGGTCTATGCGATTACATATTTAGCTGAGGCGTCAGCAGAGCCCAAATGACTGCGTGGGCCCCCTGTTCTTCTTTAGGCAGGCAGATGTTACATGGTGGTCTTTCCCCACCGCGCCTTGGCGGCAGCTGCCCCAAGCTTCAGCGCATCCCTCAACACGTAGTTCTCGACGTTGGAATGTGCCAGTCTGCAACACTCAGTCGGGGTCAACTCCTTCTGCTGGAAGATCAACAGGTTTCGGACCGCCCAGAGAGCGTCCTTCACCGAGTTGATGATCCTCCAGGCACAGTTGATGTTCGTCTCGGTGTGCGTCCCGGGGAACAGACCGTAGAGCACGGAGCTGCTCGGGATGAACCTTGACAAATACCACTGCATTCCTCTCCAGACTTCTTCTGCATAGGCACATTCCAGAAGGAGGTGTGTGACAGTCTCGTTTCCACCCCCCCACCCCCTCCACAGCCACTTCGAGGGCAGTATGCGGTGCGGCTGAGAGTCCGGGCGTGCATAAAGGATCTCACAGGCAGAGCCCTTCTCACCACCAGCCAAGCCATGTCTTGGTGCTTGTTGGAAAGTTCTGGCGATGAGGCATTCTGCCAAATGGCTTTGACAGTCTGCTCAGGGAACCGCTCGATAGGATCCGCGCTCTCCTTTTCCCGAAGGGTCTCAAGGACACTACATGCTGACCACTTCCTGATGGACTAGTGGTCAAAGGTGTTTTTCTTCATAAACTTCTCCACGAAGGACAGGTGATACGGAACGGTCCAACTACTCGGAGCGTTCCGCGGCAGCGAGGCCTGGCCCATCAATCGCAACACCAGGGACAGGTAGAACCTCAGTACGTAGTGACACTTGGTGTTTGCGTACCGGGGATCCATGCACAGCTTGATGCAGCCACACACAAAGGTGGCCATCATGGTGAGGGTAGCATTGGGTGTATTTCTTCCCCCGTTGTCCAGATCTTTATACATCGAGTCCCTTCATCCCGGAGTAGTGTGTGGGCAGCAATTCCCAATATATTTTTCTGTGTATTCTGAAAATCTCCTCAAATGTCTGCCACTGCATTACATTCACCTATCTTTTGAATTAATTTGCCAATTCACGTTTGTCAGTTTTATTTTCAAGCTCTCATAATTGCTCTTTTTTAAATTTTAAAAACTAGCATTGAACCACTCCTGCCTGCCTCAAACCGAATATGAAATTCATTCACATAATGGTTACTGGTACCATGGGGCACCTTCGTTATGAGATCCGGATTAGTCCTCTGTCTTTGTCCAATGTCAAATCGAGTAAAGCCTGTTCTTAGGTTATCTCCACAACATGCTCCTGTAAAACTATGCCAAACACATTCCACACGTAGACTACCTTGCTCACCAGACTATGTGTTGATAAAAATCTTCTCTGATTATCACTGAGCCTTTCTGACAAGATGCCCTTAGTTTTTCTTTGATGGAACGCCCTATCAAATGGTTACTGTCGGCAAACTGTACACCGCTCCTATAAGTGAGTTGTTTCCTTCATCATTTCCCATCTCTTCCCTGAATGTTTCCATATATTGGTTTCTGGAATTTAGGTCATCTCTCCCTGTTATGGTCATATCATTATTAAATAACAGTCATTTTTCCTAATTTTTTTGGTTTCCTAAATGTCTCATACACTTCAATGTGTGGAATTTTCCCCAGTACTGAACAAGTTGAGCATTTGTAAGCTAGTTGCAACTCTCTTGTGAGATGATTAGTGAAGGAATTCTTGATGTCAACAGCAAAAAGCCCTGTTTTACAACCAAGTGCTGAAATGGTGAGACATGATTCTCTCTCACGAATGACGAGAGGCCTATTTGCATGCATTAACATCCCATTATTAGTTAATCTCACCTCATTTATCTGCAATTTTCCATTCTCAAGATGGCAACAATTCCTGATATTTTAAGTCAGAGCAGTTACTTGGCAACTCCAACTCATCACTTGCTTCTCTAGAGCACCAACATGGATACCAGTCACTAACATCTCAGAGCACAGTTCATGAGCACTGCCTGCATACATCCAATGTTTATGAACACACCAGGCTCACTGCATCATCATAGCACAGCTCCAAACCACTTATAACATGGTTCTTCATGTTGGTGCTGCACTTTGGAGTGCTCTGGCATAATTTGCAATGAGGTAAATCCAAAGCCACTGCCAGGGCTTTTTATGCCCAAGAACCAGGGCACCCATCTCATGAGAAGACTGCATCTCAAGTCTGCTCGCCTGTTCTCACGTTGTGCCTACTTGACTGCTCTCAGCATCCCTGCATTGCCTCTTACACTTTGCCCCTCAGCCAGAGCTTACACGCTCACGTTATTTCTGCCTTTTCACACAGGAACAAATCCAGGCATCTCATCATGGTTTTCAATATTAGTTAGCCAAGGGGGTGGAGATGTCAGTTGTTCTAAGGCAATGTTATGATGTCAATCACGCATTCCTGCACCACTTTCCAGCGATATAAACACCAAACATGCTGCATGCACTTCAACCAAGTGGCGATGGCTCAATTCTCTGAATTGAATCAACTTCAGGAAAGTCCAAAGATTCAGAGGTCAGGAGTTCCTCGCAACATCAGTCATGGATAGCTTCCAAAATCAGTCCAGAGGCTGAGACACATAGGTGGTCAGAGTCAGTGGGTCCATACCTCTATGGGGGTTTTGTGGGCAGGCTGTAGTCAGACCTGTGCATCCAGTGCAGAGTCAGTGGGGAAGCTGCACAGCAACAAGTCAAAGGTCTGGTCAGTCATCAGTTGAGGCTGTCCATCCAAGTCAGTCAAGGGGATAGGTCACCGATGACTCTGTTGTGATCCAGTAAAAGCTCTGGGGGATTTATCAGGGACACTACTGCAGGAGTGAAGTGGGGACCTCAACTGTGAGCACCAGAGGCAGTATGTTGTGAGGGGCAACTAAACATATGGGGGCACAGGGGGAGGAGTTTCAGCATGGGAGGGAATGGTGTAATGTGGAAGTAAGTGTCTGGCAGCAACACCTTGGCTTTGATGGGGATTTCGTGCACTGCTATTTGTACCAAGTGGGCAGCACTGCTGCCTCACAGTCCCAGGGACCAGGTTTAATTCCACCCTCTGTATGGAGTTTGCATGTTCTCCCTGTGATGGCGTAGGTTTCCTCTGACCACTCCAGTTTCCTCCCACAGTCCATGTGCAGGTTAGTTGGATTGGACATGCTTAATTGTCCATAGTGTCCAGAGGTGTACAGGCTAGGTGAATTAGTCATGGGAAGTGTAGGGTTATGGGATGGGTCGGGGTGGGATGCTCTTCGGAGGGTTGGTGTGGACTTGATGGACAGATTGGCATGTTTCCACACTGTAGGGATTCTATGATTCTTTGACTTAGTTTGTCTGGGACTAAGAAGTTGGCAGTTGAAGATTTCAATAGGTTGGGAAGGTGGTGAATGTCAAAGCTGATTGATTAAGAAGGAGGTAATATGTGGACAAAGTCAAAAATCACATGACACCATGTTATAGTCCAACAGGTCTTTTGACAGCGCAAGCTTCCAGAGCTATCACAAGGTTCCAATAAACCTGTTGGACTATCACCCGGTGCCACTGTTTAAGAACGGTGGTAAGGACAAGCCAGGGGACTATAGACCAGGAGCCTGATGGTGGTGGGCAAGTTGTTGGAGGGAATCCTGAGAACAGGATGTACATGTATTTGGAAAGGTAAGGACTGATTAGGGATAGTCAACATGGCTTTGTGCGTGGGAAATTATGTCTTACAAACTTGATTGAATTTTTTGAAGAAGTAACAAAGAGGATTGATGAGGGCAGAGCGGTAGATATGATCTATATGGACATCAGTAAGGTGTTCGACAAGGTTCCCCATGGGAGACTGGTAAGCAATGTTAGAACTCATGGAATACAGGGAGAACGAGCCATTTGGATGCAGATCTGGCTCAAAGGTAGAAGACAGAGGGTGGTGGTGGAGGGTTGCTTTTCAGACTGGAGTGCCACAAGGATCGGTGCTGGGTCTGCTACTTTACATCATTTACATAAATGATTTGGATGCGAGCATAAGAGGTCCAGTTAGTAGGTTTGCAGATGACACCACAATTGGAGGTGCAGTGGACAGCAAAGAGGGTTAACTCAGATTACAACAGGATCTTGACCAGATGGGCCAATGGGATGAGAAGTGGCAGATGGCGTTTAATTCAGATAAATGCAAGGTGCTGCATTTTGGGAAAGCGAATCGTGGCAGGACTTATACACTTAATGGTAAGGTCCTAAGGAGTGTTGCTAAACAAAGGTACCTTGGAGTGCAGGTTCATAGCTCCTGAAAGTGGAGTTGCATGTAGATAGGATAGTGAAGAAGGTGTTTGGTATGCTTTCTTTTATTGGTCAGAGTATTGAGTACAGGAGTTGGGAGGTCATGTTGTGGCTGTACAGGACATTGGTTAGGCCACTGTTGGAATATTGGTACAATTCTGCTCTCCTTCCTAACGGAAAGATGTTGTGAAACTTGAAAGGGTTCAGAAAAGATTTACAAGGATGTTACCAGGGTTGGAGGATTTCAGCTATAGGGAGAGGCTGAACAGGCTGGGGCTGTTTTCCCTGGAGTGTCAAATGTTGAGGGGTGACCTTAGAGAGGTTTACAAAATCATGATGGGCATGGATAGGATAAATAGACAAAGTCTTTTCCCTGGGGTTGGGGAGTCCAGAACTAGAGGGCATAGTTTTCAACTTTTTCACACAGAGGGTGGTACGTGTATGGAACGAACTGCCAGAAGAAGAGGTGGAGGCTGATACAATAGCAACATTTAAAAGGCATTTGGATGGGTATATGAATAGGAAGGATTTGGAGGGATATGGACCGGGTGGTTGCAGCTGGGACTAGATTGGGTTGGGATATCTGGTCAGCATGGACGGGTTGGACCAAAGGGTCTGTTTCCATGTTGTACATCCCTATGACTCTATGACTCCATATTTGACTTTGTCCAACACATGCACCTCCACATCATGTGTGGAAGTTGACTAAGGATAGGAAGCTGAGCCTGAGACTCACTGCATGAAGCATAACCCCAATACCCTTCCATCGTCTTGCAAATAGCAGGTGTGCAATGGAATTGGAAATGGCTGTCGCAATACCCGGAGGGTAAGCAATTCAACGTGTGAGCAAAGGGGTTTCACTCTTGAGTGGCGTGATGGCCTTCAAAGGGCAACACCAGTGCACAGACACTCATGCTGTGCACCTGAAAGACACCTGTGAGAACAACACAGTATGTGATCCTGAGGCATCAATCTACAGTGTGGACTACATGTCCTTATCCCAAGCATTCTTGGCCAGATCATCCAGCTTCTGGAATCAAGTGCAGTCATGGCTGTGGTGATATCAGCCGCATAACACGACTCTGAAACTTTCACCCCAGTTGTCAAAATTGCAAGCACCTTCCAAAAGTCCATTGTCAGCACATGGTGCAGGAGCTGATCACTTCAACCTTGGCCCATTAAATCTCACAGAGAGCTCAAGATAGCTAGGCTCTACATTTTCAGTCTGGACAGACATTCACATGCATAAACATAAATTTACAAGTGTCAGAAAGTGTTTAGAATGAAATGTCACCCATGCCACCTCAGAAAGTCTTCTTTTCTCTTCCACTCCCACTATGTAGGAGACAGAGGGTGGTGGTGGAGGGCTGTTTCTCAGACTAGAGGCCTGTGACCAGTGGAGTGCCACAAGGATCGATGCTGGGGTCCACTATTTTTCATCATTTGTACAAATGATTTGGATGGGAGCATAAGAAGTATAGTTAGTAAGTTTGCTGATGACACCAAAATTGGAGGTGTAGTGGACAGTGAAGGAGGTTAGCTCAGATTACAATGAGATCTTGATCAGATGGGCCAATGGGCTGAGAAGTAGCAGATGAAGTTTAATTTTGATAAACGTGAGGTGCTGCATTTTTGGAAAGCAAATCTTAGCAGGACTTATACACTTAATGGTAAGGTCCTGGGGAGTGTTGCTGAACAAAGAGACCTTGGAGTGCAGGTTCATAGCTCCATGAAAGTGTAGTCGCAGGTAGATAGGATAGTGAAGAAGGCGTTTGGTATGCTTTCTTTTATTGGTCAGAGTATTGAGTACACGAGTTGAGATAGGTTGAATAGGCTGGGGCTGCTTTCCCTGGAGCATCGGAGGCTGAGGGGGCATGGAGAGGATAAATAGACAAAGTCTTTTCCCTGGGGTGGGGGAGTCCAGAACTAGAGGGCATAGGTTTAGGGTGAGAGGGGAAAAATATAAAAGAGACCGAAGAGGCTTTTTCACTCAGAGGGTGGTACGTGTATGGAATGAGCTGCCAGAGGAAGTGGGAGAGGCTGGTACAATTGTAAAATTTAAAAGGCAATTGGATGGGTATTTGAATAGGAAGGGTTTGGAGGGATATGGACTGGGTGCTGGCAAGTGGAATTCGATTGAGTTGGGATATCTGGTCGGCATGGACGGGTTGAACCAAAGGGTCTGTTTCCATGCTGTACATCTCTATGACTCTATGACTCTATGTTGACGTGCAGCCCCAGGCTCCACAGCTGGAGTGGATGGAACCTGCCCGACAGTGAAACCCTTTGGTCTTTGCTGTTTGATGCAGGAAATCTGAAAGCTTTGCGATTCGAGCACCCAAATATGCTGAGCATGCTCGGCCAGAAACAAGCACACGTTGCTGAGCTTGAACTCTCAGTGGGCCGAGGGGTGGGAGGCAGGGTGGAGTTGGAAATCTCAGCCATCTCTGGACTGTCTGTGAAGAGAGGGGATGGGAAGGGGAGCTATGTGTTGTTCCTCCTCCCGATGGGTATCTCCTGGCACCATCCTATCTCCTTGTAAGGAGCAGGGACCTGGTGCGAGATCAAGGTCCCTCAAACCCTGATCACTTTGTATTGGTTCAGAGTACCAATAGCTGGAGTGATGGAGTGCAGGTCTGTGCATTTATCCAACAGATATTGAGAGAGCCTGGATCCAACTCTCCATGGTAGCTGCTGATTTGTCCATGGAAGCTGCCAGATACGTACAGGCCGGTGCCAGCATGGTGAACACAGCGTTGGTGCAGTCCCACAAATGTCATGTCAGATTGTCCGGTGCTTCCATGATGTCCTCAATTTCTCTGGGATTTTCTCCTCCCTGGAGAAGATGTCTTCGGTCATCCTCACAATGCCAACGACCTGGGCATTTCTTCCTCGACCAGCTGCAGAGATGCTTCCTCAGTGTTGCTGTGTCAAAATCCTAGAACACCTCTCTCTCAGCACTGTCCATGGTTTAGATGGATTGCATCTAACAGGCTAGGTGAATTAGTCATGGGAATTGCAGCAGGTCAAGGGCTTCTCAAGAGTGAAATAGAAACCGCAAGAACTGCCGATGCTGTAAATCCAAAACAAAAACTGAAAACCCTGGAGAATTCCAGCAGCTCTGCCAGCATCTTCGGTGATAAATCAAAGTTTGGAGGAAGGGTCACTCTTCGGAGAGGAACCTAAGTTCTGAGGAAGGGTCACTGGACCAAAAATGTTAACTCTTATTTCTCTCCACAGCTGCTGCCAGTCCTGCTGAGCTTTTCCAGCAATTTCTGTTCTTGTACCTTCTCAAGGGCATTAGATATCGACAATAAATGCTGGCGCTCACAAGCAAACACTCATAGCAGACTTCAAGAAAAACTCACAAAGCAGTTCAGGCTGGGTCACTTTAAATTCAAAATTTAGTTCCAAGTTCCTCCCTAACTTTTGGGAGCTGGTGGCACAAATATTCTGCACACCAACATCCCATGGAAGCTGGTCTGTCTATAAATAATTACAAGTAAACTGACACTGCCTTGCTGCAACTGACATCATTTATCTGGAAAAAATATATTCAATGCTGTCTTTGTGTCTGGGAGGATTTACATTGTTTTCAGAAAGAAAACTCCTCTCCCATTTCCTGCTTTGATATCTCACTACACTTCACACATATCTTGCACACCACATTGTCAGTTGATCCTGTATTGCCAATTCACATTGTTGCAGCAAGAAAATTAAAGTGTAAATTCACTGACCATGTGCTGCCAGGTGAATAGCTGTACTTAAAAGAGAGAAACAAGGTTGCAATTACATGACCAATATTCCCTTTCAGCGCAAAATTGGGTTGAATGAACATATCGTTACTTTTTAGCATTGTACTATCTGTACTTGTACATATACATGGTACAAAGTATTCCTCATTGTTGTCATTGATAAAGGAGGTTTTGATAAATTAAAGCACTGTATATTTATTCTGTATCTGACACCACACACAGCATGAGGCTTTCTTCCTGCACATATAATTGCTGCACCAGAAATAGAGCACAGAATCCATTTATTCCATGTATGGTGTTTGGCATAATCTTTATGCTTCCACTGTAGTTTCTTTCCCACAAATATTATGTATCAGCGAATATATTATGTTCTTGATCACATGCTAAACCATTACAACATAGCTCTAATTGAAAATCAAAACCACAGCCTGAATAACTGAAACATCAAATGTTCTTTGAAATGCCATTGACAACTCCATTTCTGCTTGGTTTGAGTTCTGTATTGAATCATTGGTAAAAACAAAACCTCAACTTGATTCTTCCTCCGCAGCATTTCCTTGTGCTGTTCTAATTAAGTTTTTCTGCTTATGCTTAGAAGCACAAACAGGCATATGCACAACAATTTACTCCTACCTCTTTTAACCGAGTATACTGTATTCATAGCTCACAGTATGTATTCTGCTTCATTCTGAAGACCAAATTCTAACTGGATGACCACTTTCCAAGCCAGATCTGTTCAGACTGCAAAGCGATCGTGAGCTTTTGATCATATTTCATTTTAATTCTTGATACTCAATTGACGAGGCTCAATAGTAGCTTGAGGAACTGCACCTCATCTTTTGATTCAACATTTCACAGCCTTCCAAACAAAAGTGCATCAATTTGTTCATAACCATTATACGGGGATAGGAAGTAAATATTGTCGATAATTCACAATTCATGGCTTCTCGCGACCCATTGTTTGCTCACTGATCCCATTACTATTCCCTTTTCACTTGCACCATTATCCCTTCAGTTACTTCATCTCTTCTATCACCTTATCACAGACATTCCCATCTGTTTTTTTCTTCCTCTCCCCCTTTCCTTATGTCTGGACTTGCTTAAAACCGATTGTATCTGTATTTTTGTCTAGTTCTGATGGATAGAAAATATTCACTCTGCATCCCTCTCTACATCTGCTGCTGGAACCATTAAATATTCCTCCAATGTAAAGTCTTCACTGTTTGATACCTCAGATCCTTTTGATTGTCACCCATGCTTTTGAAGCAGTTTATTCTAAATAAACAAAATTCTGGTTAAAATTTGATTTAACACCCGCAATTTCAATTTCTTAAAATGGTTAGATCAGATGGAATATAAATTTGACATCTTCTTGATTTTGAATTTCTCTCTTTTGTAAAGAAAATGAACTCGAATCAACTAAAATATGGTCAAATCCAACTAAACATCAACATATAGGGTGGTTGCAATCTTCCGGATACTATAACGTCAGAGTAAAATTACAATATTAGACATTCAACTCAGGCATAGTTGGTGGCGCACTTATCTCTCAATCTCAAGCTTCTGGTTTGAAGTCTCACAAGATGACACAACAATCAAGTCTGATGCTCCAATACAATATTTAGAGAGACCTGTTGGAGGTGTTATGTTTTGGAAGAGATGTTAACCAATCTGTCTGCTTGGATTGATATAAATATCCCATGGAATTATTCTGAAGAAACGCTGGGAAGTTATCTCTGGCATCCTGGCCAATATTTAATAACCAATCAACATCATGAAAAAAGATTATTTGGTCATGATCTCATTGTCGTTTATGGGAATGCACTGAGTACAAATTGGCTGTTGCATTGTCTACCTGACAGCAATGGCTGCAAAATGCTTTGAACTGTCCATCGGTTGCAAAACACGTTTTTGTTTTGTTTATGCAATCACATGGATTAAGAAGTAATCGATCTTGCTTATTTAACCTGAAGATGTTGTTGATTAAGTAAAGAATCTACTAATCTGTGATAATATAATTTTACTGAATTTCAGAATAGATCTGAGAGAAGTTTGGGATGTGAGACAATTCAATAAATTTCAGATATAGATCATAGATCAGTACAGCACAGTACAGGCTCTTTGGCCCACAATGTTATACTGAGTATTTATCTCAATCTAAGATAAACCTAACCTACACACCCCTCAATTTACTGCCACCCATGCGCTTGGCCAGCAGTTGCTTAAATGTCCCTCATGTCTCTGACTCTACTATCACCACTGACAGTGCATTCCACGCACTCACCACTCTCTGTGCAGAACCTATCTCTGACATCTCCCCTAAACCTTTCTCCAATCACCTTAAAATTATGACCCCTTATGACAGCCATTTCTGCCCTGGGGAATGTCTCTGGCTATCTACTCTATATATGCCTCTCATCATCTTGTACACCCCTATCACATCATGTCTCTTGCTTCTTCTCTCCAGTGTGAAAAGCCTGAGCTCACTCAACCTCTCTTCATAAGACAAGGTCTCCAATCCAGGCAGCATCCTGGTAAATCTCCTTTGCACCCTCTCTGAAGTATCTACATCTTTGCTCTAATGAGGCGACCAGAACTGGAAACAATATTCCAACTGTGGTCTAACTAGGGTTTTATAGAGCTGCACCAAAATCTCGCTGCTCTTAAATTCAATACCCCTGCTAATGAAAGCCAAAACACCATATGCCTTCTTAACAACCCTATCAACTTGGGCAGCAACTATAAGGGATCTTTGCACGTGGACCCCAAGATCCTGCTGTTCCTTCACAATGCCAAGAATCCTGCCTTTAACCCAGTATTCAGCATTCAAATTCAACCTTCCAAAATTAATCACTTCACATTTATCCAGGTTGAACTCCATCTGCCACTTCTCAGCCCAGCTCTGCATCCTGTCAATGTCTTACTGTAGTCTGCAACAGCTCTCGACACTATCTACAACACCACCGACCTTTGTGTCATTGGCAAACTTACTAACCCATCCTTCTACTTCTTCATCCAAGTTATTTACGAAAACTACAAAGAGCTGAGGCCCAAGAACAGACCCCTGTGGGACACCATTGGTCACCAACCTCCAGGCGGAATACTTTGCATCCACTACCACTTGTTGTCTTCTTCTGGCCAGCCAATTCTGTATCCAGACAGCCAAATTTCTCTGCATCCCATTCCTCCCAACTTTCTAAATGAAAGCAAGATTAAACAAACTAACAGAATTCAAAACAAATCAGCAGGAAGTGAAACAATAACAAAAAGGGAAACAAACATTCTCCCTCAGCGCAATGATCTACAAAATTCTTCAGGGATACATTTTTGGGTTTACAAATGTTTATATTATTCTTATCCAATTTGCAAGGGGCACAGTAGAGTTTGATATGAAGCTATAGGTCAGGTGGTGGAAATAACTTTTAAGTCTTATTCAATTAGATTTCAATCAATTAATGACTTGAGGTAAGAAATGAAAAATTGAGTTCAACATAAATGATTGGAAATTATTGCCCCTTGGCCTTGTGTATGAAGATTGAAATTGTTCTCTGTCTATAACCAAGATAGGAAAGAATCAAAGATTTTACAGGTAACCAGGCCACTTTTTGAAACTGTTTTGACAAATGCAGTGTCTGTAGATTCACCAGAACCTTGCAAAAAAGGAGCCAAATGTTTTCCTGTGAGTGACAGAAATACCCAACTTAGAAAATTCATGAGCCATTGGTGCCAACAGTTGTTGCAAGGTCCAATAGTTTGCTTAATTACTTTAAGAGACTGGAGGGGGAATTTCTATAGTTTTATTTCGTAAATTAGCCCTGGGATCTTTTAATCTCTTCCAGAAGATTATGTGACTGAGACATGAGATGTGGGTGTTGAATGAGGGGAAACAAAGGTGTATGATATGTCAGGAACAGCAAGTTGTGAACGACAAATTCAATGAACCAATGATATTTTGTGTTTATTTGAAAATAAGTATTTTAACAATGGTTTGAACCTGTTAAAAAAGGAATAACTTTTGATCTTGGATCAATGTATAATAGATTTTAGCCTTATTGTCAAGGTAAAAGTAAACCAATCAGACAATTTACTGAATGATAATGATTTACACTTCAATACAATTTCATACTCAACAACCCTTGGGAGGGATGTCAACATCACTAAGGATTCATAAGCAGAAGGCGAATATTACATTTCTCAACAGTAAGAGTTCTCATCAAGGGAAAACTGGAGTGATAACATGGAAGTGTGAAACATCTGGTAGGGGAAGCCTGCAGTACTGATCGGGAAATAGGAAGGATTCACTAGGGGAAACCTACTTTACAAACTGAAAACCCTAAAGCATCTATCAGTGATAACCTGCTATGTTGATCTGGGAACCTGTAACATATGCTTGGGAAAATCTACAGTAGTCTCTTCGAGACGCTGCTTTGCGAGAAATTTAAAGTGCTTCACAATAGTAGCCTAAGGAGCTCAAGAGGAAAATGAATTCAGAAATAGATGCCTTTATCATTATTATGGAAGGCTAGAATATTTGTTTGGGGTGCCTGCAGAGTGGAAGGAATACAAAATATCAATTTAACAATTACATTAGAGAGGGATCAGGTGGTGGCTGTTGAATGATTAATTGACATCTGGATAGATATATATATAGAGCGGGAACAGCTAGGGCATTGCACGGAGGGGGGAGGAGATGGGAGAGACGAGGAGGAGGAGGAGGAGGAAAGGGCTGTTGTTTGAGCATAGTCAATACACTCTGAGCATGAAGGAAGTCAATGTCTCAGTTTCTCTTTGAGCAGCCTGGTTAGAAACTATTGGCACAATTATGTAATTATTTATATATTGGTCTAGCATTCAGAAATTGGAATGAACAATCCTGAGAATGAAGGTTCAAATGCCATTTTGAGACCCTGAAATCAATATAAAAAGAAACTCTGGAAGTAAATGGCTGTTGGTAATAACGTTGTCAGATTATTGTAAAAACCAACTGCCTCGTCGATGTCCTTGAAGGAGGAACACCTGCAGGCCTATCCATTGTGGCCACTGTGTGAGTCCCACACTGGTTCCTAACTGCCCAGCAAGTCAATGAGTTGTATTAAAACCAGTTAAAAGAATTATGGATTGTTGCAAATGAAAAAGACCTACCTGCCAGTAATTACACAGCTTGAGAATGAACAGAAAACATGTTTACTCAAACTGCAAAGTAGTGATGTGTAAATTACTCTTACCATTGTTTCTTTCATCCAAATTAATCTGATTGTGACTGCCTACCGATTAAATTAGAATCCCTACAGTGTGGAAACAGGCCATTTGGCCCTGCAAGTCCACACCGACCCTCCAAAGAGCAACCCGTCCAACCACCCTGTATTTACCCCTGACGAATGCACCTAACACTACAGACAATTTCGCATGGCCAATTCGCCTGACCTGCACACTCCTGATGAAGGGCTTTTGCCTGAGACATTGATTCTCCTGCTCCTTGGATGCTGCCAGTCCTCACTTTCACCTGCACATCTTTAGATTTTGGGAGGAAGCTGGAACACCCAGAAGAAACCCACACAGAAACGGGGAGAGTGTGCAAACTCCACACGGTCGCCTGAGGTGGGAATTAAACTCAGGTCCCTGGTGCTGTAAGGCAGCAGTGCTAACCACTGAGCCACCGTGCTGCCCAAAGGAAACCACTGGGATAATTTGCTTTTGACCCTGAATCTTTAACCAAATTACAGTCATAGAGTCATAGAGCTGTATAGCAGGCAAACAGACCTTTCATTCATCCTGACAGATGTACTAAATTAATCTAGTCCATTTGCCAGCACTTGGCCCATCTCCCTCCCAACCCTTCCTATTCATATACCCATCCAGATGCCTTTTAAATGTTGTCATTGTGTCAGTCTCCACCACTTCCTCTGGCAGCCCATGCCATACACAAACCACCCTCTGTGTGAAAAATTGGTCCTTAGCTCTCTTTTAAATTTTTTCCCTCTCACCCTAAGCCTATGCCCTCTAGTTTTGGACTTCCGGGGGGGAGCAGCTGTTGGACCAGCGCAAAGAAAGTCAATGTCTCAATTTCTCTTTGAGCCACCTGGTTACAATCTGTCCGCACAGTACTGTCCTTTTGAAAGAAAACTTATTGCTGCACTGCAATGAAAATTATAAGGTAGAGGGCCATAAAGGATGTCATATCTGAATATATTTGGCTCTGATGTGTTTGTGATGACAGACATTGGGACCAAGGCTGGAAACTATTTCACCAAAGGTTTTCAAACTGTGAGAGGAACAGACAAAAAAAAATAAGGAACTGAAGGTGCCATTGTTAGTCAAAGATAAAATCAGTGTAATAGTGAAAAAGAATATTGGTATGAGAAACCTTGTCAGAATCAACCTGGGTGGAGCTAATAAGCAACACAGAGTGGAAAACATTTTGGTAAGTTATGGTAATGGTGAGGGAGGAGATGGTGTTGAACAGCAAGTTAAAAGATGCATGCAGCAAGGATGTTCCAGTCTACCTGAATGATTTTTGTCTGGATATGGACTCAGCAAATCACATGAGCAGTAATACTGTGATGGATGAAGTCCTGTAGCGTGTGCATGATATTTGTTCTTTAAATCAATGCATTGAGGAAGCAGCTAAGGATCATGTTTGTTTTTGTGGAGTGAGGAGGAGCTAATTAATTTTGTTTTGAGAGGTTCTTTCGGAAAAATGAACACAACAGGACAAAATTCTTCACTGGGATAGAACGTAAAGTGATCCAATCCAAATTAAATATCCTAACTCAAAACAAACGGCATTAAGAAGGTATGTGGAATGAGTTGATTGTGATAGAATGGGTAACAGTATTTTAAAGAAAAGCATGTCAGTGGATAGACAATTTAATGAACAAATGCATGCATTGTAACAAATGCACATTTCTTTCAGATGAAAATAACATGATAGGGAAAATTCAACCAACCATGGCTAACTAAGGAAACTAAGGATAACAATACATTCAAAGAGAAATTGCCTAAAGTTGCTGGAAAATAACAGCAAGCCTGGAGACGTGGAGCAGTTTAGAATTTGGCAAAGGATGACCAAGTAGTTGAATAACAAACAAGAAGTAAAATATGGAAGTAAACTTGCAAGGAATATAAAAGCAGACCCTAAGAGTTTCTTTAAGTATGTGAAAAATAATTTGTGATGAAAAATTAAGGTCCCCTTGCAACCCGAAACCAGAGAATTAATAATGGAGAACAAAAAAACAGCACTGCGATTCAACAACCACTATGTGCACAGAAGATACAAATAACTTCCCAGTAATGTGAATGAAGCAAGGGTCAATTGGAAGGAAAAAATGGAAGGAGATTAGTATTGGTAAAAAATAATGCTGGAGAAATTAATGGGACTGAAAGCTGACAAATGACCGGAGACTGATAATCTACCTGCTAGGGTACGAAAGGAAATGGCCGTGGGATTGTGAGTAATGAGGAAGATGTAAAAAGGCTTCAAAGTGATTTAGACAGGTTGAGTGAGTGTTGTTATTTTCCAAAACTCTGGAGCAGTCCTGGGAGTTTGTAGGGTGGTAAAAGTAACCCTGCTACTTTGAAAAAAAAGGGAGGGAAAAAATAGGACTTACAGTCTGGTTAGCTTAATATCACTAATAGGAAAAATGCTGGAGTCTATTACAAAATATGTGATAACAATATGCTTAAGAGAACCATAGGGATTACAGAAATTCAACATGGATTTATGAAAGGGCAATTGACGATAACTGGAGTTTTTTGGGAACATATCAAATATAATTGATGGAGAACCGATGAATGTCGAGTGTCTGGATTTTCAGAATATTTGCAAGGTCATTGTGCAAAAGCAAACCAAATTAATTTGGTAAGATACTGGTATTTACTGAGAATGAAAGAGAAGGAAGAATGGATCTTTGTAGGAATGCAAAATGGCAAGAAGTGAGGTAACATACGCATCAATGCTTAGGCTGCAGTTATTCACAAGGTTAAAAATCACACAAGACCTGGTTATAGTCCAACAGGTTTAATTGGAAGCACACTAGCTTTCGGAGCGATGCTCCTTCATCAGGTGAGCGTTACTCCGAAAGCTAGTGTGCTTCCAATTAAACCTGTTGGACTATAACCTGGTGTTGTGCGATTTTTAACTTTGCACACCCCAGTCCAACACCGGCATCTCCAAATCATGACTGTTATTCACAAGATGTATCAACTCTTTAGATGACAGAATCAAGTGTAATATGCTGATGATAAAGCCAGGTGGGATCTTAAGTAATGAGGAGGACTTAAAAAGACTTCAAAGCAATTTAGACAAGCTGAGTCAATGGGCGCATTCATGGCAGATGCATTCATGGTAATTTGGCAATGTTGACTAGGCCAGCATTTATTGTCCATCCTTACATACCCAGAGAAGGCAATTAAGAGTCAACCATATTTCTGTAAGTCCAGAGTTCACATGTGGGTCAGGCCAAGTAAGGACAGCACGGTCCTTCCTTAAAGTTCAGAAGTGAACCAGATAGATTTTTATAGCTATTGACAATGGTTACAATAGTTACAACCATTTGGCTATTTCTCGAT
Organism: Chiloscyllium plagiosum; assembly: GCF_004010195.1. Classification (NCBI taxonomy): domain Eukaryota; kingdom Metazoa; phylum Chordata; class Chondrichthyes; order Orectolobiformes; family Hemiscylliidae; genus Chiloscyllium; species Chiloscyllium plagiosum. Next base: position 22,081,863 of record NC_057711.1, on the reverse strand, counting down.
TCCAGATTAATTTCATGCTGGTCCTTTATTCTGATCCTATTTGCTATGTTTCTATTAGGCTGCAACTTCATTAGAAAATATAAATATACACCATGTATAATATATATACTACTTGCTCCATTAGTATTTTTCATAAACATAGGGATATCATGCACATATATATTTATGCAGAGAACTAGAACTTACATAAACAACAAAAACTGACAAGAAAAATGCAAACAATATTTGTAAGAACAATCCTTGCCATATATCTGAACCAATGAATATTTTCCCTCGTGTTTATGAACTGTTTATTAAAACACAGGTCATGCATGTGCATGTGACAGATTCTGAAAAAATATGTACAATGTAATGTAAACATGAACAGTTCCTTTAAGATGAGTAGACTGCTTGTAGATTGCTCACTGCACTCACCCACTTAATGTGACGATAGTGCCAGGCATTTCTTCCTGAAATAAGAAATATGTGTCGATTTATGCTGTTTATTGTGAAGGCCTTTCTGCCAAAGGCAGTTCTAAGATATTAAGAGCTCTGACTCTCCCAATAGCTCAGTGGATACTGTCTTGCTTGGTGGCTTGAAGCTTCTTTTGTTCTGAAACTCTATGGAATTTCAAAGAACAAAACAAAGAACAAAGGAGCACAGGAACAGGCCATTCAGCCCATCAAGCCTGCACCGATATAAAAGGTTACCAATCACCCAGAATCTCCAAGTATTAGCAGGACACTGCACTCCTGTAAAAAATTTGATAGTAGCAAGAAAATCATACTTTAGTTGACACATTTTTAGATTTTTTTGAAGAATATCAGACACAGGAGGAGAAAGATTGGTAACTGATTAATGGATGATTCATCACAGGATACGAAACAGTCTGTCTATTTACTGACTGGTGCAGAGAGCTTAGAAAATATGGGGACTTCTTGATTTATTATTGTCACATATACCTAGGTATAGTAAAAAGTTCTGTTTTGCACGCAGTACAGACCATATCATGCAAAGTGCATTCGGGTATTAGGACAGAGCAAAGAATACAATGTCACGTTTGCAGAGAAGGTGCGCAAAGAGCGAGAATAAAGAGCAGAATAATTATAAGATAGTTATTATAAAGCGGAAGTTGACCCCCCCCCCTTCCCTGATGACTAAAACTAAAACCCCCAGAGAGACTCACCTCACCCCATAATCTGTTAAAAGGAACATGAAAAATAGTATAAGTGCCTCTCACCCTCAATCTGTTAGAAAGGAGTGGTTAAATGAAATGAAGTCCTTTCACTCACTCTACAATTAACAAGTAACAATTCATTTACCCATTTCTAACTGAACCATTAACAATCTGAAAAAGTCCCCCTAAACTACTAACTATTGCCAAATAAAACAAAGCTGAAACTTTATTGCTGGAACAGCACAGCAGGTCAGGCAGCATCTAGGGAACAGAAGATTCGACGTTTCGGGCACATGCCCTTCTTCAGGAAATGTGCCCTTCTTTCGGCATGTGCCCGAAACGTCGAATCTTCTGTTCCCTAGATGCTGCCTGACCTGCTGTGCTGTTCCAGCAATAAAGTTTCAGCTTTGATCTCCAGCGTCTGCAGACCTCACTTTCTCCCCAAATAAAACAAACCCTAATAGTATGGTGTTCTAATAAATACAAGTCCCACTTATATAAACCAAATAATAATAATAAAAAACTGAGAACCTAGTCCCTTGAAGTTACAGGATATGTCCTCCAGAATCCTCTGTGCCTTCTCTGCTGATCTTCAGTCATGTCAGAAATATTAGCTAAGAGTGCAGCTGTACCTTTAGCTAGTTGATGGTTACTCTGACCGCTTAGAGAATTCTTTGAGAGCCAGTGACTTTCTCTTTAGAGCTGATGGATATTAACTCTATCAGATAGCAGTTGCTCTCAACCAATTTTCACACACCTTCTTCTTTTATACCCTTGATGTCCTATCAATATTTTTAAAAATCGGACTGGTCCGAGGTTAACAAAACTGTCAAATGTAAATTTCATTGGTTTTTGGTGGCTCAGGGCCTGATTAAATTGATTGGCTAGATTCAAACTTGTTGTCTTGATAGCAAAACAAAACTGCTGCCTGGATTGCCCTATTGATACAAATGTTCAATTCTGGGGCTCTGTGCACCTGCAAACCCACAGATATCCTTTTGAATCTCTAAGTATAGAAAAAAAAATCTTTTAAAGAGACCACACAATGATTTCTCCATTTTACAATTTTACACACACCAACGTCGCAACCTATGGAAGGATATGATCTGTAGATCACAGAAAAGTTGCCTCGCTTCGGCAAAATCTTGAATTACCAAGTTGGATGACCAATCAGAGGAGTAGTGACACAGGATGGTTGGAGAAAACAGGTCATATAATGAGGTCTCTTATCTATCCTAACAAAATTGGCAAGACTAATGGGAGTTTCTCTAAGTTTCCTGTAACTGTGCCAAATTATCCAAGAAAATCACGTAAACACATTGTTTCTTGCTATTGAAGACCAGTTGGATGCTTGTGGAATTTCAGACTTGCACAGGTCAGAAAGGTGTTAGTTCCTGGCCTTGGTTTTTGGCAATTAAGGGTGACGCAATATGCTGGGGTGCTACAAATAACCTCAGTGCCTATAAATGATGGAGAGGAGAAATAAAAGCCAATCCTCCTTTGCCAGAATAAGTAATTATTCCCTTCTCATCACCACACCTTCCAACACCCCTCAACATTTTCTAGAATCAGACTTAATTGCAACATCCTCCATGCGAAACAGACTATCTCCAGTCACTACGGATGCCCACCCATGAACTGTAGCCATTGTTATTTGGCTTGGTTTAGGTGAGGAAGTGGAGACTCTGGCATATAGATCCAGAACTAGACTGCAGCACATGTTACGGAAGGAGAAAAGGACCAAAAAACCTGGCGTGTTAAAATAAGAGAAACCGCAATAGTGGATGGGTATGAATGAACAATGATAAAATCTCTTCAAACTCAACAGAGCATGAGCAGATTATGGCCCTTGGATTTGAATAAAAAGCATGAATGTGAACAAAACCTAAGAAAGGGTGGGTCACACCCAAGAAGTCTGTTTACTTTTATTGTATTACTACTGACTCCACATAAGTGCTTACTTAATCCAGATACAAAATTGTAATGGGCTAGACAAGTTTCCATTTGCTCAACAAAATAGAATTCCTGATTCAATGCAGTGCCTATAATTAAATATTCTCCAACTATCTCAATTTTCTGTTAACTCAATGTAGTTAATTCATTGTTCAATTTTATGAGCAAACAGGAGCAGATTGTTGCAGTCAAATTCTTTCCACTGTACAATATATATGGTCTAAGGTGCTTTATCAGAGGAATTGTTGAATGGATGATGAAACTGGATGGATGTAACACAAAGATTTCCACTGAAAAAAATGACAAATGCTGGAACTCTGAATTAGGTGCAAAAACACTCTCGAATATGTAGCAAGGCAAACAGCATCTGAGAGAAAAAAATAATCTGATTATTGTGTACATTTGAATAGTCTTTTCTACCTTTGGTTTGCTTTGGAATTTTAAGAATGACTTACAAATTAACTGGAAATATTAATAGTTTTGAGAAAATTTCCATATTTTTGCTTTTTCCGGTTATTTGTCCCATCATCACTATTTTTGGTGGGGTGGCACTAAACTATGGAGGATGACAGTCCATCATCTTGATTGAACCCACTGCCAAGTGCCCTTCCATTTATTGGCACCCACCCATCATTAATAAACAGTCCAAAGATGTGCAGGTTAGGTTGGCTATGCTAAATTGTCTGTAATGTCCAGGGATGTGCAGGTAAGGAGGATTAGCCATAGGAAATGTGAGATCTCGGTCTGGGTGGAATGGTCTTTGAAGGGTTGGTGCAGACTCAATGGGCCGAATGGCCTCTTTCTGCACTCGAAAGATTCTATGATTCGAAAATTGAGTATTATTTTGCTCATAATTGGCCTTCGTATTACCCTGACTACAAGATTTTGTGAACATTCCCTTTTGTTTTTACAAGTTTTGAAGTGAGGGAAAGAGGGTAGGGGCAAGCTCTCTTTGGAAGGTTCCTTCTGCTGACCGAGAGTATCTTCCCACCTCCAGAAAATAGTACCTTCCTTCCTTTGACCCACTATGGAACTTAAAATCCATTCTTCCAGCCATCTCAGAGGAAGTGACTGCCCAGTGGCATTATCATCAGAGTATTCATCCAAAGACCCAGGTGTGAATCTTGCCACGGCAGATGGTGCCACTTGAATTCAATAAAATATGGAATTTAGAGTCTAATGATGACCATTTGATTGTTAGGGGGAAAAGCTCTAAAACTAACCCCCTTCAGGGAAGAAAACTGCTGCCCTTACCTGGATTGGCCGATATGTAACTCCAGGCTCACACTGCCCTTTGGTCAATTAGGGAGAAACTAATTGCTTGTTTAGCCTGGTGTAAGAATCGGAATCAAAAACTTGACCTCATTCCCAAACATCCCTGGCCTGTCTGGCAAGTGGTGCACTGGCACCTTCACTCTGAGACTCACTACAATACTGGCAGCACCCATGTCTGAGGTCTGGGACTGCTACAGTTCCTGGCTAATGACACTGCATTAATTAGCCCACCAGAAGTGCTTGTGCATACAGCTATACAAAGAGTGACAACATGTAAGAAAGGTTTACCCTGGCCCTACAAAGTCTAAAATGCTCTTTTGTCATGACTATGAGCCCCACCTCTGAACTCTTGATCATCCAATTTAGTTGGACTTGATCATAGGGACAAACAAGACGTAACATGGACCCAACTTGCAGCAGATAGTTCATACACTGCTGACATTCAGCTGCGGGACTCTGCATATATCATTATAATAAGGTAGGCTTCAATTTCCAAACCAACGTTTAAGGTATTTTTGTGCAGCTACATACTTCACCAATATGCTGATTTTCAACACAGCCTTCAAGGCAACATTTTGATCTCTGTTTGTATCGAGCAATTTAATCTCTGTTTCTATTGATAGTTCACAACAGTCCCATTGGTGTTAGAGTTTCTTCATTCTCTCTGTGAACTAATCCAAGATGGATTAATCCAAGATAGAGCAATAGATGTGATATATATGAACTTCGGTAAGGTGTTCGACAAGGTTCCCCATGGGAGACTGATTAGCAAGGTTAGATCTCATGGAATACAGGGAGAATTAGCCATTTGGATACAGAACTGGCTCAAAGGTAGAAGACAGAGGGTGGTGGTGGAGGGTTGCTTTTCAGACTGGAGTGCCACAAGGATCGGTGCTGGGTCTGCTACTTTACATCATTT
>NC_057711.1:22071291-22076223 GCF_004010195.1 Chiloscyllium plagiosum | reverse complement strand
TGGGGCTGTTTTCCCTGGAGTGTCGGAGGCTGAGAGGTGACCTTATAGAGGTTTACAAAATTATGAGGGGGGTGGATAGGATAAATAGACAAAGTTTTTTCCCTGGGGTCGGGGATTCCAGAACTAGAGGGCATAGGTTTAGGGTGAGAGGGGAAAGATATAAAAGAGATCTAAGGGGCAACTTTTTCATACAGAGGGTGGTACGTGTATGGAATGAGCTACCAGAGGATGTGGTGGAGGCTGTACAATTGCAACATTTAAGAGGCACTTGGATGGTTATATGAATAGGAAGGGTTTGGAGGGATATGGGCTGGGTGCTGGCAGATGGGACTAGATTGGATTGGGATATCTGGTCAGCATGGAGAGGTTGGACCAAAGGATCTGTTTCCATGCTGCACATCTCTATGACTCTATGACTCTAAGATGGCGGCGGAGTAGCAGCGCAGCATGTGAGCTCATTTGTTTTGACGTTATTTTCTTCCTTCACTGCCTTTTCTTCTTATTTTATCTACTTAGGTCCCGTGGAGAGTGAGTTTGTGCAGAGTGGAGAAGATCGAGGCCATCCATATACCTTGTCACTGGCTGGTTTCAATTCACACAGATAAGAGATAGCCTTCTTTGTATTACTAAACCCCCAGACTAACTGTCAATTATGTCAATGATTTAAATGGGCTGTGGAGAATTGGCCATCCAAAATACAGGTTATCCAAGAACCTGTTCAGATATGTAACTGCACACTTATGGGCTTGAAACAGGTGTCCTGTCACAATGGTTGAGGCACTACCAGTATATCACAAGAATCCTCATAACATCCAAAATACAAAGATTTACAAGTGTTTTTAATTGGAAATCTACAGTTTAGCAGAAAAAAAAAGTTTCAACCTTTCCCTTCTGGACCCTCTATTTGTCCAAATGTCAATCCCGCATTGGAAAAGCACATAACTCTATTTATTTTTAATTAACTCTTTTCAGAGCTGGTATTACACACCTCTAGAGTAGGTGGGACGTGAATCCACGCCTCATTGTTCAGCGCAAGGCACATTTTCATTGTGCCACAAAAGCCGCACCATTTTGCTAAAACTTATCTATATCATGACGTACTTTCCTTTGAGTCAGAAGGTTAAAATTTCAAATTCCAGATAAGAGGATTGAGCCTGAAAAAGTGGACTGAACCTCTGGTACAGAACAAATGAGAATGTGGTGTAGTCATTATGTTCTGAGCACAAGTCCAGGTTAATGTTCCTGGGCCACAGGTGCAATCCTGGTTGTAGCTGATGGTGAAATTTTCAAGATAGAGATTGATTCAACTTTTAGCTATTAAACTCAGTAAGGGGTATGGAGAGAAAGTGGGAATCATTGATCTAGCGAAGCAGATTCAGGCCTGGTTATTGAGTTGGATGTAGTTGTTGGGGTGAAAGGGAACAAACAATATGGGGGAAATAGCAGGAAATCATTCAGTTTGGATGATTAGCCATAATCAAACTGAATGGTGGAGTAGGCTCAAAGGGCAGAATGTCCTATTCCAATTCCAAGCTTCTATGAATCTATGAGCTGATTGTGTATTGCACAGGTGAAGATGCTGTCATTTGAAATATGTGTAAAGAAGTGTAACATGACCCTGCCTCCATTGATCCTGAGGGAAACGATTCCCAAATACATCCTCTGAAAGAAATCATTCTTCTCATCTATCTTAACTGGGAATCCCTTTGTTTTGACAAGGTTCCCGAGTTCTAGTCTCACTCCACAAAAGGAAACATACTTTCATCAGCCATACTTGTCAAGTCCCTCATGATTTAATGTTTTTCAATAAGATCATCTCTTACTCTTCTACACTGCATTGGACACACGCCCGAACTGTCCAACATTTCCTTAAGATAACCCCTGCAAGCCAGGTACCAATCAATCAGTTGAGTGAAACATGGCCAATTTATACACAGCAAGATCTCACAAAATCATGTGGGGAATTGGGAGGATGGATGTTGAAAAGATGTTTCCCCTTGTGGGACAGACTATGCCTGGGGGCATACAGGATACAAATAAGGGGTCTCCCATTTAAGACAGCAGTGAAAACATGTATTTTCTTTGAGAGGGTCATGAGTCTTTACAACACACTGTTTTTTCAAAGGATAGTGGAGATAAGGTCATGGCATAATTTTTCAGGCAGGAATAGATAGCTTCTGACTACCTTGTTCGTCGGAAATAGACTGATGTGTGATATTGAGGCCTCAGTTAGATCAACCTTGATCTTATCATTCTGAGGGCCAACTGGCCTACTCCTGCTCCTAATTACATCCTCTGTCGTACAGTAGTGACCACATTACAAATCCACTTATTGACTGTAAAGAACTTCGGAGCATCCTAAAGGTATAAAAATTATTATGTGGATGCAAGACTTTCATTTTTTCTCTCCCTTTCTAATGAGATTGAGTGTAATATTTACCTCATAAAATTACAATCAGTACTGTGAAGCTCAATGCCATAAAAATTCCAGCTTGGTTGAATTGAGGCTGTTATTTCGAACTTGTACAGGCTTTTCACTTGAGTACGGCGTTAAATTCTATTTGCTACAGGGACAAGGGAACATGTCCTTCATGCCCTGAAGATGGTGTAGCAGAAGGCCGTAGGCTGGGCTATTCAGTCAGTAGACAAAGTTAAAGAATGAGCTTGCATTTCAGGTTTCCAAGGCCTCACTGGGCATTGCAAATCCATCAATACTCTAAATAATGCTTGTGAAGTGTAGTAACTAATGTAATGCATGGGCAAGTAGCAGCAAATTTGCAACAAAAAGCAACAAAACATTGGTTTTAATGATGTATGTTAAAGGATGTCCAAATGTCCAAACATTGAAAGAAGTCTGAAACTTCCTTAGTGCCATGGGATCTCTCACATTCACCACAAAGGTCTTCTGCTTCATTCAACAAATAGTACCTCTCACTCAACACTACACTCCAGCATCAGCAGGATTATGTTCACAACTTTTTTAAAAATTCAGATGCATGTATTCTGCAATTGAGTGAAGGTTGGCATAATATGGCTAGCTTTAACTTCAATTAGACTGGTTGGGAGAAGTGTGAATAATGGAAATAAGGCAACACCTCTACTCTTTCCCTGATCTGGCTGATTGCAAGAGTACGTTTGTTTAGCCCTCATACCTGTCAGAGGCTTCTGGGTAATAGAATGAAGTCAAACACCCATTGAAGAACAAGTAAGGTATAATAATAGACATCAAGGTATTTGTAGAACTATGATCTATTTGAAATTGATTGTCTCCTTTAATTTATGTTTCTATTTATGATTTTTTAGTGACTGTCTCCAAGTTGGGGTATATAATATTCAATGTAATGTCTGCTTCTACACTTTTCTCAAGGATCAAAGAACATCCAAGAACAAATCATGAGGCCCAGATATCAAAACAGTCTCAATCCCAATGAACTATATATACCCTTCATCGTCTACTTTCCTATTCATAGACAATTGAATTTAATACAGAGTTCCATTTTTGACATATAAATCACTGGACTGTTTTCCTTTTAAGACATCATGCCAATCATAGTTTATTTCTTCCATCTTGTGAATGTTTAATATATGTGCCACTTTCTTTTTAAGGAGATAATAAACATGATTTATGGTACAGTAGTGGATGTTGACTATATAGACTTTACTAAAGCATTAGGTTGACTAGTCCAGAAGATTAAGCCACATGTGATCCATGGTGAGTAGGTAAGTTGGATACAAGATAGGCTTGGTCACAGAAGACAAGGATGGTTGTGGAGGGTTTTTTTTCTGATTCGAGATTTGTGACCAGTGGTGTTTGGCAAAGATCAGTGTTCGGAGGTCAAGCTGGTTATAGTAAACTGGGATTGTCATTGAAATAGATGATCAGATGATGATGGATTGGCAATTGCAAATGTTCAAAGAGTGCATGGACGAACTGCCTTTCTGACTGGAGGTCTGTGACCAGTGGTGTTCTGCAAGAATCAGTGCTGGGACTGCTGTTGTTTACAATGTATATAAATGATGTGGATGAAAATGTAGGTGGTCTGACTGGTAAGTTTGGAGATAACTTGCAGTTGATCGGTGGAGTTGTGAATAATGAGGAAGGATATCATAGGAAACAGCAGGATATAGATCAACTGGAAAGTTGGGCATAGAAATGGCAGAGAAGAGTTAATCTGGACATGTGGCAACACACATGAATAGGTTGGCAAAGAAGGGGCATGGCAAGCTTGCCTTTGTTGGTCAGGGCATTGAATATAAAAGTTGGCACGTCATGTTGCAGCTGTATAAAACTTTAGTTTGACCATATTTAGAGAATTATGTGCAGTACTGGTCGCCACACTATAGAAGAATGTGGAAGCTTTGGATAGGGTGCAAAAGTGATCAACTAGAATGCTTAGATTGGAATATATTAGCTAACAGGACAAACGTGCACCGTTTGAGGGTGGGGATGGGGGGAGGTGGTGACCTGATAGAAACATCTGAAATTACAAGAGGCACAAATTGAATCATAGAATCCCTATAGTGTGGAAACAGGCCCTTCAGCTCAACAAGTCCACACCGACCCTCTGAAGAGTAACCCACCCAGACCCATTCCCATACCCTATATTTACCAATGACTAATGCACCTAACCTACACATCCCTGGCCACAATGGGCAATTTTGCATGGCCAGTTAACCTAACCTGCGCAGCTTTGGATTGTGGGAAGAAACTGGAGCACCCAGAGGAAACCCATGTAGACACGAGGAGAATGTGCAAACTCCACACAGCCAGTTGCCCGAGGTTGGAATCAAACCCGGGTTCCTGGTGCTGTGAGGCAGCAGTGCTAACCACTGAGCCACTGTGCTGCTCCTTTAGGCTTAGGTTTTCACTCCTCTTCCCTGAACCAGATCCAAACTGCGGAGAGCTAGAACTAGAAAAGCTGGACTCAGTAC
>NC_057711.1:22022112-22071283 GCF_004010195.1 Chiloscyllium plagiosum | reverse complement strand
CCTGGTGCTGTGAGGCAGCAGTGCTAACCACTGAGCCACCGTGCTGCCCCTTTAGGCTTAGGTTTTCACTCCTCTTCCCTGAACCAGATCCAAACTGCGGAGAGCTAGAACTAGAAAAGCTGGACTCAGTACTTCACTCGGCAAAGAAAAGGAAGCCCAATTTGAAAATAATTGTCCAATTCAGTGCTGACAATTCCTGGTACTATGAGGCAGCTAAGACAAGTTCACTCGCAAAACCTCCCATGAACTGTTGATTTTTAGAAAATGTCCTCAGATGAGGGAACCATTATTAAAAGCAATTGTAGAGACGAACTCAAAATAAACCAAGAGAATACTACTTAAGAACTAGATAAATCTAGCTGCACAATTTCCCCTTAAAATTGTTCTACTTTTGTCATTCATTATCCTCACTTATATTCCATTAAGTTGAGGAAATTGAATTTGGAGACTTGAGTGAACATTTCAGCAACGTAGAGTCAGAGTTGTAGAGCATGGAAACAGACCCTTTGGTCAAATCATCCATGCCGACCAGATATCCTAAATTAACCTAGGCACATTTGCCAGTGTGTGGCCCATATTCCTTTAAACCCTTCTGATTCACGTACCTATCCTAGATGTCTTTTAAGCATCGTTACCGTACCAGCCTTTACCACTTCCTCTGGCAGCTCATTCCATACATACACCACCCTCTGTGCGAAAAATTTGCCCCTTTGGTCCCTTTTGAATCTTTCCCCTCTCACCTTAAACCTGTGCCCTCCATCTTTGGACTCCCCAACCTGGGGAAAAGACCTTGGTTATTCACCCTATTCATGAGTGTAGGCAGTTGTGTAAAGGTGAAAGTAAGTATGTTTATTGTAGCCAAGAGATAGTATTGACACTCAGTTCAGATTTGAATGGAATAACCAAGCTTGGATTGAGAAAGGTGCTAAGGAAGAGAGTTTATGTCAGGTGAAGGGTCCCAATGTCTGCAGTCTTGGTAATGTTAACCTTTAGTTGGATACCTGCTAAACATCAACATAGTGGGGGTGGTCTCAGAGATGAGGGTTACAGCAGAGAGATGTGTGTCTCTCTGAGTGTCTTCAGTATACCTATGAAAGCTGACTCTACACCCACAAAAGATGTCAATGAAGGGTGTACAACGTGTCAAATCTACTCTAACTAAAAGTCGTCAACCCGAAACTGATTAAACGAGGTGCTGCGTGATCCATGGTATTTCCAGATTTTTCTGCGTTTTTGTCACAATTTCTTCTCCTGTGTTTCACGCTCAAATTGTCAGATTATCATCTGCATGGTTTCATGGTTGCACTTTTGCCCTGAGTGAGCAAAGTGAAAGCCAGGGTTAAAAAGATTCAACAAACGAATAGCTGGTTACATAGGCATGGTGTCTGGATGACACTGGCATGTTTTGGCACTTTGAGAAGGCAAGAGAGAGGATGATCTTTGAAATAAATGCATTATGGTCAGCCTTTTTAAGGGTGATGATATTTAATAATGGTTATTGCATTTTGAAGGCAACTGACACCCCTTATAATGGGTATTCGAGGTCATGCAGTACAATGGAGCTGTGTCTGAGGTAATTGTTAAAAGGGTGAACATTTAGTGTCTATCAGCGCTTCTGCGAACAGGGGGTAATTGATTTTGAAGCAGCAGGGATTGGAGTTAGATGGAAACACTGGAGTAATTATAATATTAAATAAGGCAAAGGGGAATCAAAAGCAGAACAGATATGACAGTAATAAGCACAAGCCAGAAGAGAATGGAAGCAGGGCAATCAAATAAAAAGGAAAAAGAGGTAACAGGAAAAAGATTAATAAGATGAGCATCCAGCCAATCTCTTCCCTGATGTTTGTTAAGGGGTAAATATTTGTCAAGAGATGCTGAAATGTCAGAATTTTTAAGGTCTACGAGGGCAAACTTATGAGAGAGAGAGAATAGATGAGATCAATTTCCATGAAGACTTTCTGTCTTGTCCATTGTGGATTCACAAAAAGAGCCCAAGAAAAAGATGGATGCTTTATTCACAAAATATCCCAAGACTTCTGTACTTCTTCTATGAAAATTGCAGCAGTTGCATCGATAAACATCCAACTTGGAAATTCATCCCCTGTGAGTTTAGAGTGTGACACCACACCCAACTGCATTTGATGTACCAGTCAGTTTTCTGTAGTGACTGCCCACTTTTGACACTTGAGCCCAATCCGTTACTTATCTGTTGAGGCTCAGTTGGTAGCATGCCCACCTCCGAATAACAGGTTCTTGAATTTGAGTCCCACATCAGAGGTATCATGCATAGAAGCCATGGCTGACTCTCCAGTGCAGAAATGAGGAGCACTGCAAGATCAGAAATGCTGTAGCTAAGATGGGATATCAAACTGAGGTATGATCTGACTATTCAGAGAGATAAAAAACATCCCACTGTACTACTGAGAAGTGAGGTATCCCTAATTTCCCAGTGAATATTTATCACTCAACCAACATTCCAAAAAAGTATTATTTGGAAACGAAACAAAACAAACCAAAAGAACTGCCGATTCTGGAAATTAAAAACATAGAAACAAAAATAGAAAGTGTTGGAATTCTGTTTTACATTTCTGTTATTCAGCAGCAGCACGAAGGGCAGGAGCTTGGAGCAGGGGCCTGTTGCGAGCAGTGAGTCACTGACTTGAGTCTTTAGATCTGACATCGGAGAGCAGAGGTTTCTGGGAAGGGAGGGAATTTTTAATTTCCCTCCAGCTATATAAGTGAGTGTTTTTGAAACCCGAGATCCTACACTTGTAGGGCCTCCCACCCAACTACCTCCTCTAACCTTAAACACCAGGGACACATCAGGCAAGATTCTCCTTTTCACATTCTGATAATGGGACGAGCAGGGATGGCAGTGCAGGGAGAGCAATGTTCCTCCTCCATGATGTTTGAGGTGAGGGACGATATTAGTGCTCCATCCAAGTACATCTGCAGGAAGTGCACCCAACTCTCGCTCCTCCAAGACCGCATTAGGGAACTGGAGCAGGAGCTGGATGAACTTCGGATCATTTGGGAGGCAGAGGCTGTGATAAGAGTTACGAAGAAAGCTGGGTAACTGTTCAAAAGGGTAAAAACAGTCAGTGCAGGAATCCCCTGTGTCATTCCCCTGAATAACAAGTATACCGTTTTGGATTCTGTTGGGGGGAAGACTTACCAGGGGCATGAAGTGGGGTGCAGGTCACTGGCACAGAGTCTGTCCCTGTTGCACAGAAGGGAAGGAGGGAAAGGAGGACAGCGGTAGTCATTGGGGACTCAATAGTTAGAAGGTCAGATCAAAGGTTTGTTGGGAACGAACGAGACTCACGGTTGGTGTGTTGCCTCCCAGGTGCCAGGGTCCATGATGTCTCAGATCATGTCTTTGGGGTTCTGTTGGGAGAGGGTGACCAGCCCCAAGTTGTGGTCCACGTAGGTACCAACAACATAGGTGGAAAGAGGATAGGGATGTAAGGCAGGATTTCAGGGAGCTAGGGTGGAAGCTGAGAGCTAGAACAAGCAGAGTTGTTATCTCTGGTTTGTTACCTGTGCCACGTGATAGTGAGGCAAGGAATAGGGAGAGATATCAGCTGAAAATGTGGCTGCAGGAGGGAGGGCTTCAGGTACATGGATAATTTGGCTCATATCACGGAAGGTGGGACCTCTACAAACAGGACCGTCTTCACGTCAACCAGAAGGGTACTAATATCCTGGGTGGGAAATTTGCTGGTGCTATTCGGGTGGGTTTAAACTAGCTCAGCAGGAGGATGGGAACCTGAGACATAGTTCCAGTACACAGGAGGATGAGTATAGGGAGGGCATGGACAGGATTTCATAGTCACAGGAATGTGCTGACAGACAGCAAGCTGGTTTGAAGAATGTCTACTTCAATGCCAGGAATATCCAGAATAAGGTAGGTGAGCTTGCAGCATGGAAGCTCACCTACCTGGGACTTCGATGTTGTAGTCATTTTGGAGAAATGGATAGAGAAGGTTCCAGGGTTTGGATCTTTCATTAAGAGCAGGGAAGTCAGAAAAAGAGGGGGAGGTGTGACCTTGTTAGTCAAAGACAGTATAACGATGGCTGAAAGAACTTTTGATGAAGATTAATCAACAGACGTAGTATGGGCTGAGGTTAGAAACAGGAAAGGAGAGGTCACACTGCTGGGAGTGTTTTATAGGCCTCTGCAGAGTTCCACGGATGTGGAGGAGAGGATTGGCAAAATGATTCTGGATAGGAGGGAAAACAACTGTGGGGAGGGGGGGGCGGGTGGGGGTGTCATTATGAGGGACTTTAATTCCCCTAATATTGACTGGAAATGCTGTTACTCTAGTATGTTGGATTGGTCGGTTTTTGTCCAATACGTGCAGGAGGGTTTCCTGACACAGTATGTCGAAGGGCTGACAAGAGGGGAGGCCACACTGGATCTGGTGCTTGGTAATGTACTCGGCCAAGTGTTTGATTTAGTGGTAGGTGAGCACTTTGGAGAGAGTGACCATATTTTGGTTATGTTTAGTTTAGCAATGGAAAGGGATAGGTAGGTGCCACATGGCAAGAGTTATCGATGGGTGAAGGGCAATTATAATGCAATGAGGCAAGACTTAGGATGCACAGAATGGTGTAGAAAAATGCAGGGGATGGGGACAATTGAAGTGTGTAGCTTGTTTAAGGAACAGATATTGCATGTCCTTGATAGGTATGTCCCTGGCAGGCAGGGAGGAAGTGATAAGGTAAGCGAACCGTGGTTTACAACAGAAATTGCATTTCTTGTTAAGTGGAAGAAGGAGGCTTATGTGATGATGAGACAAGATGGTTCAGATGAGGCGATAGAGAGTTACAGATTAGCAAAGAGAAGACATGAGCAGGCTTTAGCAGGTGGAATAAAGGAGAACCGAAAAGCTTTCTATGGGCATATGAGGAATAAAAGGCTGACTAGGGTAGAAATATGGCCAGTCAAAGACAGAAGTGGGAAGTGTGGACCCTGTGGAGATCGGAGAGGTGCTAAACTAATATTTCTCATTGGTTTTCATTCAGGAAAAGGAGAATATTGCAGAGGAAAAGAATGAGATACGTGATATTAGACTGGAAAGGATCAAGTTTAGTAAGGAAGAGGTGTTATCAATTCTAGAAGGAGTGAAAGTAGACAAGTCCCCTGGGCCAGATGGGATTTATCCGAGGATTCTCTGGGAAGCTAGGGAGGAGGTGCTGGAGCCTTTGATCTTTGAGTCGTCATTGTCTACAAGTTTAGAACCACAGGACTGGAGGATTGCTAATGCGCCCTTGTTCAAAAAGGGCAGTAGAGATGACCCAGGTAATTATAGACCAGTGAGCCTTACGTTTGTTGTAGGAAACATTTTGGAAAGGATTATAAGAGATAGGATTTATAATCAATTAGCAAGCAACAATTTGATTGTAGATAGTCAACATGATTTCGTCAAGGGCAGGTCATGTCTCACAAACTTCATTGAGTTTTTTGAGAAGGTGACCAAGCATGTGGATGAGAGTAGGGCAGGTGATGTTGTGTACATGGACTTCAGTAAAGCCTTTGATAAGGTTCCACATGGTAGGCTATTGAAGAAAATGCAGAGGGTGATTTAGCAGTTTGGATTAGAAACTGGCTTCCTGAAAGAAGGCAGCATTTGGTGGTTGCTGGAAAATATTCAGCCTGGAGTCTGGTTACTAGTGGTGTGCCCCAAGGATCAGTTTTGGGACCACTGCTGTTTGTCATTTTTATAAATGACTTAGATGCAGGCAGAGGTGGATGGGTTAATAAGTTTGTAGATGACACTAAAGTCGGTGGAGTAGTGGACAGCGTGGAAGAATTTTACAGGTTGCAGGGGAACTTGGATAAACTGCAGAATTGGGTTGAGAGGTGGCAAATGGAGTTCAATGCAGCTAAATGTGAGGTGATGAACTTTGGGAAGAATAACAGGAAGGCAGAATACTGGGTCAACAGAAAGATTCTTGGTAGTGTGGATGTGCAGAGGAATCTTGGAGTCCATGTACAGAGATCCCTGAAATTTGCCACCCAGGTTAATAGTGATGTTAAGAAGGCATATGGTGTATTTGGTTTTATTGGTAGAGGGATTGAATTCCAGTGATGTCATGCTGCAACTATACAAAATGCCAGTGAGGCCGCACTTGGAATATTGTGTACAGTTCTGGTCGCCCCATTACAGGAAAGATGTGGAAGCATTGGAAAAGGCTCAGATGAGATTTACCAGGACGTTGCCTGGTCTGGAGGGAAGGTCTTATGAGGAAAGGTTGAGTGACTTGGGTCTGTTCTTATTGGAAAGAAGGAGGCTAAGAGAGGATTTGATGGAGACATACAAGATGATCAGAGGATTAGATAGGGTAGACAATGAAAGTCTTTTTCCTAGGATGATGACATCAGCTTATACGAGGGGTATAGCTACAAATTGAGGGGTGATAGATTTAAGATAGATATCAGAGGCATGTCCTTGACTCAGAGAGTTGTAACGGCATGGAATGCCCTGCCTACCAATGTAGTTAGCTCAGCCACATTAGAGAGATTTAAACCATCCTTGGATAAGCGCATGGATGATGATGATGGGAAAGAGTGGGGGATGGGCTTAGATTAGTTCACAACATCGAGGGCCGAATGGCCTGTTCTGCACTGTTTTATGTTCTATGTTCTAAAAACTCAGTAGGTCTGGTTGCAACCGCGGACAGAAGTCAGAGTTAACATTTCAGATCCTGTGACCCTTCCTCAGAACAGTTCTGAGGAAGGGTCACTAGATTTGAAAAGTTAGCTCTGATTTCTCTCCACAGATGCTGCCCACACCTGTTGAAATTTTCCAGCAATTTCTGTTTCTGATTTACAGCATCTGCAGTTCTTTGGGGTTTTTTTTAATTGAAGGTAGCAGGATAGGTGGAGAGAATAGTTAATAAAGCATGCACTGTTCTTGATTTTATTAATGGGGGCATTGAGTACAGCAACAAAGGAGTGATTGTATAAGACACTTATGGACTGCAGCTAGAGTACTATATACAGTTGTGAGTGCCACATTGAAGAAAGGATGCAAATGTACTGGAGAATGTACAGGACCAATTTACCAGAATGGTTCCAGGTATGAGCTCTATAAGTGCAAGTTCTTTTTTTTTCTTGACTAATAATTGAGCAGTCATGGATTTTGTTGAACTCATGTGTGGTCCTAAAACTAACATTCTTAAACCTGGAGGAACTGCTTTGAATTGTACATATCAAGTTTGTCAATTGGACTAAACAAACACAGACTTGCATTAGGTTCTGAAAGGTGTGTGATTAAGACTTCTGCACTCTCAGACATAAGCATGTTATCTAGTCAAGACACATCAATACATTGTCAAGGTGGTGCGGCATTGTCAGAACTGCTCCATTTTGATAAGACATGAAATTTGGTACTGTGCCTGTTCAGATGGCCAGAATATACCCTGTTGAAGATAGGGTCTGGGTGTTATCCCCTGAGCAATTTTGCCAAGTGCATATTAACTGGCTGTGTGTTTGTCAGGCCTTGCTGAGCACAAATTGGCTGATGAACTTGCTTACATATTAACAGTCACTGGACTTCATAGTAATTAGCTGTCTAATGATGTGCATCGAGACATACCCTGAGGAAATAGAAACTGCAAATACACAATATTCTTTTTTCAACTTAGAAGTATGCCAAGGTCAAGTTCAGAATTTCCCTTGCTGCCTGTGCAGAGCTCAGGTAATCTCTCTGTAATATCTGCAAGTGACAGTTGTCTCAAATGACTTGTACACAAGGATCCACACTGGAACAAGAAGGCACTTGCTGCAAATACAGTTTATCAACGATAAATGTCACAGATAAGAAGAAACATCAGGTCTCCTGAATGAAACAAATCACAAGCTACATTCAGGTTATGAAATTTTAGCAGCATGAATTCAACTACCATTGAACTGCCACATTTGTAGTCAGCTGAAAGTCATTTATAATGTTTACATTATAATAATGCCATGTCTTTCTTTTCATTTTTATTCCAGAATTATGGTCTGGCATTTATTAATTCTTCCACTGAAACTGATATTATTTATTTTTTTTAAATGCATGGTTCAGTGTGGAGATGACTGAATAGAATGCTGAGTTAACACACAAGAGCTCATCTTACGGGTATAGGATGCCCTTAAGCTAGGCTTCATCCGGAACATGGAGCCATAGAATTATTGCTATTGTTGCTCCAATCCCTAAGCACACATTTAATGTCAGCCCAAAGTTATATGTTTGAAGTATCGTTTATGAGATGTTTAGGGGTCCCAAGTCAAAGGATATTGTGATTAGATTATTAGATTACATTACAGTATGGAAACAGGCCCTTCGGCCCAACAAGTCCACACCGACCCGCTGAAGCGCAACCCACCCATACCCCTACATTTACCCCTATACCTAACACTACGGGCAATTTAGCACGGTCAATTCACCTGACCTGCACATCTTTGGACTGTGGGAGGAAACTGGAGCACCCGGAGGAAACCCACGCAGACACGGGGAGAACGTGCAAACTCCACACAGTCAGTCACCTGAGGTGGGAATTGAACCCGGGTCTCTGGTGCTGTGAGGCAACAGTGCTAACCTATTTGTTGTTAGAGTTTGGGACAACAGTACAATACAGTCCATTATTTGTTCCAATTCATCAGAACATCAGAATGGTGAGGATGGATAACCTTGAAGTTGGTGACTAATGGCACTGGCACTGGGCCAGCAATCCAACTGGTTGAGTTCAGGCTAATAGCAGGTTTCTAATCCCACCATCGCTGAGCAAGTTTCTAATCCCACCATCATGGCTTTACCAACAATGTTCACATCTCATGAAAAAATGGATTTTTTAAAGTCTAAGAAAACAAAATAAAAACACATACATCAGTGGATTTGGGGACAATATTTTGGAGCTGGCATTAAGCTACATTGTTGTGAGAGTGGCGGCAGCTGTCTTCTGTGTGGAAGCAAACAAATCTTGCATTCACCATAATTAAAATCTATTTCCTACAGTTTAATGTGAAAATTTAAACAGGACACAATCCTCATTCCCCATTGAATGGGTTCTCAGTTTACTTAAACAGTTGTCTTGATGTGTCATTTCAGGGTGATCAAACTGTATTTGAGTTGGACAAGATAAAGTTGCCGTTGTCCCAGATGATTGTAGGGAAACAAACTAATAACCAGTTTGGGGAATGTCATGGCCTGGGACTATAAAACTTGACTGGTGACAAATATTTCAGCTTCTTTAACATACATTGGGTTGTGCAAATTATCCCCCTGCCCAGTAGGGACCATCATTTTATAAAAGGGCAGATCAAACAATTGGTTACAGTATAATCAATTTGTGCTTCATTTCATTGCTCACGAGAGGGAGTCAACTGATGGTGATTTAACCTGAGGGTTATCATGTGACGTGAGGGGTAAGGTTGAGAGGGAGAGTCCATCATGCCATTGTGGGATTTGAACCCATGCTGTTTGCATCACTTCATATTATGAATCAGCCATCCAGCTAATTGAGCTAACCAATACCCCCAAAAAATAACGGCAGTGTGCTCAACAGGATCACAAAAGAAAAATGGTAATTGAAATGAAGTCCCAAAATGGCTGCTTGTGGAAGTATAATTCTGAGATGAGTCACCATCATTAAGAGAGAAATGAAGAAAGTTGGAAAAGAAAATATGAACTGATGTGTATACACCAATCTATTTCTGTCAGCAATGCCATGGAAACAAGCCAAACAACAGGTTCAGGGCATATCATCGCCGAGAACAATAAAACACAAATGCTTTGCAGTTGATACCATCTGCAATTCAGTGACAGTTATCTCAACTTTAACAAACAGCAAGTTGTGCAAATTAACCCCCCTGATGTGGACCTTCATTTTATGTGAGGGCAGGCAGAGTTACAGTATAATCAATTCATGGCTTCCTTTTATCATTCAATCACTAAAATGAATAGCAAATAAACTGAAGCATCTTTTCCTGTTTTTTTGTCCTCTGATAAAGAGTTTCTCCATGACACAGCATTTAAAAAGAACTTAGCTTTGATGATGTAGGAGTTAAAGAGCTGGCAGTTGCTTGGAATAATGAGCAACATTAGTGTTCACGATCTCTAATATATTATTAAATAGTCTTCTTACTGTGTTTTCTAACTGTAAAACATAAACATTATATGGGAACATGGTATTTAAATGAGAAAGAATGTAAAATTACATTGTTGTGTAGCATCTATCATCGTAAACTTTAAAGAATATGATTTGAAATCATACTGTGGAATAAATGTCAGAAAGCCTAGCAGAGATGTCAGTCGTGTTTTTTTTGCTCTGTATTTTAAATGTGAATCCATTTAAAATAAATACATTCAGCTAAAATAACATACAAAGCAAATTCAGATGTGCACTGTAAGCATTCATATCTGTTACTATTCTAGGATGTCTTTTCAAGGACCAGTGATAAAACTTTTGTTTCTTTATTTTATGCACAGACAAATAAATTGCTGAATATCATTAGAACGGCTGTTATTAACTGACAGTTTGGTTTATGGAAAAAATGCAAACCGGTCATAAATGAGAGAATTTATTTTGCCAAGGGAAGTGCTTTTATAATGTACAAGCGCTTCAAATGTTGTCTATAAATAATTTTTACCAGCTAATTATTACCCTTATTTCCCTGAGGGGTATCTCAGTGACTGTGGCTCATTTACAGTCATAGTGTGGTTTGGAAGCTGTGCTGCAAGGCCTGCACAGAAGCCTGCATTTGAACACCTTGTTTAAGTTTTCCTTTCTTCTGGCACCCTACTGTTCTTTCACCAGACTTTGCTCAAACTCAGTACCTTCAAGGTATAATAGGCAATATCATAGCTTAAAATCATTCACTGAAAAGTGAGAAGGCAAAAAAAAATACAGTGGCATAGTTAGTGATTAATACCTGATGGAATGACAGCTGTGAGTGAAATGAGAGGTTCACACCATTTTTCATGTAGCGATCTTTGATTGTAGTTCGATGACACATTGTCAACTTTTCACTGCATAGAAAGGGAATTTAAAAATAGCTGGTACAGTTCAACAAGCAAATACAAATGTGAGTGAGACAGAATTGTACATGACCTGACTCCACTGTATGTGGGGCAACTCAAGCAAGTAGCACCAAGTTTACGGATAGCGTGCAATGAAGCGCCCTTCAGCCTATGGCTGTTAAGACTCTGCTTTTTGATTTGAATTGAAGATCTCAGATAAAAGGCTCCAAGTGTCATATGTTTTTGCTGAAGTGACTTACTTTTCGAAGCTAAGGACTGTCGAGGGAGAGCCATGAAACAGTGGGACACATGCAACCTATCCTTGGAGGAACCTTGTTTCATCCAAAGGAATAAAACGGAATAGATTCCAAAGACGCTGGATACTTGCTTAAGATTGTCATTAGAATGAATAACTATTTACTGATTCTGAGGTATAATAATATCGTATTGGTATCAAATTATTTTGCAATTTGGAGTGGCACAATGGCTCAGTGGTTAGCACTGCTGCCTCACAGTGCCATGGACCCAGGTTCAATTCCAGCTTTGGGCGAATGTCTGTGCGGAGTTTGCACATCCTCTCCCTGTCTGTGTGGGCTTCCTCCCACAGTCCAAAGATGTGCAGGTTAGGTGAATTGGTCATGCTAAATTGCCCATAGTGTTAGGTGCATCATTCAGGGGGAATGGGTCATGCTTTGGAGGGTTGGTGTGGACTAGTTGGGCCGAAGGGCCTATTTCCACACTGTAGGGAATCTAATCTAAAAAAATTGAGCATTATTCAACTCTCCAAACAATGGGCAAACATTTCATGGATAACTTGTTTCCTTTTTACTCCACTATCCCACATCCCATTGGCTAACCAGGGATATTCCTGCCAATGCAGAAATACTATTTTTGATCCAGTGTCTCCCAATATATTTCTACTGTAGTGCAAGACTGTGATATGTCATGTGTCTGATACTTTACTTCAAGGGGCAATGAGAGATATTGCTATGAATCTGCTACATGCAAATTGAGAACCCTATATGAATGAGAAGATTAGCAGAGTAAATTAACTAGGCGAAACAAAAATGTAAGAAGCTTATAAAGGTACACTTATTATACAGATAGAGGAACAGCACTGTAGAAGGGTAGAGAACAAGTACTTTCTGCATACTATCCTGCCTACATTTGTACTATTTCATGTTGGGATTCAGAGGTACAAGTGACCTACTCATACCTAACCTCTGTGGGGTATTGAAAAACAGTTTTTTAAAAATAAGATTCTAATGTTTTGGGAGTGTGTTTTTAATTATGGGCGGCACGGTGGCACAGTGGTTAGCACTGCTGCCTCACAGCGCCTGAGACCCGGGTTCAATTCCTGCCTCAGGCGACTGACTGTGTGGAGTTTGCACGTTCTCCCCGTGTCTGCGTGGGTTTCCTCCGGGTGCTCCGGTTTCCTCCCACAGTCCAAAAGATGTGCAGGGTCAGGTGAATTGGCCATGCTAAATTGCCCGTAGTGTTAAGTAAGGGGTAAATGTAGGGGTATGGGTGGGTTTCGCTTCGGCGGGTCGGTGTGGACTTGTTGTGCCGAAGGGCCTGTTTCCACACTGTAATGTAATCTAATCTAATCTAATTTAGGGTAAGAGAAGAGTGAGTTATGTGACTCTGAAGACTGCTGACAAAAATCCGGCTGCTTGGTTGTTGAAGATAATGGGGAAGGGAGCAGTTGCTTTCCTGGGACAAAGAGACAAAATATTCACATTTGTAAACAACAAGCACAGCAGCTGTGCTGATGATGGATAGACTGTTAGTACACTTCCAAGTCCCAGGGATGGCAGATTTTATAAACTGCTCTACTTTAAAATTTTTATTTAATAACAAGACAGGGTGAAGTTGGCATGGGCTTAATGAGAGCGAATTAGCATTTCTACGTGGATACAAGGCCCATCTGATATAAATTGGCATGGACATCAGCTGTGAGAGTGGAAGACTCCGAAGGAAGTGATCATAGTGTCACATATAAAGGACTTTTCTATATATCACTAATCTCACAGACGGTATGAGGAATCTGAGAGAGAGAGAAACAGAGACAATATAGAGATGGAGGTAGCAAACTAAACTTAAAGAAAAAATACTTCAAATGATGAGGCAATATTGTAAAGGTTTTCAAGTCAAAACAAAAACAAGATGGTCTTTAGCTGGTCAGGTCGTATCCATGAAGAAGATAAATAATAGAATTTTCCAAATGGGTGGACTCTGTCAGAGCTGGAGGGAATTACAGATGAACAGATTTTGTTTTTTAAAAACAGGAGAAGGGCAAAGGGAATGGGAAGGGGGGAAATACACACATACAGAAAGAAAGGAGAATGAACTCTCAAGATTTTACCCAACCAGGCTGGATTTTAAATTCTACTGTCTGTAATAGCTTTCAGTTATGATGAAAAGTTCAGACAAGTTTATAACCTTTAAATATATTTGAAAAGTATTGTTTTGGAAACCTCTCATATTTTGCTTTGGTCCTGCCGATCATTCCTCTTCCTTCTCTTCTGAAGGCATGTACTCATGCAGTGATATTAGATTCATTGGTGCAACTTCATTGGTGGCTACCTTTTGTGGTCACTGGAGCAGGATTTAAGAAACTGAAAAATAATACGCAATCC
This sequence comes from Chiloscyllium plagiosum, assembly GCF_004010195.1. Taxonomy (NCBI): domain Eukaryota; kingdom Metazoa; phylum Chordata; class Chondrichthyes; order Orectolobiformes; family Hemiscylliidae; genus Chiloscyllium; species Chiloscyllium plagiosum. Next base: position 22,057,632 of record NC_057711.1, on the reverse strand, counting down.
ATCATTGGGTGTGTCACAGTTGAAACGGGTGTCTTTATCTCGTATCCATTTATGCTCAAGAGAACATAGAAACAAGAGTAGGTGATTGAGCTCCTTGAATCTGTTCCACCATTCAGTAAGGTCATGTCCAACTGAATTCCATGTTCGAGTTTAGTCCCACATCTCTTTACCTGGTAAAGATCTATTAATCTCAGATTTCGAATTAACAATTGATCTAGCACCACCCATCACCTCCAGAAGAGAGTTCCAAACTTCTACTTCCTTTTGACTGCAGCTGTTCAAGAAGGCACTTCACCTCCACCTTCTCAACAGCAACTAGGGACGGCAATAAACATTGGCCATGTCCCACGAGTAAATTTTTAAAAAAGGTTTTCCTAATTTCACTCTTGAAAGATTTGGCTCTGTTTCTTCGAATATGCCCTCTGTCCTACACTCTCAAACAAGTTCTCCCAATCTAACCTACTTGTCCCCCCTTAACAGGTTTGAGAACTCTGACTGAATTACCTAATAGCCCTTTGAATTTCAAGCGATACAATCTTAGTCTGTTTAATGTCTCCTTAGAGTTGAACTCTTGAAGTCCACATATTATTCTAGCAATTTAGTAACAGTTTAGCATTCTCTCCAAGGTCAATATATTCTTTACGTTTTAGTCAGAGGACCATTTTAAAAATAATTAGAAATGTCAGAAATGGGTGTGTGCGCACTTTACAATCACAGTCCTGAAGGATGTGCCTGTCCCCAAAACCCTTGGACTGTGTTTTGATTTTAAAGTGACAACTGGAGAGGAGAACAAAGAAGCAGCTGTCTCCAACTAATGGCCCATGAAGCTTCCTGGGGACCTTCTTAACGGACCAGGTGAGACAGGATTACATTTTTCAAAAGTGAATTTTCCAAACGGTCTGGTTCACATGAGTGCATAGTGGATCAAAGTTGGGTGAAGAGGAAGTTTTATTTTGTGAATTATAATATACCTGTGCCCTGGGGGATCATGCACTTGATCCATGTCAACTACCTCTGTTTTGACCACTGGGACACTTTCTGAAGTATTTATCCTTTGATGCTGTGACTGATCTCTTTAGTAATTTAGCAATTGCCTCTCCCTATGACCAGCATCTGCAGTTACTGCTTAATCTGCAGGCAGCTCCTTCTTTCTGGAGACACTTCCTGCTGTTATTTGGACACAGTGCTCTCTTCTTGCTCAATTCTGGAATTTGCATTGAAAATAGCATCACGTGATTGACACAGTTGGAGCACAAGTTTCTGAATTTGCATGGGCATCAGATCACCCAACCTCTATTTGAAAATACAGTTAGTTCTTCTATAACGCGATGGTTGCGTTCTTATGCAACACCGTGTTATGGAAAAATCAGGCTTTAGAAACAGCGTTTAGGGTGTTGGCAAATTGTGTTCCAGTCAACACACAATTTAAAACTTCACGCTTTAGAAACAGTGTCCCCACTTCGCCAATCACATTACAGCAAATTCGCGTTAACAAAATGCACATTATAGCAGAATGACTGGTATGACTTAGAGTTACGGTTAAGGTTAGAGGGTGGTACCTCTGACTGAGATGATTTCATCTTCTTTGGGCAGGATATTGAAGCCCATTGCTTTATTCACTGCATTGACAAATTTGAAATCACTCAACTTAACACGCAGCAAAAGAATCTATATTTCTGATGCAGACCCGACCTGAGAATGAAAGCTGAACTTAAAATGAACCAGAAAAGCAAACTATAAGTGAAATTGAAGTCATCATTTTCTAATGAAACCAAACAAACAGAGGTTGAGAAATTGAAAGTTTGTTGAAAGATATCAAAGGATTGGGATCAGTCCAATCAGAGCAGAAGCAGTTTTTAAAGTCCAATTGTACAATGTGAGCAATCTGTTTGGTCTATTCTATTCACTGTGTTGAGCAGTTCTGTTGATATGTGCCTTGTTTTCATGTGAAAACCTTGCTTAGGACCTTTGTTGAGTTGTGCTGCTGGCAGCTGGAGATCAGACCATCACCGAGAAAGAGAGGTACTAAAACCCCATGTGGGAAGGAAAGCTTCGAATAACTTTGTGACCCAGTGTGATCAACAAAATCTGAGTAATTTGTATGGTCTGTCTTTCTTGTATCTGGCATTGAAGGTGTATTTTGTAGTCTATATTCATTTAGAACTTGCCTGAATTAATTCATGTCTAACTCATGCTAATTCTAGATATGAGTACAGAATTCTTAGGGTTTAATGTTTATTCTGTTGAGTCTTGCATTGTTTTAAAAAAAACTCCCATTGTAAGCTATGAACTCTTGTGGTTTTATTGGTGAACCAAATATCTGGGACTTCTAGTTTTGTTGAATTTAACAAAGAATTAGAGGCCACAACCAAGTTTGCCCCAAAATAAGAAGATAAAAACTGGGACATTGCTTGTCTCTATTTTTCAACTTTATATATTATTTGAACTGAGCCTGAAGGATTTTTAAAGTGTCAAAAGACATTACATAAAGGGAGGGAAGATGAGAAACAACATTATTTCTGACACCTCATTTTGTACAACAAAATATGATGTCAAGTATCCTTATGAGAATGAAATTAAGAAGAGTAAAAATCTATTCAACGGATTAAAACTTGATATTTTAGAGTTTTTACTCTTCCAGCCAGACACTGCATACATACAACAGTTGTTTTGCCTGCATTATCTGGCTGACTAAATTAATCAAAACATTTTATCACCCTCTGAATTAAAAATTACCTCTCAATGTAAATTTTAAACTAAACTTTACAAGGATCATAATTGCGCCAAATTAAAACACAGCAAAACTGCAGTTCACTGTTCCCAAAACTAGATCAATGGTGGCTTTATTCATACTGTTCAATTTGTGTAAAAATAGAATTTACAATGTGAGTTACAAGGGAAAATTTATTATATAGTTAACCACATCCACAAATGTTAATTACATGCAATTAGCATGACTTATTCATAGGTTATGCCTAATGACATAACATTTCAGCTTTCCAAGCTTAGTAAAGTATTACTTTGTGAGTCAGTACAGGGTTGGCCAGGATTACAGGTCGGCTTATTAACTAAAAAATTTCTACATTTCATTTTTGGAATTCTCGATCCTATTAAATTCTCAAATCAGAAAAATAAGTAATGGGAGTGCTAATTATTTAATGAAAAGAATTAGAGACCTAAATCATTAAGAAAAAGCTAGAGTTGTTAATATCCTTAATCCCAAAAATATAAGAAATCATAGAAAAATAGAAATGGTATCAATTTCATTTTGAAAAATACATGAACCAAGTTCTAGGGTATATTTTGACCTGTTAAATGATATCTTTCCACTGGCATCAGTCCAAAATGACAATCTGCCTACCCGACAAGGGCATCATGGTGGCTCAGTGGTTAGCACTGCTGCCTCACAGCATCAAGGACCTGGGTTTGATTCCTACCTCAGGTGACTGTCTGTGTGGAGTTTTCACATTCTCCCAATGTCTGCGTGGGTTTCCTCCTACAATCCAAAGATGTGCACATCCGGTGAAGTGGCCATGCTAAATTGCCCACAGTGATAAGTTCATTAGTCGGGGTAAATATAGGCTAGGGGAATGGGTCTAGGTGGGTTACTCTCAGATGGTTGGTGTGGACTTGTTGGACCGAAGGGCCTGTTTCCATACTGTAGAGATTCAAATGTAACTTTTAGCAACATCACATATGAATTTCAGGCTGGTCCAATGAGAGGTACATAGGCCGTACACCCAGCAATTGGCTGACCAAATTAAACAGCTTGTCCCTTTGGTTCTTTAGACCATTCTTACCACAAGGCCACAACTGCAAAATTCATTTCAAAATATCTCCTTTGTAGATATGATTCTATGATCAGACAGTACTTGCTGAACATTCCAAAGGACATGAATAACTGCACTAACAACTAAATCATCAGTCAAGCTCACCATGTGGCTTACTTACTGTTGCGAGCAGTGACATACATTTGTACGCAGGGATCTATTTATTGCAAATGTAAGGACTATGTTCAAGTCTTGCACATTTTATAAGTCACCTAGGAGCTTGGGGAATCTATAATTTCCTTTTGGTTTCTCCATGGTCATGCATTGGCCAACCACAGTAGACATACCAAACAAGCCACACCCTTTCCCCTCATCATACTTTGTGCCATGGTATAATTCGTTGTGAGTATTTGAAATTTGGCATGCTTGCGTCTGTTTAATTATTAATGCGAAGGCAAAATGCTTTGGCTACGTGTCACTTCTTTCAGCATCATGTAAAAGGAAGTTTGCAATTTGCTCCTTTTAATGATGGTGTTCCTTAAACTGCAGAACAGAAAAAAGCAATAGCTCCCCTGGTCACGATGACATTGACAAGATGTTAATAAAGAGGAGCTAAAGAAGAATATACAAATTATGGGGCTAGTCGTCAATAGAATATGACAGACATAAAAGGGATGATCATGGCGGAGGAAAATTGTTTTTGTGATGCTTCTATTAGGACTACAATGTATTCAGATGAAAAATGAAACAGAAACACTATTTTGTATGTATTAAATTCAATAATGAACCCACATTAATTGCTTAATCACATCCTGATCTCATGTTCCTGATCTCATCCCTGCAGTTGTACATTTGCTTACATAACAGCAGCATCTACGTTTCATCAATGCTTCATTGTAAGAGAAATACAAATGAAAACTCTTTCATTTCCTTCTATGGCTCTATAAAATAATGCAACATTGTAGAATTATAGTGACGTTGTTCAATAACAGGTGACAACGATGTTCATTATTAACAAGAGAAATCTCTCATAAATAAGTGATCTTTTTCAAGTTTGTGGGTTCAAAATTAATTAGCAATTCAGTCAGCATCTAACTGCAAATTTAATGCTGTGCAGTAGAGACAGGCGGGGAGTATTTTGTTTGGATAATTGATTGTTCGGATAATCGATCTGATCACAAACAAACGGGAGTTTATGAGTGCAGGTTATCTGAACATTTCTCGGTTATTTAGCAATGCACGCCATAATGCTGTTTAACCGATAACCGACCTATCATAAACAAGCGGTAATTTGAGTGCCGGTTATCGAATATTTCTTGGTAATCTGGTAATGCACGCCATAATGCCATTTAACTGAATGCTGAATTCCCTAATGCTGTTTTTAACAGGATCTTGAGATCTTATTCGGATAATCCGAAATTCAGATAATCGATGTTCAAATAATCGAGGTTGTACTGTACTGAAAAATGGTGGATTGAGGCTGTGCTTTCCAGGTAGAAGTTCCATCATGTTCTTAGAATGCAAATTCCTCTCCAAGCCTTTAACCAGTCTATCTCCATTCCATCAATGTCACTGAGTCAAAATCCTGGAACCTCCTCCCTCGTCTCATTGTGGGTCCTCCACCAAATGAGCTGCTTTCAAGAGGGAAGCTGACCACCACGTTCTCAAGAGCATCTGGGAATGAGTAATAAATATGATGGCAACATCTCTGAATAAAAGTCTTGGGGTCTGGAGCCAGGAGCATGTATTCCTTATGTCAGTATTTCATACATCAGCAGCTCAATTGAAAAACAGTTGGTCTGCTGGGAGCTAGCGCATCCAAATGGATAAAGGCTAGAGTCCCGGCGAGAGAAGTGTTGAGAGTGCCTGGAGGAAAGTCTACTTTTACTTGTCCTTCTTCACAGCGCAGAGATCAAGGAGAACATTTATAGCCTTGAGGGGAATGAGACAGTGCAGGGAATCTCCAGGCCAGTGGTAGACAAGCACAGGGTGCTGCCCACATGGGGCCATTGGCCATGAGGATGGCTCCATGGTGGTATCTACGTCACTTGTTCAATGTCATCCATTGTTTTCCCACTGCCCCTTGCTAGGTCCATCGGACACTGATTGATAAAAAAACATAATGATAATGTCCAAAGGAATTTTGGGACCTTTATCAATTCCATATTTAACACAGAGAACCAGTGCCAAAAGAAATTTTATTCTGCTTCCCCTCAGTCGGTTTTCCATCTCTCTCCTTCTCTGAAGCCCATGTATCATCCTTGTTCTGTGTATGCCACCTTTGATCCATAAACAAATGGATTGCCCATGGGGAATTCCCATTAATCAATAACTGACATTGTACAGCATCTTGTGTATTCACTTCAACGTGGCTTTCCCCTTCTATGGGACACTGAGAGCAAGTGCACTGCTCTTAACATCATTTTGAATCATCCAACCAAGGGCAAAATGAAGGTTGACTCATAATTTGTTAAAACTTGACTCTTTGTCTGAATGAATAAAACCATCCTGAGACCTATCATGTCTGAGACCTTCCCCATAACGTATAATTAGTAAGTTCTACAAACATGAATTATAAACGCCAACTGAATCCTACCTTCAAGTATTTCAATTACAAATAACACACAGGAAAGGTTCAGGATTTTGACATTTAGGTAAGGAAGGAAAGGTTAGTTGCTATCTGCTTCATAGAGACAAGGATAAAGCTCAAGGATAAAAAGGCAAGTCAAATGTGAGGGTGTAAAATATTTAGAAAAGAAAAACAAACTTGACATATGCGAGTTGAGCAAAGCAGTGTAGGTGAAACTAAACTCCTGAATAAAATCACAACAATGAATAACAATTAATAAAGCACAGCACATTATGACTCATAAATTATATAGGCCAGATGTAAGATACATGAGAATCGTTTAAAAAGCATGTAAGAGAAGTTGAAGCTAAAAAAAAATTAAAGCTCAGTTTAAAGCAGGAGACAGTAATATGGTCTCAATGTTCATAAAAGAAAGGTTCATGGTCTGTGGTAGTGCAGATGCAGACTTATCAACTCTGACATTTACAACAGGGAAACACTGGAGTCCACTTGAAAAAAAAGCAATTTAAGTGCACATTATAGAATAAAGGCAATGTATCAATCCTTATTAGAATTTATGAAAAGGAAGTAATTTGCAAAAGATGCATTAAAGTTTACTGAGATGTAATAGATTGATAAGGGCATTGTTGGCTTCACTGTCTGAAACCATCTGATAAGGTGGTATAATGTAATCTAAATGCATTGTTCTAAGTTTAGTTAGTAATTATGCAGTCAATAGAAATATTTAATTAACTTCACTGTGAATAAAACTGGTCAATGGCATTCCCAAAATTAGGACTGGAGATAATGATTAATGTTCATAATAAAGACAAGAAAATTTGAACATCTAAATTTGCTACAATTTTAAATGATGTGGGAAGGCAGGGTCTTGAAAAGACATAGCTTTTGAGGAAGGCATACCCTTTCAGTTAGATCCAGTAACAAAATTATTTTAGTGTTCAAGCTAAACTTTTTTTCATATTCTATAGCAACAATTACCAAGGCAACTTCAACAACTGGGGTCTGCACTGAGGGACCAATAAACTAATCAGGATGCACTTGGTATTTCGAGGTAGGCAGCTGATGCAAAGAAACATTTGCCCTGTGACAATTTTCTGATTCTATGATTACATCTTCATGCATTGCAGCCATGTTTTGACAGAAATGGATGGCAAAAGGTTTTACAAGATCCAAATCCATTCCATTCATGTCCTGCTCAAAGGCAGGTCTTTATCTCCTTTCTGCTGATGCTTTATTCTAGGCTATTTCCTTGGCAGTCCTTTGTCAGTGGCATTTTTCCATTGCTTTCCACACTCAGGGATAGGACATGAAGTGAGTCTTAAGCCACCTCAGGTGGATTAAGAAAAGGACCCGTGCTTACGGCATTAATGCACAAGAATGAACATATTAACAATGGCATCAGGAGCAGAATAGGCCATTGAGTCCATTAAGCCTGTTCCACCCTTAAATAAGATCATGCCTGATCTTATTATAGCCTCAAATCTATGCTCCTTATAATCTCTGAAGACCTTGCCTATCAAAAGTACATCCATCTCTGAAATAAAACAGATACAAGAATTCTGTTTCTATCACCTTTTCAGGGAGAGAATTCCAGGAACTCACAAGCCTCTGTTTTAGATGGATGACTCCTGACTTTGAAACAATGACCCCAAGTTCCAAGTAGCTCACCCTCACTTCTCAAGGGCACTAGGGTCAAGCAATAAATACTGGCCAGCCAGTGATGCCCACACCCCATGGATAAATCAATAAAATCATTCAATGCTTGTTGCTCTTGAACTGAATATTTGCTGTTGTATGTTTTGTTGAAAGAATGTACATGTACTAATGGCTTCTTAAGCCTCCTCCACATTCAAGACGAGCATGACTGATCTTTAAACTCAATTCTACATTCCTGCATATTCCTGATAATTTTTCATCCCCTTGGTAATTAAGAATCAGTTGCGCTATGTCTTAAGAATATTTCAAGATTTTGCATCTATTACCTTTTGAGGAACAGAATTCCAAAGATTCTCAACCCTCTGAAAAAAAATGTTCTTCATATCATTTTTAAATAGGCATCTCCTTATTTTTTAAACTATGAGCCCTAGTTCTGGATTCTCCGATAAGAGGAAAACATCCTTTCAACATCAAAGGGATAATGGGTCAAGTCCCCTCAGGGTCTTGTATGTTTCTGTTAAATCAGCTCTGACTCTTCTAAACTCCAAAGGATAGAGGCCTCATCTGTCTGAACATTCCTCATTGAACAATTCTCTTAATTCAGATACCTGTACTGGTCGAAGAAACCTTCTGTGAACTGCTTCCAAAACATTAACATCCTTCTGTAAATATGGTGTCCAGTATTGTAAATAGTACTCCAGATGTAATTTCACCAATACTCTCTGTAACTGAAGCATAATCTAACTCTTGCATTCAGCTTGTTTAGCAATAAATATAGCATTCATTAGCTTTGCTGATTTCTTGCTGTATTTGCATGCCAACATTCCGTGATTCATACATGAGGATATCTACATAGATTCCTGACAGTGTGAAAACAGGTCATTTGGCCCAACAAGTCCACACTGACCCTCTGAAGAGTATTCTACCCAATACCATTCCCCTACCATTTTGCTCTACATTTCCCCTGACTAATGCACCTAATCTACACATTCCTGAACACTATCGGCAATTTAACAGGGCCAATTCCCTTAACCTTTGTGGATTGTGGGAGGAAACCGGAGCACCTGGAGGAAACCCACATAGACATGGGGAGAATGTGCAAACTCCACACAGACAGTTACCCAAGGCTGGAATCAAACCTGGGACCCTGGTGCTGTGAGACAGCAGTGCTAACCACTGAGCCACTGTGCCACCCACATACTCGAAGGGAAAGCGAGGACTGCAGCTGCTGGAGAGTCAGAGTCAAAAAGTATGGCGCTGGTAAAAAGCACAGCAGCTCAGGCAGCATCCGAGGAGCAGGAAAGTCATCAGTCCTTCATCGGGAACGGTATTCCGGGAATGGCCTAGATATTCTCCCTACTGTGCAGACCCAACTTGGAAACAACAATCTGAGCATGAAAGCTACCATAGAACTATTGGTTCTTGTTGTCAATAGAGTCAGAGAGTCAGCATAAATGCCTCTTAAATGTTGCAATTGTACCAGCCTCCACCACTTCCTCTGGTAGCTCATTCCATCCATGTACCACCTTCTGCATGAAAACATTACCCCGTAAGTCTCATTTATATCTATCCCCTCTCACCCTAAATCTATGCCCTCTAGTTCTGGACTCCCTGACCCCAGGGAAAAGACTTTGCCTATTTACCCTACCCATGCCTCTTATAATTTTGTATCTCTATAAGGTCACCCCTCAGCGATTGATGAAAAGGGGACAAAAGATTCTGGTGAACATTAATTTACTTGTGACATTAGCTTTGCTTTTCCTTCAATGGATGCTGCCTGAACCATTGTGTATTTGAACTATTTTATATACGTATTCCAAACGAAGCTTTTTGCACCTCAATTGTGGAAATTCAAGTAAAAGAGATCCATTAAAAATGCAACTGAATGTTATATGGAAGTGAACTTGATGGTAAAGGAGTAATTAAGATTAGTGACATAAGCCCATAGGTTATTGAGCTGGGAGGGTATGCACATTTTAGAGGGGGGGTGGGTGCAGGGGTAGGTTGCGAAGTAAAATCCTGTCCCCAGTGGGAAAGAGTACCCTCCATGAAGAAGACTTGCTCACTCCCAGCTGATTGGCCATGCTGACACTGGGCTGGTTATTACTGGGATCAATTGAGCTTTTAAGTAGTTATTTATGGAGGAAAACAGTTAATGTCATTATGAATATGGGATTCTGGGAGATGATGGTGGTCTGGGCACCCTCCCTATGAAAAACCCCCAAGCACCAATGGCAACAAAACCATCCAGCCGAGGCAGGTAATATCGAGTCTCTTGTTTCTGTACATCAAATTTGTTTCACACAGAATAGAGTCAAAAATAGTTTAAGGAAATAGCTGACTTTATTACGTATATGGAAACATTAGAATTAATTATTTTATCTTGTGAAGCTGTCGACTTTGTTGTACTTTCTGCCATTTTGAAAAGAAAAGGCACAGAGCAAGACAAGATGAAATGTTACAAATAGACTAATTGTCAGTGGCATACTGCCACACCTCGGGTGTGCATTTCTGTAAAAACAGCTTATTGGGAAGGTGTAATTTTCGACAAGGGAAGGCCTTTCTCTCAGTAATTGCGGTTAGTCACTTCAGAAAGAAGGTGCTGTTGCTGGGTGATTTTGCAAACTGCTGCATTGATGGTTCAATGGGACTTGGTCATTGTCAGAGGCCGTAAGAACTGCAACTCTGATTCCAACACATGCAAATCCACAAACACGTATCTGCAAGATTTCACACAAACTTTCACACTTTGCTTTGCTCCTGTCACTGCTAGCATCATGGGTGTTTTGGTGCAGCTGAGTACTCGACCTCATTATTCAGTCTGGCATCACTTGAATCAAACTGACCGGATCGATTTGGGCATTGTGACTTAAATCCCAGATCATTCCTAATTTTGTCAATTTTTAACTTTTTAAATGTCGCATGAAGTGTCTGGATGAGATTTTAATTAAAAGAAAATTTGTGGAGAACAGTTCCTGAGCCAAGCAGAAGTCACATCTAAGGTAGCAAATTATTTAAAAATAATTGTTTAATTTAGTTCATTTCCTCATTCTTTCCTGTTATATTGATGCAACAATGTCATTCACATGGTCACGTGTCACCTATTACGTAGGCAATACGGATTAGAATGGCAAAAAATGATCAGCAATTGGCAAGTAACTGGAAACACAATCAAGTACTCATTGAGCCTAACTGGATCACAGCAGATCTCAGCACTAAATCTTTAAGGAACACCAACCTCACAAATATAAAATGCAATAGATTGTATGTTTAACATTAATAATCCTTATACAAATGATGCATATGCAGATACATGATAACATCAGATAATACTCTCCTGACTGGGCATAGTCAGCATGGATTTGCGAATGAAAAACCTATTAGTTTTTTGTGGATGTGACTAACAAAATTGATAAAGGGGAGTAGCAAACTTCACTTACTGGAAGACTTTTGATTAGGTTCTCTGAATGAGGTTGGTTAGCAAAGTTAGGGCACATGTTACAAGAGACAATGCGCTGACAAGGATTAAGGATTGGCTAACATGTATAAATTAAAGAGTAGGAATAAATTCCAAAGATAAATCAGACTTGACTCAAGATGTTCACTCTGGTTCTCTCTCTCTAAAATGCAGCTAGACTTGCTGAGTTTCTCCAGCATTCTCTGTGTTTGTTTTTCCATAAGAACATAAGATATAGGAGAAAGTGTAGTCTATCTGGCCCCTTGGATCTGCTCTGCCATTCTTGTGATATAACAGTAGTGTTCCTACCTCTGAGCCAAGATGGTCAAATTTAAGTTCCAACTCCCCCAGAGCAGTGTAATAACATCTCTAAACTGGTTGATTTGTACTTTTCTTTAGTGTCCCTTTCAGCAAGAAAGCTGGCAAATATTACCATCACTTCACTCCCTCCCAGTGATTTAATTGAAAAATTTCAAATGATATGGGGTAAACCCTTATGTTAATTTAAACCAGCAACACAGAAAAGATTCACCCCGTGCTGTCATCTGTTAAAATTCAAGAGGCAGAGAGCTATTCCAGAGGTCACTATTTAAAGTAAAAACTAACAACTTTATTCTTTAAGTCCAACAGAGAATATCAAAGCCAACGACAATTGACAACTCCTTTCCCCTAACAGGAAGACAGATACCTTTCAGGGAGCAACTCTGCTGGCAGTCTGTATTTGTTGGTAAATGGGCAGTTCTCCCCTGAACTGTTTAAAATGTTTGACTTTATACCTTGAAACATCAGATCTTTTTATTGGTTTTAATTTTATCAAAATTCAAATTTGATTGGATTCTGCTATCTTGGGGCATGATTTAAACAGATTGGCCAAATTTGAATTTGATTTTGTTCCATAGCAACATAGCTGTACGATTGGTTTCGACCAAGTGTTACACTGTTACCTTGTTCCGGACTCTGCTTGCTTTGTCCTTGCTAGCTTTTCAACTTTCTTAAAGGTATAGTATCTCTACACCTTCATAACACCTTATCCCTTAAGAAAATATGAACCATCAAAATAAAAAGATGGCTTCATCATTTTTTTCTGTATTCCTTAACCACAATATCATGACATACATATGACTTTAATCTAAGCTCATCTTAACTTCTTCCCACATAAATATAACATTGAATAGATATCAATTTTATCAGTACTTAAGCAGTTAAATCCACGATAATGCATCTGTGATTACATTCTTATGACACGCAACATGTATGATATGTAAATTGAAAGTCTGTAACATGAAGCTTCAACGAAATAGTCACATTCTTGTCTTTAAAGCGGTCCAAGAATGTAAGAGGATTGTGATCCATGTACACAACCATCTGGGTCGCATTGTTCATGACATACACATGGAAATGTCGTAAGGCCAGTACCAAACTCAATAGTTTTTTTTCAATCGTGGAGTATTTCCTCTGGTGGATGTTGCGTTTCTGTGAACAGTAACCAACCAAATCCCATCCTCATCTTCCTGTAGCAGGACAGCTCCAACTCCAATGTCACTAGCATTGATGATAACTTTGAAGGGTTTTGAAAAGTTTGGTGTAGCTAAAACTGGGGCGGTGGTTAACATTGCTCTCAAATGGTCAAATGCCTCCTGGCATTGTTCTGTTCACCGAAACGTTGTGTTGTTCTTCAGCAAATCGGTTAACAGTGCCACTATTCTACTGAAGTTTGGAACAAACTTCTGATAAAATCAGCTGTGTCCCAAGATTTGAAGCACCTCTTTGCTTCAAATCTTTGGGCGGCACGGTGGCACAGTGGTTAGCACTGCTGCCTCACAGCGCCAGAGACCCGGGTTCAATTCCCGCCTCAGGCGACTGACTGTGTGGAGTTTGCACTGGGTGGGTTTCGCTTCGGCGGGTCGGTGTGAACTTGTTGGGCCGAAGGGCCTGTTTCCACACTGTAATCTAATCTAATCTAATCTAATCTTTCTTCAAGGTTGGTCATGGAAATTCCTTGTCTTTGCGTTCCGTGGGGGTCAACCTTCCATGACCGATGTTATGTCCTAAGGACGTCATCTCTGCTTTCGCGAATTCAGTTTTGTTTAAGTTTGTTACCAGTTTTGCTTCTCATAGTCATTCAAAGAGCTCTGCCAATGTACCATGTGATCTTTCCAGGACTAAAGATCACTACATCATCCAAAAAGACCACACAGTTTGTTAACCCAGCCACAACTCTGTTCATGTGTCTTTGGAATGGGGCGAGTGCGTTCTTCATTCCAAACGGCATTATTTTGAATTGATATCCCCATTTGGGTTTACAGGTACAGATATTTCTTTCACCATCTCTGATAAAGATACCTGCCATTAACCATGCAGTAAGTCCAACTTGGAGATGTAACTGGCTTGTCCAACTTTCTTGATACAGTCCTCCAATCGCAGTACTGGATATGGGTCCGATTTTGTAACATCGTTGACCTTCTAATAATCCATGCAAAATTGTTGAGTCCTGTCCGGTTTGGGAACTAAGACAATTGGCGAACTCCACTTGCTATGGCTCATTCAATGGTATCCTCATTGAGCATGGCCTCTAATTCTTCTGGACCTGTCTGACTTTGAAAGGATGAAGCTGATAGGGATGTTGTTTTATTGGAGCAGTATTTCCTATGTCTAATGCAAGTGCAATAGCATTTGACCCCCATCTGATTCTTACATATGTCCTTATACTGCAGTAACAAATCTTTCAACTGCATTCTGTGCTTTTGAGACAGATAGTTTACTAACCTATCCCACTCCTCAAGCACATCTTCATGTTTTAATATATTTTGAAGCACATCAAAATCCACTCCGTCTGGATTTGATTCCTCATTCTGTGGAGTAGTAACTTCCACCTGTTTCTCCAGTTCTTTCTCTCTAGTATAATGCGATTTCAACATGTTCACATGAATACCTAATACCCATTTTTTTCCAAACTGGCATCTTTACTGGATAGTTCACCTGACTCAACTTTTTCTCAATTTGATAGGGACCACTAAACTTAGCTTTGAAGGGATCTCTTATCACTGGTAACAATACTAACACGTCATCCCCTTAGGGAAAACATTGAAGTCTCATAGCTTTTATCTGAGACCTGCTTCATTCTATACTGTGCCCTCTTTAGGTGTTGTTTAGCTAACTCACCCACTCAATTTAATCTCTCCCTCAACTCCAATGCATAATCTAAGTGTGAGATCTCCGAGTTTGGTCCTATCAATCTTTCATTAATTAATTTCAAAGGGCTTCTCACTTCATGCCCGAATATTAATTTGAAGGGAGTGAATTGAACAGATTCATTTGGGGCATATTTTTTGGGAAACAATATGAATAGCATATCTTTATCCCAATCATTCGGGTAATCCTGACAGTATGCTCTAAACATGGTCTTCAAAGTCTGATGCTACCTTTCTAAAACTCATTGGGATTCAGGATGACATGCACTGGATTTAAAGTGCTGTATACCTAAGCTATCCATAACCTCCTTAAACAGCCGAGCAGTAAAATGTAATCCTTGGTCTGACTGAATCTCTCTGGGTAACCCATACCATGTGAAGAGAACTACTAATTCCTCTACTACACTTTTTGTCTTACTCCGTAATGGAACTGCCTCTGTAAATCTGGGAGACGCATCCATTATGGTTAACAAGTACTGGTTCCCACTTTTAGTTCACGGGAGGGGACCTACACAATCAATTATAACCTGTGTGAAAGGTTCTTCAAATGCCAGAGTTGGCAACAAAGGTATTGGTTTTATTACCTCCTGTGGCTTAGCTACAATTTGGTATGTATGACACATATGGCAAAAGTTAACCAAATCCTTGTGCATTCAAGGCCAATAAAAATGCTTTGGACCTTAGCCTGAATCTTTCATACACTTAGGTGTCCTCCTACAGGTAGTTCATATGCTACCCATCACACTTCCTATCTGTATGCTACCAGCAACACAATATGGTGCACTTCAGCCCATTTCTCCTCTGCACTAACCTGCCGTGGTCTCCATTTCCACCTTAGAATTCTATCTTTCAGATAATAACTCTCAGGAATATTCTTTGCTTCCTTTTCAGAGTACACATCCACATATATATCTTTTATCATGTTGTCTTTCTGTTGACATTCCCTTCCCCTTTTCAGGACCAAACACCAAACAGGGTACCCGCTAACTGAACCTCAACTCTTTAATCTTTCTCTTTACTTTTTGCTTCATGCTGTGACCTACGATAGTGGGATCTGGTTACCACACTGTCTGGGAAAATACCAGGATATTTCTGTTTTAACTCCTTAGTTTCTTGGTCTTCCTTGGGCTTCTCCACAACAAGGGTGTCACTCCCACCTTGGACCCTGCTAAATCATTCCCAAGAACAAACTGAATTCCTGGAACTCACACTCTGTCAATCACACCCACTGTAACTTCCCCAGTCTTGAATTGAAACTCCAACCTGATCTTATGTAGGGAACACTAAATTTCTGTCCATCTGTCCCACAAATTAGCACATTCTTGACCTCGGACACTAACCTGCAAATGTTTAAATCTACTGGGCTTTTTCGTACCCCAAATCAATTCAAATTTGTCCAAACCTCAGACTGGATCTATCTAACCCCATTCAAATCGCGGATGAAAGCCCCCAAACTGTTAGGTCATGGGTAAACCCCTCAACTAATGTAAACCAGTAATAGAGAAAAGATTCACCCCCTGCTGTGATCTGTTAAAATTTGAGAGGCAAAGTGATATCCCAGACATCACTATTTAATATAAAGATGAATAACTTTATTCTTCAAGTCCAACAGAAAATATCAAAACCAACAACCATTTACAACTCCTTTCCGTCAAACCCACCTTTTACCTCCCACTCGACAATACTGGACGAATTAAGAGTGCCGATTAAGATTTTTTTAAAAATTCAACTTCCAAAACCAGTCCGCTGTCGAATCTTCTCTTTGTATCTTCCTCTGCAGATTTTCCACTGTCATCTTTTTGATGTTCTGTTGCACAAAACTCCTTACAGACAGGTACCTTTCAGAGAGCTGTTCTGCTGGCAGTCAGTACTTGTTGGTGGCTTGGCAGTTCTCCCTGAACTGTTCAAAATGTTCAGTTTTATACCCTAAAACATTAGATCATTTCATTGGCTTTAATTTTATCAAAATACTAAATTCAAATTTGATTAGATTCTGCTATCGTGGGGCATAATTCAAACTGGCTGAATTTGAACTTGTTTTTGTTCCAGAGCAACACAATTGTACGATTGGTTTTGACCAAGTGTTCCACTGTTACCTTGTTCCGGACTCTGTGTGCTTTGTTCTTGCTAGCTTTTCAACTTTCTTAAAGGTATAGTACCTCTACGCCTTCATAATATAAAGGAATTTGTAGTGTAGATTCAGGACAAGAACTTCCTTTAGTATAGATATCAGAAACAAATGGCCATAATCTTAAAGGTAGACCTGGGTTATTTCAGAGTAAACTCATGAAGCACTTCTTCTGGTAAAAGATAGTGTATGTCTGGAACTTTCTTCTCCAAAAAGCTGAGTTGAAATTTGAAATTGAAATTTGAAACACTTCATTTGAAATGTTCAAGAGTCAGGTGAGTTGAATTATTTCAAGAAAGGACATCTCAAAACATGGAACAAATTTGATTAAATAAATTTGAGGTACTGTTTAGGCTTGATCTAAATGAATGGAGATATTCCTGAGAGGTTGAAAGGTCACTCTCAGTTAATATCATTCTGTTCTATTTTCTGGAGCTTGTGGACGCATTCCTGATTCTCCAGTCATGACAATGAGTTTGAAAGAACTTACTCTTTTGGGATTAGATCCACTTGTGGTTCCATTCTGCTCAAGCTTGGTGTAATAATTGCAATCAGGCCCCGATTAAAGTCACGCGCTAGTGCTGAATAGTTAATGTAGCGCACTAGTGCCTCCTTCTAGTACGCCCCTGCTAAAAACTGCAGGTTAAAACTGTCAGGGAATAAGCCTGTGATTTGATTGTAAACACATAGGCAGGGTTATAAATAAACCTATTGTGCTTTTTCAGTTCGGACTTTTGCTTTTATACATCAAAAGATTTTTGCGATTGCTAATCATTGCAGAATGAGGAAAGTGTGAAAGAAAGTGGTGGGCAGAAATTTGTTGAAAGCAAATGCAAAAGACATTGGATGACATATTAGATAATCAACGAGGTAAAAACAATGACTGCAGATGCTGGAAACCAGATTCTGGATTAGTGGTGCTGAAAGAGCACAACAGTTCAGGCAGCATCCAAGGAGCAGTGAAATAGACGTTTCGGACAAAAGCCCTTCATCAGGAATAAAGGCAGTGAGCCTGAAGCGTGGAGAGATAAGCTAGAGGAGGGTGGGGTTGGGGAGAAAGTAGCATAGAGTACAATGGGTGAGTGGGGGAGGGGATGAAGGTGATAGGTCAGAGAGAGAGGGTGGAGTGGATAGGTGGAAAAGGAGATAGGCAGGTAGGATAAGTCCGGAAAGTCATGGGGACAGTGCTGAGCTGGAAGTTTGGAACTAGGGTGAGGTGGGGGAAGGGGAAATGAGGAAACTGTTGAAAAAGCGCTCTGCTAGGAGGCGCCCAGTCTCCCCAATATAGAGGAGACCGCATCGGGAGCAACAGATACAATAAATGATATTAGTGGATGTGCAAGTGAAACTTTGATGGATGTGGAAGGCTCCTTTAGGGCCTTGGATAGAGGTGAGGGAGGAGGTGTGGGCGTAGGTTTTACAGTTCCTGCGGTAGCAGGGGAAAGTGCCAGAATGGGAGGGTGGGTTGTAGGGGGGCGTGGACCTGACCAGGTAGTCACGGAGGGGACGGTCTTTGCGGAAGGCGGAAAGGGGTGGTATAATGCCATTTTATTACACAACATATGTATGGAGATGTAGGTAGAAAGTTGTTTTAAAAATGAGCAATTTCATAAACCATGTGAACCTTTTGCTCCAACTCGTCCATGCTTACCAGGTTTCCCAAACTAAACTAGTCCCACCTGCCTGCTCCTGGCCGATATCCCTCCAAACCTTTCCTATTCATGTCCTTATCCAAATGTCTTTTAAATGTAGTAATTGTACCTGCATCCACCACTTCCTCAGGAGGTTCATTCCATACTCAATCCACCCTCTGTGTAAAACGTTTGCCTCTTCTATCTTTTTTAAATCTCTGTCATCTCACCTTAAAATTGTTCCTCCTTAGTCTTGGAATTCCCCATCTTCGGGAAAAGACAACTGCCATCAACTCTATCTTTAACTCTCATTATTTTATAAAGTTCTATCAGGTCGCCTCTCATCCTCTTCCTCTGCAAATTCTCCAAGTGATGAGCAAGACAAGCGTTGGCCCAGCAGAATTTCAGCCATTTTGAAAGTTCAGACTATGTTAATTGTTGAAGTTATTCTCTTAACTGGTGTCATCAAATACTATTGTTGGGTATGGACTCAATGTAAACTGGTCATGTATTTCAAACTATTTTTTCAGTAACCATGTTAAAATAAGGAAATTAGAGTTGCAATTTCCTGCACTTAAATTTTATAATTTTTTATGGCTATAATACATATGTTCAAAGGATTCGCTGTTCATTGGTCTAATTAATTGAATTATGAGCCCAAGGGTGTAGTTCAAATCTTAACTTTGATTGCCACCTTTAGAAGAGTTCTACTGCTTGCTAGCCAAACTGCTAGCTGCAATGCTGTGAGGAATAAATGATTGGCTCCATTAATCCCAGGGCTTCAAGAAGAAAAAGTGCAAGATTATGAGATGAGCAATGGGGCAATAATTAGGAGCTATTATTCAGCGTGCAATAATTTGAGGTCCTGAGGTTGTGAAAGTTGCTATAGGATGTGATGTAGCAACAGCCCAAAGTTTCTTCAGCAGCAATTTCCCAAACCCACAACCTCCAGTATCTGCAAGAACAGGAGATGCTTAAGAACACCATCAGCTATAGTTTCTTCTCCAAGTCACACAGCATTTAATCCCCAAACATGTTCTTGCATTCAATTAACTCTTGGCTGATCTGTGACATAATTTTGCAGCGTGCTTTTGGTTAACAAAACTCCGTCAATTTTCATCACTTTAAAATCATATTTGATTTAGCATCAATTGCCATTTTCCAAAGAGAGTTACAGACTTCTGTCATACATAGTGTGCACAAATGTTTCCCAGCTTCATTCCTGTAATATCCTAAATTTTAGTTAATTCCTCTTATTCCTCATCTAGTGAACAGCAGAAATAGTTCCTCTCTACCTATCCTATCTGTTTCTCTTAACTTCTTAAATGATTTTTAAAAATAATTTAAATGCTTTAATACTCTGTTTCTTCAAATTCATATTTTTGCAGTAATTAGTTTATTGATTATATGTCTCAGGAAATAATTGCATGAAATGGAAAGGTTATACACTAACTCGAAGGTATAAGCAGAGAGAGACTGTTTGCTCCTTCAGCCTGTTCCATCATTTAACAAGGTTATGGCTGATCTGATTTTGTTTTGAACGGAACATTTCCATTTCCCCAACCCGACCTCCCCCCACGTTAACCTTCAGTTCCATTCCCTAACAAAACCGTAGCTCTGCCTTAAAGATATTTAATGACCCTGTCTGCAATATCTTCTGATGCAGTGAATCCCCAACATCTCACAACCCTCCAGGAGAAAACAAAACCCCCATCTCCACCCTAAATGACATCACCTAATTTTAAAACAGTTGCCCCGAGTTCTAGATTGACCCACACTGGAAGAATCCTTTCCACATCAAAGCCATTGTCTTGTACATTTCAATCACTCTTCTAAACTCCAGTGAAAACAAGATGAGACAGTCCAAGCGATCCTCATAAGACAACTTGGTCATTCCAGCTATTGATCCAGAATGCTGGAGAAGGTCAGCACATCTGGCAGTATCTGTAGAGAGAAGGCAGAGTTAACGTTTCAGAGTTCTGAAGAAGTCATATCAGACTCAAAATATTAACTCTATTTCTCTCCACGGATGCTCCCTGACCCACTGAGCATTCCCTCTATTTGTTTCAGATTTCCAGCTTCCACAGTCACTTGCTTTTCGTCAATCTATTAAATCTCTTTTGGATCACCTCAAATACATCGCATGGGTAATGCTGAATACAACAGTTAGCTGCAAAATTAAGGATTTTGTGTTGGATTGAGAGATAACCATGAACATAGAAATGCCTTTCAGATCCAATCAAATGACTGGAAACATGCTGTACTCACTGGGTTAAAGCACTAATTGATCTTTAAAGGAAACTCTTAAATATTTATGACAAATTAATTTAATAACAGATGTCTACATTACCTGCATGTGCCTTACACTCATCAATAGCTTAATGAAAGCAGCACTGGCTGCCTGCACTGTCACAGAGACCCTGTGTTGACTGTGCCAGGTTATTTATTGATTAGGGCCCTGAATAAAAGACAGTTAATGTCCGCTTTTGTTTGATGTGGCTTTTGTTAAAAAGAAATAGATATTTTTTTTAAACTTCCTGGTGAGATGAAAGTCTAATTATCCCTGCAAATGAAAGGAAAGTCTTTAATTAGGCCTGAAGTGAATCTGTGCACTGAGAATTTGTGCATTGTGATGGATGGAGCTCACATCTCCTCTGTGACTTGCAGATGAAGTAATGAAGGAGGGAAGAGGTAATCTACTCCCATGATTCATTTCAACAGAACTGAGTTTTTCGGGCACCTGAGTCAGAGATTTGTGCCCAGAGCAGCTGCCACAAATCCTGTTTCAATGCCATGCAATCAGCTGGTCACAGCCTCCTCTGCAGCTTTGATCTCCTTTCAGTCAGCAGGGGTCTCAACAAAACAAGCTTTTCATGTCACTATGCTACTTTTCCTCTTATCTCACTTTCCCACTCTGCAACTTTGTAAAACATGAACTGCATTTTATTTGTCACAATCATTTCACTGCTTGCCCGAGAACAGAAGACGTTAAAATCGCACCACTGTTTTTTACAGTTACGTGTTCTGTAGCTTGCCTATAGGATAGTATCACTGATTGTACTGCTCAATAATAAGGTCATGCATGCGTTGAAATTGATCTCACTTTTAATTAAGCCTCACAGTAAAGTAACATCCTGTAAGTGTGACATATTAATTATTGTTTATTGAAATTTTAGTCCCCACAGGAATCCTGAACCTCAATGAATTTGGATGTCAGCACTTGGAATCCTAATCCCTTCTGTGTCAGGAGGGAAGTAATAACTTGTTTAAAAATATTTTGTAATGTCAAGAGACCTATATACATTCTCAATGTAAATGACTTTTTTGGATGGATTTGCTGTGGCAATTGTGTACAGTTATTACTAAGTGATGAACCATTTCCAGCTCCGCTAAGACATAATTGAGTACAGTAGAATAACCCATTACTTAAGTATGTGAACATTATCCTTGTTGTCATTAGCTGTCCCTCAATTCAAGGATGACATCTACTCAAGGGACATGAATTTGAGCTGTTCGTCTTGAACAATTTGTAGATATCACATGCATGGGGCAGAAAGTCACATGAGATTATGGGATCCAGAGGACAAAACCTCCTCTATTTTCTTTCTCTTCCATTCTGTCTCATCATGAAGGTATTTATGCTCCAAATATGCTACATCTTGATGGACAAATTGTCGCCATTCTGAATGGATGGTAACAGGCTCCTCCCAGTACATGGACACAAAGCCTCTTGTCATTGAAGGGAGTGAAAGACCAATGACAGCCTTCTCAGGAAAACTCAAAGAAGTTTGGGAGGTAGCTCTGCTGATGAATGACCAAAGATTGGCCAGGAATCTCTGAATAACTAACACTGAATGTCAATTCCATCTCAGTCTGGGAGGGAGAAAGTAAGGACTACAGATGCTGGAGATCAGAGTCAAGAGTGTGGTGCTGGAAAAGCACAGCAGGTCAGGCAGCATCCGAGGAGCAGGAGAATCGACATTTCGTGCATAAACGCTTCATCAGGAATTGATCAATCCTGGAGGGAGACTTGTGAGACGTTTACTTAACGTTCATATATGATCTCAAATAATGAAGAAACTTGCTGTACTCAGCAAAATATGATGCAGCAAACATGGAAGTACAACTGTAAGAGATTTGAAGAGCAAATACAGAATGTGAAGAAAGTTTGCAGAAATATTCAACTAGTAAAGCACGTAGATTGTAGGAGTACCTGCGGGCAGAGATTCCTCTGCTGAACTCATTCGTTCTTTCCTGATCTTCTACCTAATTTGTGATCGAGGGAGCAATTAATAGGATACAAAACATATGTTATTCCTTATTTGGTAATTCAAATTGCCGCATATATTCTGATCTGCTGATGTAGTTATGCATAGGGAACTATGCATACTCTTCTGTCCTCCACCAATAAATGGACCATCTGAAAGTCCAGATTACTGGTCAATGCAATAGGCACACGGTTATGCCCATAATAAGTCTGATCTTGGTTTTTTTCAAAATTATAGCATTGTCTACTAAACTATTCACAATTCATTTTTGCTCATGTGAGCAATGGATGAAATAATTACAACTGGAAGAGTTTATTGCACTTGGTCCCACTCAGTCACTGTAACTTCACTGGCTATATGACAGCAACTGATTTGCATGCCTTTGTACTCGAGAAAGGAAATTTTGGGGAACAGATTTGATGGACAAATAAGGCAATCACTATTATGTAGTAAAAATCATGTGTACTGTGTTTTGCACATTCTCCAAAAAAAACCAGCTAATCTCTGAAGAATTAAATACCTAAACAGCAAACCAGAAATATGACACTACGAGGAACATGGCACATCAGAGTTAGTTATGACTGAAATGGGACAGAAGACATTCAGGCTTCTCTGACTTCCATTGGAAGAAGGGTTAATCTCTTTAAGCCAGCTCCCCACATATAAAGGATTCTATACATGTGTCAGTTGCTTTCATTGTTACTGCTATCTTTGCAGCTTCTGATCTTGCTATACCACTCATCGTGGAGTCCCAAGGTCTTCTGACAGATTATTTTCCTTCAGCTAAGGAACAGCTGGTAGCAGCCCAGGATAATGGACGGATTGACTACGTGGCCAAACTGCTTGTCTAACTGTGCCCACATTGCTTGCATATCATGTGCTCGAAAAATTTAATGCCATCATGTGACTTGTAAAAGCTTCACCTCTTAGAAACCTGGATGAATTCCCTGTCTTGAACTTGGTTAACTTGACACGTCAAGGGGTGAACTCGTGATCTCTGTAATGGACGCATATTGTCATATCTTTTGAACGTTTCCTCCAGTCCTCAACCATCCTGAGGCTACTCCACACAATCTACAAAAATAGTGGCTGTCTCAAGTTTCCTAGATGTTGATTTTGATGCTGGATGATTGGACTTTCTCCTCCAGGATCTTTTCCATCCCAGTTCATCATTTAAAGGTCCAAGATCACAAATAGCCAGTTTGACAGCTCCTGTGAAAGGCTAAGTACATAAGGCAAGTATGAAGTTAGAGTACTGGAAGGGTAGGGTGCCATGGTACGAGGTGGATAGGGTGAAGAGTACCAGGTAAGTGGGATGCCAAGTAAGGAGGGAATAAGGTGCCAGATAGGTAGATTGCTGGAGGAGTGCGGTAGGGTACCAGAGCACTAGATGAGAAGGGGGGCAGGTGAGTAATCAAATGTTTGGGATAGGTCAGAAGGGCCAAGGGGTAATGAGTTTGCTGAGACAGCACATTGCCACATCCCAGGGCAGCAATGGGGATGTGGCTGCCAGGTATCAGGAAGCACAGGTATGTTCCAGGTCCATTAGCCAAGGAGGGATTGATGCCGTGTCTGAGATTGTGTTCTGGGTAGAGAGGGGTGATGTTGACTCGAGGGCCTAGTGGGGTTGTGTCTGATCTCAGCAGGGGAGACGGGGTGTCAAAGAGGCACGTGTTTGGTCTCAGTTGTCAGATCCAGAGAGGGAGAGATGGACGGTGTCTGGTGGGACTCTGGGGTTGGGGCAGTGGGTGGGCAAGGAAGGGGGCTGTTGGCCCTCAGGAGGGCAGGGTCAGAGAGGAAGGGGAGAATGAAGTTTAAGGTTAAACTCTTGGGATGTTGGGCTCTGGGGTAGGTGTAAGTGTGGATAGAATGCCAAAGGTTGGGGCCAGTTTAAAAATTACTCAGGAGTCAGACTCGATATTCAATCATCTAATTTTTCCTGGGTAACTGGGGAATTGCCCAGTGGATTTTCTCCTTTTCCAGGCATCTCTCCTAGATTTTGCTACCTTGGGGATTTGGCAGATTTCGGATGTGCAATTCCCATTTAAGCTGCAGAAGTGACAGTCAGAATTTCTGGGCCAGTTTCTTTTCAGCAAAACAAATGATACAAAATGGCCAGGACTTGAGATTTAAATCAACCGCTATAAATTCAAGTGAAAAATTCTGACTGACAGAAAGATGCTGAGCTGGCTGGAATTTTATGCCATTGGAAGTATCCCATCCATCTCGGGAGTGTAAGGTTCAATGGTTCACAGTCAGGCAGCTGAAGAGAGAGGAACAAGGTGCATGGTTTCAGGAAGAAGGGATGGAGAATTGTCACAGACAGGGTTAAATCTCATGCACTGCCAGAGGCATATTTAATAACCAATACCTTATGTATGGCTCATTTACCAGGATAAAGGGAGCAGAAAGAAGTCAACATAAATGAATATGTCATGGTTAGGAGGTCACAGGCTCAAAGTTTGGAAAAATTCAAACTTGAGGAGGAAAGCATTCTGGATAATTGTTGAGTCTGTTTAACCCCACAGCCTCAGCTAACGAAGTTGCATGGAGGGCTACAAGTGTAATTGAGAGGAGAAAGTGAAACAAAATTGAAAAATATGTTCATATTTTGTTACCAAAGGAATGTGTAGTCAAGTCACAAATTGAACATATTTGGTATTCGGTTCTACCACACTAGACATACCAAATTAATTCCACTGTGTGTATAATATGCATTGAACTCATGAAAGTTCAAGATTATATAAGACAATATTAATTACAAATGTAAGACAGAAGATTGCAGAAACTTTCAGGAGGTAGGGGACAAAAGAGGGTTATGATTGACACGCTTGAGAAGGCCAAAGGTTTACAAATGGTTTCCTGGCATTTTCCCTCCAAACCTTTAAAAGGATTGCTGACCACAAAAAAGCCTTTTGAGATTCCTGTATTGTTCCAGCAGGAAAAAGGAGCAAGCGTTATTTTCATCACAATACAGTCATATGAAAATGACTCAGTGATGTGTCTCAGAGTGATTTTCTTAGTGGCATCATGTCATTTAAACTAAATGATAAAATGTCTGTCCATTATAATCTTTCATATAGATTATGCCGCTTTAAAAAAAAAAGCCTCAGTGGTCATTTCTTTTTATTTGCAGAGACAGGTGCGGAGTGGCAGAATTGTTCCAAATGTTTTTATGTTTCTAAATTAATTGGAAGAAGCATAATTTGCCGTATTCATCCTTCAAATTCCTTGTTCACTGTTCGCAAAGAGTATTACAACTCAATGTGACATGCTTGAACAATTTGTTTTGCCACATCACAAAATACCCATGTTTTGCTTGCTTTTTTATTCATTACTGGTTTAGCTCTGATTTGTGCTGCTGGGATATATTTCATTTATTTTTAGAGTATCCTTAAATAGGAAGAACCCTATGGTTTGTGAAACATTTCTTTTTATCCCATTGTTCCAATTAAAGAGATATTGTAAGATTGATGTCAAATAATTTGTCTCAGAGCAAGTTTTCTCCCTTAAATAATTGCAGATATCAACAGGATGCCAATTAAAGGAATCATGTAGGATTTACACAGGTAGTCCAATTAATATGGCGGATTGTGCCATTTATGCAGCAAACCGATTGAATTTATTCAAGATTTCTTAAGTAAAGAAGGAATTACTGAGGTGTTTGCAATTACAACAATTAATCATTATTATGCACCGGGATGGATTGAAAGAATAAGATTTAACTCTGTGAGAACTGGAAGCATTTTTTTTCACCCACACAATACTGACCTTAAGATTTTTTTGGTTGGATTTTGAAAACAGCATATTAGCATGGTAATTTAGCAAAACTCATCTGTTACAATATCCTTATCACCAATTTAATTGGAAGCACTAGCTTTCAGAGCACCGCTCCTTCATCCGGTGGTTGTGGAGGACACAATTGTAAGGCACTGAATTTATAGCAAAAGTTTACAGTGTGATGTAACTGAAATTATACATTGAAAAATACTTGATTGTTTGTTGATACTTTCATCTGTTCAAATACCATGATAGTTTCACTTCTTTCATGTGTAAATCACAAAACGTTTTTTAAAAAGTTGCATTCTCAGGTTAACTATAACAATTGGTGTTAGTTAGACAATATGTTGAATAATTAACATCACACTGTAAACTTTTGCTATAAGTTCTGTGCCTTACAATTGTGCCCTCCACAACTACCTGATGAAGCTGGAGTGCTTCCAATTAAACTTGTTGGACTATAACCTGGTGTTGTGTGATTTTTAACTTTGTACACCCCAGTCCAACACCAGCATCTCCAAATCATAACTCTTATCACCGGGGATTTTGGGCGAGTTGAATGAAATATAAGCAAAGAAAGGCTTCAGTTTCACACACAGAAATCACTTGAAGAGTTTTGCAAAATTACAGATTTTTTTTCCGTGCTGTCACTGTTTTTATTCCCGGCTTCTCTCTGCTTCTCCTCTAAAATTATGTTGGTGCAGAAGTTGAGAGGTGAAAGGAAATGAGGGATAATGGAAGGTGGTGGGAGTCAGCTGCAAGTGGTGATTCCAGAAGCGGGCCCACAGCCTGCAAAGGTGGGATATGTCAGAGAGGCCAGCATTCACACAGCTGTTTTGGTCTCCAGTTTAGACCCTGGAATAGGAGATTAGTCACCATCACATTGTTTGATAAAGTTGAAGATAACAGGAACTGATAAGAGGCTTAATATGGGCTCTATGTGAATGGAATTACACAGAGCCAATCAGGTCTGCAGAGCACTAAAACTGCAGGAAATCAGTGTCTCTACCAAATGAGGCAGACATTTGAACAAAACATACAGTCTGAAGAAGTCTCTTTATTCAGCAGCACTTCAAGGATTCACATTGTAAGATGTACCCTATGTCAGGAGGTGTGGTGAAGATGCAGCCTGGCGAGCTGCCAACTCTCTCGGGTAATAAAGTTTGGATTTTTTTTTACAGAAGCTAGGGTAGTGAAAGATGTTATTGAGATATCTCTAGTAGTTAAAAGTGTGTGTTATTTGTTTCAAGACTTCATAAATTAATTGTGTTTCATGCAGCTTGAAGTGTCTCTGCTGTATCTTTGTCTATGTATATACTGTTGTCTCTCAGAGACAGGCAATAGCGTTGAATGGTGAAGCAGGCTTGAATGGGTCAAATGGTCTACCCTTGTTCCCACCTCTATGAAGTCCCAGCCACTAAAAGCTGCTGGTTAATAACAGCATTCCACCAACACTCCCAAGATCAAAGTTCGCCCATGGAAAGTCAAGCATTGTTTGGATCAGCATGTTGTGGGGTGGGGAGGAAGCATGAATGTCAAAAGCTAGAAGAGAGTGTTGGCTCCAAGTGGACATCCACCCCTCCCCCCACATCTGAAGGTTTATCCCTTGATTGTGTACAGATTATTATTGACTGTGGGTGTCTCTCCCTATCCCCTGACTGTCTGACCCCACTGGTTAACTGGCTCTTTCTCATACCAGCTGGAACTGCGCCATCCTGTTAACTCTAATGGTATTAAGTGTGATTCATTTGCCTTCTGTGAGAAGTGATGTTTATTCACGCACTGGACCTTGATCTCTGTGGGCAAAGGAAATGTGTCCACACATTTCTATTTCTCCACTGAAGAAAGTGCTATGGACAATACCAAACCCTATGACATGCCCACGGCAATGCCCTGAGTAATCAGCATTGACTTGCCTGGTTTGAATTTAGTTGTTAATAAAGATTGTGTCTCTATGTCAGCCACTGTTCAATTAATCAGTACTCCTTTCCCATGTTCTATAAATTATCATTCCCCAGCTGAAGCTAGTTTTCTTGTGTTTTAGTGAAGATGAAAAGTTTTTAAGTCCTATCTCTTTTTAGCCATGTTAAAATTCTGTATCGCAGAAGATAGGTTCTCATTCATGCAGTCATGTGCATATACCATGAAGGGGAAGACAGATGATTGTTTTCTTTAATCCCTTCATGGCTGGGCCAACATTTATTGCCCTCTCTAGTTGTCTTCCAGAAAGATGATGGTGCGTTACTGTCTTGATCCACCATCTGGTTTCATTCCTTTATTGAAACAATTTTTCGGTTTGATTCAACTAAGTGGCCTGCAGAGCCATTCCAGAGGGCAGTTGAGACATCCACATTGTAGTGGGTCTGGAGTCACGTGTAGGCTAGATTAAGGAGGATGGCAGAATTGCTTACCTCAAGGACATTAGCAAACAAACTTGTTTTTTTTCCTGACAGTTGTTTCATGGCTATCATTACACTTTTGATACCGAATTTTTCTCTCTCAAATTTCACCATCTACCCTGATGAGATTCAAATCCAGGTCCCCAAGTTATTACCTGTGTCTCTAGATTGTTAGATTTTTGGATTACAATTCCATTGCACCATTACTTTCCTTTAATTACAATTCAAAGAATCAGAGTGTTAACAGTGAAGTTAATGGAATCTTTATTGTTTCGATGCCTTCAAAATCAAATTCAAAGATTTATTTGACAACCAAGAACCATTTTTATCCTCTTGTGGGACATGGGGCATCACTATTAATTTTATTCATTAAAATTCAAAATAATCAATTAGCAGAAATCTCATCAAGTGGTATTAAATTCTGTGCAAAAATACCTTGGGTCCAGTAAAAAGTCAGCACAAACAATGTCACGGCAGACATCTTTGGTACTGTCAAAAAAACTCTAAATCTCACTTTGGGAAGGCAGTGTTCACTGACACTAAATCTGCTAATCTCATTTACCAGTTATATGCAAAAGCATCTGCCCAGAGCACATTGTGCATGTTTCTCAATGTCAGCAAATGCAGTTTTTTGAGAAAGTCCTATCTGCAGATATTTGGAAATCCTTCAGTCAAATTGAAAAACATTTAATCTCATTCCTCATAGCCTCTATCCTATGATTTGGAGATGCCAGTGTTAGACTGTGGTGTACAAAGTTAAAAATGTCAACCACCTGATGAAGGAGCAGCGCTTCGAAAGCTAGTGTGTTTCCAATTAAAGCTGTTGGACTATAACCTGGCGTTGTGTGATTTTTAACTCTATCCTATGAAGTCACCATCTTGGTAAGGGAAAACTGAACTTTACATTGAAAGCAGCACTTAGAACAGCAGGAACTTCAGTAGTTTTTAGTTTTTGTGCTCCACATCATTTCAATAACAAAATGCAACAACTTTGATCAACAAAGAATATCATGAGACAACAAAATGACTGTCACACAAGGAAATCAAATTCCTAACAATGTTCTTCCAAATCAATAAAATAATCGACAACTTCAAGCACCTGTCAAAAATCAAACAATGCACTAAAATTTGCCAATACTAATGTTTCCAAAAAGGAAAAAACAGGCTTTTGGGACCTGTTTAACACAAAAGTGAATTGGCAGATTTGGAAAACACAATTCCTAGGATTTAGAACAGTTTCAGCATTGGAAATTAAATTAAATGCAGAACAGGTTTGCACAATTCTCTCCCGTATGGGAAGATGATCAAATCATGTGTGACACAATCAACAGGTTAATGAGAAACAAATTACATGTGACAACTTCCTGACAGCTGTTGATCAATATTTCAATTCAAGATCAAGTAGGACGCTGTCTATCATGTTTATAGGACGCTATATATGTTGGTATATGAAGCAGATACCAACTTCCATGAAAGTCTGTAGATAATTAATCACCTGTGTAGATTATCTGAATCATGCACTTACAGAAAATTACAACAAGGGCTCATTGTTACAGAATTATCTTTGGCCCCTGAGATAAATCAATCACTAGAATTCTTCAATCGAGAGTGGAACCATCTCTAGAAGGAGCAGTCCAAGGAGGATTAGATACATAATCTATTCAAGAAGCATTAGGC
Source organism: Chiloscyllium plagiosum (assembly GCF_004010195.1). NCBI lineage: Eukaryota > Metazoa > Chordata > Chondrichthyes > Orectolobiformes > Hemiscylliidae > Chiloscyllium > Chiloscyllium plagiosum. The sequence goes on along the minus strand of NC_057711.1, from coordinate 22,027,085 downwards.
AGAAGAAAGTCCATTTAGTGCAGAATACTCCAGAGGTTGTTGACTACATAAAGCTCAGTAGACTGTCTAACGAGAGGGGGCTGTCCTCTCATCGGTAGAATGTGCCACATATGACAGCATCAACAAAAAGTCCTAAGCAATCTATTGCTGCAGTATCTTGTCACAGGAGTTGTTCTGAAACCAAACTTCATTGAAAACAAAACCATCTAGCCTTCGACAAACAATGTTCCCATTGCAGCAAAAATGTAATTTCTCAAAGATGTGCTGCCAATGTGAAAATCCAATCTGGACCCAACCATCTTCAGCTGTTTCATCAAGGACATCCCCTCCATCACAAGGTAAATCTTTAAGAACACCTGAGCAATACATCAAATTGCTCCAAATCAGCATTCATATTTATGCCTTGGAACAGAACCTTGAAGAATTGGTCAACATTACGAAGGAACAAGTTTCATGATATGAAGAAAAATGTCATTTGAATGAAGTACTTCATTTCTTCCTAGGGAAACTAACAACGGTATTCAACATTAATAATGAAGAAGTGTAACCAACTCATACACTACTCATACTCATACAAGTGTAATACTCATACACTACTCCAGTTACATCATTGTGAGTTCTTTCAGGAGATTAATTAGAATTCTGATCAAACTGAAACTAACAGAGAAAATGCAACGTGTATCTGCATGCTTTTCTATACTTCATCTTAGATCTTCCTGATCTACCAAAGAAGATAATTGTTTGGGAAGATGTAGGCGAAAGACCAGAAGCAAAGAGGTTCTTCTGCAGCTGTACAGGGCCCTGGTGAGACCACACCTCAAGTACTGTGTGCAGGGTTCTGGTCTCCAAATTTGAGGAAAGATATTCTGGCTATTGAGGGAGTGCAGCATAGGTTCACGAGGTCAATTCCTGGAATGGTGGGACTACCTTACGCTGAAAGACTGAAGCGACTGGGCTTGTATACCCTTGAGTTTAGAAGACTGAGAGGGGATCTGATTGAGACATATAAGATTATTAAAGGATTGGACACTCTGGAGGCAGGAAACATGTTTCCGCTGATGGGTGAGTGCCAAACCAGAGGACACAGCTTAAAAATACAGGGTAGACCATTTAGGACAGAGATGAGGAGAAACTTCTTCACCCAGAGAGTGGTGGCTCTGTGGAATGCTCTGCCCCAGAGGGAAGTGGAGGCTCAGTCTCTGGATTCATCTAAGAAAGAGTTGGATAGAGCTGTCAAGGATCGTGGAATCAAGGGTTATGGAGATAAGGCAGGAACAGGACACTGATTAGGAATGATCAGCCATGATCATATTGAATGGCGGTGCAGACTCGAAGGGCAGAATGGCTTACCCCTGCACCTATTGTCTATTGTCTAAACGATACATAGTAGATTACTTTTTTTTTCAGATTACTTACAGTGTGGAAACAGGCCCTTTGGCCCAACAAGTCCACAATGACCCACCGAAGTGTACCCATCCAGACCCATTCCTCTACATTTACCCCTGCACCTAATACTACGGGCAATTTAGCATGGCCAATTCACCTAACCTGCACATCTTTGGACTGTGGGAGGAAACCGCTGCACCCGGAGGAAACCCACGCAGACACGGGGAGAATGTGCAAACTCCACACAGTCAGTCGCCTGAGGCGGGAATTGAACCCGGGTCTCTGGCAGCAGTGCTAACCACTGTGCCACCATGCCGCCCACATAGTAGGCATGGTCAAAAGAACTAATAATGTATATAACTGTTGATCAATGTTTATAATGATGGAAACTGCAATTGGAGTAGTATTGTACAAATACTTTAAGACCATGGTACAATCTTGTGATTATGTCATGGAGTTGCACATCACTGAACGTAAATATCCCAATAAGACCAGAAGAAGAACACTGTTGACTACACCACATTATACCAGACTAGAATTTTAGACAGCCTGAAGATCACCTTGACATGGGAAGATAGGTTAATCTTTCCCTAATGCAACTATAAGATCAGATCCTGGTAAATCTATGATTACCACTTATGATCATGTTTGATAGTAATGTGTAATAATTCATATTACTTTGAAATCTATGGATGGAGAAAATATTTGACTTTGCCTTCTTCTCAACCAGTCTGTCTTGAATGCAGACTCATAGCGTAGCATCAAACCATATAATAAAAGAGTAGCCGCATCTATAAATATGCTCTCTCTAAAGCTCACAACCTCATGGTTACACCACAGAGAAGCCAGCTTATGACAAGCTCTGAAACACGGAGCTCAAGTTGCTGCAGCTGACAACACCTCCTCCGTATATAGTCACTGAGGAAAGTAGAAATAAACAAAGTAGATTTGTTTTATACTAGCTAGCATTATCATGTAGGCTCATAGCAGAATCTGAACATATCACTTTGTTTCCTTTTATATCCCTCACTTAATCAGAAATAAAGTAATGAATAATGCCAGCTGTATATGTTGTACATTCGTGATTTGTTGAAGTTATGTCTTTAATCAAATTTCATTGAGGTAATCTGAGCCTGTTTCGGTTTTTTTTCAAGTTTTGTTTCTCTTATTTAATCACATTGATTGTCCTGAATCTTAATTTTAAATACTTCAATATGTCACGTTCATTCTTTGGCAAATGAGGAACATTAAGTTCTCAAAGTTATTTCTGCAACATCAAAAATGCAGAATTGTGCTTCTGGACTTCCTAGAATCCATCCCAAGAACCCCAACGACTTTTCAAAAGTTGAGCAACACAATTTAATGAAATTTGCCAATTATAGTCTTAATTATATTTTATTTGTTATTAGTCTTTATCGACAAAAGATCAGTCCACAAGCTGAAAATTTGATTTGCTATGATTTGCATTTTTGGTGAAGGTTCGCCATCTTTAATCATGAATTATTGTCGTCTAATAGCATTTCTCATTTGTATTGTATTGGATTTTAACTCTGACTTTATTAGGTTTTGTGTTGCTGATAGTGCTTCACTCAATGCAAATATGACTTGCAAGACTTGGCAGATAAACCTGTAGCAGCTAATTTGGAGACAATAATGAAGGCATGCAACTTATAGGTAATTCATCATCTGTTACTTGATTCTCCTAGCATTCATAATGTGGTTAAATATCCCATTGTATTTATGCTGTGTCAACTTTTACTCAAGTTATAGCACTCTTGCTTCTGAAGTACAAGGCAAAGAGGTCATATCCGATACTAAGTGTTTAGCCTGTAAAAACCAAGACTGACAATTAGTTATAGTGCAGTGTTGAGTGAGTACAGGATTATCAAAGGTGATGCCTTTTGGATGAATATTAAACCTGGGCCCCAGATGAATGAAGATAATACCACCAGATTTTACAGAAGATCACTGAAATGAGGAGGAGCGTCTTCAGCCAGAGGGTGTAAATCTGTGGAGCTCATTGCCACAGAAGGCTGTGGAGGCCAAATTGTTGAATGTACTTAAGACAGAGATAGATAGGTTTGCAATTAGTAAGGGGCTCAAAGGTCATGGGGAGAAGGGAGGAAAATGGGGTTGAGAAACATATCAGCCCTGATCGAATGGCAGAGCAGACTCAATGGGCTGAATGGCCTAGATTCAACTCCTGTATCTTATGGCCTTATCAAGAGAATTATTCCTGACATTTTGTACCCCTTAATCAATTTCACATAGAAAGACTGATCTAATCATTGTTCATGACAGCTAACATAAACAAATTTTTCGGTGGAATATGAATGTTAATCTGTCTGTTAAAGAAGAATCAGAGACACTTCACAAGTAAGTAATAACAAAACTTGACACTGAGTGTGTAAACTGATATTTACAGGTCAAGGAAGTCGATTATAAAGAGAGGTTTAAAGGACGAGAAAGTGATGACGAGACAGGGATTTTTAGGTAGTAAATTCAAGAGTTTAGGACACATGTTGGATCTGACATTTCAGCCAAGATGACACCAAGTATTCCAGTCATACAGCATGGGACTATGAGAGAATCAGGATATGAAAAAAAATCAGGATATAGGGGAGTAAATGGACAGAAGTTATTCTGCTGGTTTTTAAGTCTCTGACATTGGGACATAATGTAAATATCAGTGCCAGAAGTGAAACTAGGTGACACATCATAATGGAGATGCTTCATTTTTTGAAGCTTCATGTTTAAATGATTGTGGATGTGCTTCATTTTGAGTGAGTTGTTTATCTTTCACGAAGTGGTCATTTAAAGGTCATCGGGACATTTTAGAACAAAGATACTTCTTGGAGGTCATATGGCTTCAGCTAATTGCTTGGACATGTCGACTAAAATTTATACCTGGGTTTCTGGATTTGGTTTGGATGTTAGTTGGAGTTCAATCAGAGCACAGCCTGCTGAGAGAGAGTAGCTATCCAGCTTATCCTCTGTCATCCTGAAAGAACCCTTTGGGAGATTCCAATCTGAGATCTGAAATGCTGATTCAGTTGTTCTCCTGAAAAGCCTCTGAATTATTGAGGAATCTTGGATGAACTGCATCTGCAAAGGTGCCAGTTTCAACTAGCTATGTTTAATGACATCCGCCGACATGTGCTGAGGTACTGCCAAGATAAGCCATCTCAAACACTTTATGGCTTATGCTCTTTTTCTTAAAGAACTAATCATTATTGACCAAAGTGTTTCACTCAAAATTAATTTTGTTTTTTTTTATTTTCTCCTTTTAAAAGGTATCTGTGTATATTGGATAATGGATTATGGTAAACATTCATACATTCCCAGTTCAAACTATATATTATTTAGTTTTACTCATTTACCAAATTACACTTTTCTCAGAAAAAGTCTACCATGCAACTGTTTTTTTGAAACAGACCTTTTCAGAACCTAATGTAGGTAAAGTATATAGTTCACCCTATTGGTAACGAGTTGAAGTACGTGCTGTGATTGGTGGAATGGTGATGAGAAAGAGGAGAGAGAAACAGGGAGAGAAAGACACGGAGAGAGAAAGGCAGAGAGAGAGAGAG
>NC_057711.1:22006237-22021677 GCF_004010195.1 Chiloscyllium plagiosum | reverse complement strand
CCTATGAGTAGGTGTCCTGTCTCCCCAGTGCAGAGGAGACCACATCGGGAGCAATGGATACAGGAAATGATGTGTGAAAGTGCAGGTGAAACTTTGATGGATGTAGAAGGCTCCACTGGGGCTTTGGACAGAGGTGAGGGGGGATGTGCAGGCACAGGTTTTGCAATTCCTGCAGTGGCAGAGGAAGGTGCTGGGAGGGGAGGGTAGGTTGCTGGGGGGCGTGGACTTGACAAGGGAGTTGCGGAGTGAACGGTCTTTACGGAAAGTGGATGGGGTGGGGAGGGAAATATATCTCTGGCGGAGAGGTCCATTTGCAGGTGGCAGAAATGGTGGAGGATGATATGATGTATACAGACGTTGGTGGAGTGGAAGGTGAGGACCGGGGGGTTCTGTCCTTGTTGCGGTTGGAGGGGTGGGGTTCGAGGGCAGAGGTGCAGGATGTGGATGAGATGTGTTGGAGGGCATCTTCAACCACGTGGGAGGGGAAATTGTGGTCTTTAAAGAAAGAGGCCATTGATGTGTTCTGTGGTGGAACTGGTCATTCTGGGACCAGATGCGACAGAGGCGGAGGAATTGGGAATAAGAGATAGCATTTTTGCAGGAGGCAGGGTGGGACGAAGTGTAATCCAGGTAACTGTGGGAGTCAGTGGGTCAGTAGAAGATGTCAGTGTTGAGTCGGTCACAGTTGATGGAGATGGAGAGGTCCAGGAAGAGAAGGGAGGTGTCAGAGATGGTCCAGGTGATTTTAAGGTCGGGTGGAATGTTTTGGTAAAGTTGATGAACTGTTCAACCTCATCACGTGAGCACGAGGTGGCGTTGATGCAGTCATCAATGTAGCTGAGGAAAAGATGGGTAGTGGTGGCAGTGAAACTGTGGAAGATAGACTGTTCTATGTAGCCAACAAAGAGACAGGCATAGCTGGAGTCCATGTGGGTGCCCATGGCTACTCCTTTCATCTGGAGGAAGTGGAAGGATTCAAAGGAGAAGTTATTGAGGGTGGGGACCAGTTCAGCCAAATAAATTAGTGTGTCAGTGGAAAGGTACTGGTGGGGACGTCAGGAGAGGAAGAAACGGAGGGCTTGGAGGCCCTGGTCATGGCGGATGGAGGTGTATAGGGACTGCATGTCCATGGTGAAGATGAGGCGTTGGGGGTCAGGAAAATGAAAGTCTTGGAGGAAGTGGAGGAGGTGGGTGGTGTCCGAATATATGTGGGGAGTTCCTTGACCGGGAGGATAGGACAGTATTGAGGTGTGTGGAGATGAATTCGGACGGGAAGGAGCAGGCTGAGAGGATGGGTCAACTGGGGTAGTGAGGCTTGTGGAACTTGGGTAGGAGGTAGAACCGGGCAGTGTCGGATTCCCGAACTGTGAGGTTGGAATCTGTGGATGGGAGATCCCTTGAGGTGATGAGGTTGTGTACGGTGTGGGAGATGATGGCTTGGTGATGGGAGGTGAGGTTGCAAAGAGGTATATAGTATATGGTTAAAACTTACTCCCAAATAACAACTGAAGTTGATCAAATTGGAAATTTTAAGCTGAAGTGATTGACTTTGATAACCAAAGATATTAATGATGGATATGTGAGGAAGGTCATGGATCACCTATGATATTACTGAATGAGAGGACACATTTGAAGAGTAAAATATGCTTTCCTTTGACTTTCAAGTTCCTATGTTCCTGGTTCTGGAATCAGACTTACTCAGATGAACTTTTTAAGAGGGGGTTTTACATTTCCCTGAAATTGTTTGATTTTGTCATTACAATTTGGCTTGTGATGCATTTTACTACATGCGGTTTTTGTTAGTCAGTCAACCATTTTTGGATTTTTGTTTACTACTGTTGGTTCAGCAGTGAGGCTTCTTATTTACAACTTTGAAACACACTGCATTATTTAGATGAGGATGAGGTAGTAACAAATTCAGGTGCAACAATAACTGCAACTTTTTGTCTGCACCTGTCCCTAGCTTGGCACTCTTATTTCCAGGTCTCTCCATACGAAGCTGCAGTTATCAGAGACTGGTTTTTCACTGCCTATAATTGAAAAGAGCGGCTGTGAGGACCTGCAGGCTGCACATGGAGCAGTGAGAGCTACTCTCAAAGAAAGAAAGAAAACAACAGTTTCATGTTACCATATCCTTTTAGTCCATCACAGGCTTCACATGTTTCACGAGGTAGCGTGCAGTACACACTGCAGATATCAGAAAGGGATAAACATTAAGCTTTTAAGGTGCAACCTATATCTCATTCCTTGCAGACTAAGATTAGATTAGATTAGATTACTTACAGTGTGGAAACAGGCCCTTCGGCCCAACAAGTCCACACCGACCCGCCGAAGCGCAAACCACCCATACCCCTACATTTACCTCTTACCTAACACTACGGGCAATTTAGCATGGCCAATTCACCTGACCTGCACATCTTTGGACTGTGGGAGGAAACCGGAGCACCCGGAGGAAACCCACGCAGACACGGGGAGAACGTGCAAACTCCACACAGTCAGTCGCCTGAGGTGGGAATTGAACCCGGGTCTAAACAAGTCAGAACATCTATATTAGGGACATATCATGCCAGGTTTCCAAAAGTACACTCTACGAGCAATAAAGATTTGAATTTAATTATTATTCAGGTGGTAAAATTCTATAAAAATGCCATATGACATTATAAATGAGGAACCATTTAGCCTCTTTAGAACGGTGGCACAGTGGTTAGCACTGCTACCTCACTGCGCCAGAGACCCGGGTTCAATTCCCGTCTCAGGCGACTGACTGAGTGGAGTTTGCCCGTTCTCCCCGTGTCTGCGTGGGTTTCCTCCGGGTGCTCCGGTTTCCTCCCACAGTCACAAAGATGTGCAGGCCAGGTGAATTGGCCATGCTAAATTGTCCGTAGTGTTAGGTAAGGGGTATGGGTGGGTTGCGCTTCGGTGGTGTGGTGTGGACTTGTTGGGCCGGAGGGCCTGTTTCCACACTGTAAGTAATCTAATCTAATCTCTTGAGATTGCTCTGCCATTCAATAAATATTAGCTCACATGTTAATGTTTTGATTTCCACATCTCCATCAAACCTCAATAACATTTGATTCCCTTGCCAAACAAAAATTTATCCATTTCCACCTTAAAACTTTTCAATGACCCCACCTCTACTTTCTGAGGCAGAGATTTCCAACATCACACAACCACCAGAGGAAAAAAAAAATCTTCTCACCTGTCTGAAAAAGGGAACCCTTAATATTTAAAGTTTCACCTAAATTCTGGGGGGGGGGATCCTCACAAAACATCGTTTCCATGTTTGTCTTGTCAAGACTGTTTCTGACCTTATATACTTGTATTGAGTCATCCTCAGTCTTCGAAACTTCAAGGTGACCAAACTGAACCTATCCAACATATCCTTATAAGACAACCTGCTCAGACCAGGTATCAATCTAACTAACCTCCTCTGAATGCATTAAATCCTTCCTTAAATGAGGAGACCAAAACAATATCTGAGGTGTGGTCTCACCAATGCCCTGCATCACTGAAGCAAAACATCATTATATTTATGTTCAATTCCCCTGATAATAAAATATATCATTCCACTACCCTTCTAAATTACTTGTTGTACCTGTATACTAACTTTTTATGACTCATATGTTAGAATATCTATCCGCAACTTAGAATTCTGTAGTTATTTTCCTTTTAAGTGATATGCTCCCTGTTAATTCTGCTTGCCAAAGTGAGCATCCTCACATTTTCCCACGTTAAACTTTATTCACCAGATTTATTACCATTCACTCAAGTTATATAAATCTACCTGTAACCTCTTCATGTCCCCTTCACCGTAAGAAATAGGAGTAGGCCATTCGGCCACTCCAGCCTGGTCTGCCATTCAATAGGATCACACATTCCTTACATCCACTTTCGCGTCCTTTCCCTGTAAGGCTTCACAATATACTTGCCTGTCTAACTTTGTATCAGCTTTGCAGACAGTTGTGCCACCATGTCTTTACTCCCTTATTTAAGCCATTGATATAAATATAAGCAGCTGTGGCCCCAGCACAGACCACTGTGGGACTGCAACCATCACACGCTGTCTATTGTGCAGTGAATCTAAGCTTCTTTCAAATGTGAGGGTGAAACATGTGAGAGAGGTGGCAATGGGAGAGGTACTGTGCATGGACTTTACCTTTAGCTTAATAGGTACCAGGGGTAAATCAAAGTATTTCTTTGGCAGTCCACATGATTCAGACACATGTGCATTCACATGTTTGTGGTGATGTGTTACAGAACACATGGGAAGGCCAAGTTGCAGTTGTAACATGCACTTTCACATTCATGTTCGAGTTTTTGGTGTTTTGGACAGTGATGATTGAGCTTCCACTGTCACATGGTTGGCCAAGAATTTCTCCTGCTCTTACTCTTTGTCTTTGATGTCTGGTTCCAGTTTTATAGTCAACTGGTTTTGTCTGTGTTTGGAACACACCTTCTTAGGCCATTATGTCCTGGAGTAGGACTCAATCACAGAGTGTCTGTTGAGAGGCAGGATGCTTCCCATCATGCCTGAAGGACCTGTAACAGGAATAAATAAACTGAGCACTGAAATGTGGGAAACTATTTCATCAAACCACCAGTACATGCGCATGCCTCTTAATTTACCCTGAGTGAAAATTTTATCGTGACTTCATAATAATCTTCTGACAGTACGTTCAGCACAACCTTTCTTTTCATGCAATTTACTGTTACTGATGAATAATAGAATTAATAATAAAAGCTCAAAGAACTGTCTGTGAGTAATTCACTGCTCACCAATTCCAGGGTTCTGATGTTAACTATTATATGCTGTCTCCTGTAATGACAATTCATATCCTCTCTGTAATTTCCTTCTGAGTCTTCAAGGAAAGCCAAGACAGATTTATCAAAGCTAAGTCAAGTTTGCAGTGTGAATACTAGATGAAGTAAATGTAGCTTTCATGGACTTGATAAGATCTTTCACAGAGTTCTTGCTAAAAATTCAATCTTCGGGTTAAGTCCAAAATATTGCAAAACAAGGAACGTAATCCATCCATAACATTAAACCTTTATTCACAAACTCTGTCTTTAATGAATTACAGTCCATTTGTCAGGCAGGTGTTACCTTTCCTCTACCAGCAGAGAATTTTACAATACAGAAGCTATACACACTAAATGGAGTTCACAGCAAGCAATATGCACCTATCTCCGCAGTTTGCTATATAACCAGCACAAACAGAGAAAATGAAAATCCAAAGCAACATTCCTGTGGTGGCTCTTTATTAGAGCAATCCAGAACTGTCCTATTGTCAGTCTCTCTTACCATTGCCTAAGCGATTTTCTGGTGTTTCAAATTTTCCTTTTACTTTTTATTTTTAAATGCAATGATCACAGCCTGTGGCATTCTAGCCTCCAGAAATCCTGTGCCAAAAAGTATCATCAAATTGTTTTGTATCTTTATTAGTGTATTGACAACTTGTATTGATGAACTCTTGTCCCTGACACCTGAAACAGAGCAAACAATCTTTTTTTAATCATTCTATCAATGCTGTAAAGATCTTGATCAAATCTCCTTTTTGTCTTCTTTGCTGCAGCAGATATTCTCCCAGTATTTCAAGTCAGTTCTCATGACACTGTTTGTCATGTCTAACATTACCCTGGTGACACCGTAGTGCACATTTTAATATCCTTCGTTATAATGAGGTCCTGAAAACTACACAAAGTATTCTCACAGCGATGTTTTGTGAAAAATTATCTTTCATTTATCTTATCTTGTTCTCAAGGCCTCTATTTATCAAATTAAAACTGCATTAACCTATCCTCTGATTTTATGTATGTCCTCATACATTTTCTGGGAATTGCATATTTTAAATATTTCATTCTATTTATTCATCTAATCGTCAGCAATCTTTGTAATTTTTTTTAACTCTATCTAAAATCCTTTGGATCCTATTTGTAACCACATTTGTATTGTATTGGCTACCCTGTATGCTCATTCAATTACCTTATCTGAAATCTTCCACAGTCTTTTTCATGATAACTTCTCCACATTGTTATTGCAAGCAAATCTCAAGATTATGCTTCCTAGAATTAGAATTAGTTTTATTGTCACATGTAGTCACATAAAGTCCTAGTCATAGAATCATACAACATAGAAACAAAGCCTCTGGTCCAACCAGTCCATGCCAAAAATAATCCCAAACTAAACAAGTCCCACTTGTCTGGTCCTGGCCCATATCCCTCCAAACCTATTCATATATCCATCCAAATGCCTTTTAAACATTGTCATGGTACCACATCCACCACTTCCTGTGTAAACATTTTGCCTCTTATGTCTCACCTTAAAAATGTGCCCCCAGTCTTGAAATTCCCCATCTTCAGGATAAGAAATGGCCATCAACGCCATGTATAACTCTCATTATTTGTAAGTTTCTAATAATTCACCTCTCAATCTCCTACGCTGTAGTGAAAAGAAGTCCCAGCCTATCCAGCCTTTCTTTGGAACTCAAACCTTTCATACCCAACAGAATCCTGGTAAAACTCTTCTGAAGCCTCTCCAGCTTGGTAATATCTCTCCAATAACTGGGCGATCAGAAATGGACACAGTATTCCAGAAGAGGCCTCATCAATGTCCTGTACAACATCAACATAACGTTCCCACTCCTTTACTCAAAGGACTGAGATATGAAGGCAAGTGTGCCAAACACCTTTTTAACCATCCTGTCTACATGTAATGCAAACTTTAAAATATTATATAGCTGCACCCCTAGGTCCCTCTGCTCTCCAATACTATCCAAAGCCTTACCATTAATTGTATAATCCCGACTCTTGCTGTTATACCAAAATGCAATACCTCGCATTCATCCAGTGAAAAGTTTACAAGTTGTCTCTTATGCTGCCATGTCAGGAACTAAGGTACCTAGGAACATATCCTTAAGTACAAATTCTTAGGGGAAAGAAATAGGAAAATAAAGAAATAAAAAGTCCAGCAATAAATTATGAAAATAATAAAAAGTTCCGAATAACAGTCCTTCTAACTCAGACCATGCCAGGCTTCACCCTCTGACAAAGTCTCAGTCATTGTTATTTGTACATTATCTAAAATAGGGGCCAATTGCGAGTCCAAACACATATCATTTTCAACTTTTCCCCATCATGGATAATACTGTGTTGATCCAAAACCATAGTCTCTAGTACATAATCAGATTTCTACCTACAGAGAAAGCTGGAGAAACTCAGCAGACCTGATAGTTGCAGTATTTTGCTTTATTCCAGCCATCTATCTATGTTACTACATATTTTCTCCACCAAATAGTGAAACCTCTCAAATAAATCTCTTGCAAGATACATTATTAAAACACCTTTCAAAACTGCATTATACTTGCTCGTTTATGTACTGTGAGGTACTTCAAAAAAGTGAATTTGTCAAATGCAGCATTCTTTGGGGAGCATGGTGGTTCAGTGGTTAGCACTCCTGCCTCACAGCACCAGGGACCTGGGTTCAATTCCTGCCTCGGGCAACTGTCTGTCTGGAGTTTGCACATTCTCCCCATGTCTGCGTGAATTTCCTCTGAGTACTCTGGTTTCCTCCCGCAATCCAAAGATGTGCAGGTTAGGTGAATTGGCTATGCTAAATTGCCCATAGTGTTCGGTGCATTAGTCAGGGGTAAATACAGGATAGAGGAATGGGTCCGGGTGGGTTACTCTTTGGAGCATCGGAGTGGACATGTTGGGCTGAAGGGCCTGTTTCCATACTGCAGGGAATCTAATCCTAACTAGTTGTATACCTGAAATTCGTTTTTTACTCTCAAAATTTATAATTTGGTAATGGTTTTCATATTACAGTGAAAGAAATGTCCAAATTTTGGTGTGAAAGTTAATCATATTGCTGACCACAAGTGCCACAACAACAAAAACAACTTGCATTTTTATAATGCCTTTTGCATAGTAAGATGTTTCATGTTGTGCCTTGACAGTAGTATCGAGCAAGACATGACAATGAGCCACATAAGAAAACATTAACAATAGGGCAGATGGACAATAGCTTGGTCAAAGAGATGGATTTTTAAGGAAGAAAGAGAGTGGAAGAAGCTGGAAATGTTGATGAAAAAAACCACATCCTTTAGGGCATTGGCGGCAAAAGACAAAAGACTGCTGGGAGATCAATTAAAATTAGGTAGAGCAGAGGTCTGACTGTGGAGGGCAGAGGGGTATGGGGCTGGAAGAGGCCATAGAGTTAAAAAGAAGCGAGGCCATAGAGGGATCTGAAAATAAGAATAAGCATTTTAAAATTGAGATGTCATTCAACGCTGAGCCAAAGTTGACCAGTGAGCACAGCGGAGAGTGGAACTCAGCGTGCTGGATATGTTCATTCAAGACTGATGTCACCTTACCTATACAGGCCGTTCTGCTAAGACATGCAGTTTGTCAGTGTAAATTGGTTATAACACGATTGACAAATTGTGGATCTTGCTTGGATGACCTAAACTTTCCACTGAACAGATAGAGCAATTTTCTATTCACAATCTTGTACAGCGCGATTTTCAATAACGTGCGATTATACAGAGGCACAACCGTCGCGTTATAGCAGAACCAACTGTACGTGGAGTCAGGCTGAAGTATGTCGGAATAGTCAAACCTGGAGATAAAAGGGACAGAATCGAATGATTTTTTTGATCTTCCAAACTACAATGTCAATTGAACTCTGGAAATGGCGATGTGTCTCCACTTGTTCACTCCCACTCTGTTGAAAAATGATTACAGGTGAATGTCTGGGGCATTCCTCAGCTTTGGCAGGAATGCTGTCAAAGGTACAGCATTCAGAGCCAGTAGAAGGCACCAACATAACAGAATCAACTAATAATTAATCCCTTTGGGACCAATTACCATCAGAGAGTGGCCCTGGTGTTCCCCAATAGAAAAAGGTAAATTTTTTTCCAGATCTCTTTCTTTGGTCCCATCAGGCCTGAGGCCTCTCAGCTCACATTAGCTCATCCAGCTCACTCCAAGACATGTTGCCCTGAGAGGCCTGTGCTTCTGTAGCACTGGCACAGATGCCCATCCCAATTATAGAAATACCTTGGGATGCAGAACACAATTAATAATGAAGTGCAGCCCACACACTTTCATCACCTCAAAATGGGCAGTGGTATTTTTGCCCAGTTACCTTTAATCTCACCAGTAGCTGAATGAGCAGCCTCCTTATAATAGATTCCACTATGCTTAGCAGTATGGAAGTCAACTAACTAGTCTGCAATTGGTTGGCTTTGTTTCTTATCTGACTCTAAGTTTGGAAGCACACGAGTCCTAGTTGAGCCTTCCTACAGCTGCATCTCCCCAAGGAATTCAGCAAAAGTTTCACCACAATCTCATTTTCTTCCTCTCATAAGTGGTTATAATATAGAGTTATGAATGACTCCATGCAGACTTTTTAAAAAAATATACAGTTTCAATACTCAAAGAGAAACAAATATTATTTGCCACCGGATTATGTGCAATGTTTATCAGGTTGTCACCTATTTTATTGCTAACTTGAGGCTTAATGTGGCATTAGAATCACATGTTGGTCAGAATGGGTTGGATATCATGATTACTTCCATGAAGAACATTATGGCGGCACGGTGGGCAGCACGGTGGCACAGTGGTTAGCACTGCTGCTTCACAACACCAGAGACCCGGGTTCAGTTCCCGCCTCAGGCGACTGACTGTGTGGAGTTTGCACATTCTCCCTGTGTCTGCGTGGGTTTCCTCCGGGTGCTCTGATTTCCTCCCACAGTCCAAAGATGTGCAGGTCAGGTGAATTGGCCATGCTAAATTGTCCGTAGTGTTAGGTAAGGGGTAAATGTAGAGGTATGGGTGGTTTGTGCTTCGGAGGGTCGGTGTGGACTTGTTGGGCCTGTTTCCACACTGTAAAGTAATCTAATCTAAACGAGTTGGGCTTTCAGAGCAATCTAAAATTGAACAATTTTAACAGCAGATTTGCTTTCAATTTCATGTTTGTTTTGGGCTAGTCGATAAACAACCAGGTTTACTGAATCAAATCTCCCAATTTACCACATGGTGTTCTTTGAACTTACAGTCTTTGGAAAAAGTGAGGACTGCAGATGCTGGAGATCTGTTTTTGCCCAAAATGTCGATTCTCCTGATCCTTGGATGCTGCCTGACCTGCTGTGCTTTTCCAGCACCACACTCTCAACTCTTAAATCTAGTCTGGCAGCACAAGAACAAGATGACTGCACCTAGCAAATCAATGCTGTGTTCATAATGTCCTTTTCCTGAATGTTTTGCAGAAGTCTATGTCAGAGTTCCACAGTGGCCTTAGCTGTTTCTACATTTCTGGGGTCAAGGGTTAAAATTTCAATGCATTCCCACCTCTTTCTGTATTTACCAGGTTTGTGGAGAAATCCGAGACCTCTGAGCTGAGATAAGGAAACCTTTGAAATTGCTAAAACAGATAAAACAGGAGGATTCTGCACAATGAATGCCCCTTCCCCAATAGAGGAACACTATGCATCTGATAGCCTGAAGGCTGAAGAAGGGGAGAACAAAGCAGGATACATGCTCCAAAGAAACTCACAAGCTGTGAACGTTATAGCCATTGTCAGATAAGTCATTTTGTTTAAAGCAGTTCTTTCTCAGACTGCTCTCAATGCTTAATAGATAGATCTGAAATCTGGCAGCCGACTGCTCTCAACTGCACCTCCCTGTGGCCAATGTTCAGGCCAACAGTTTGTGCAGCTACTCTATCTCCCTCTGTTAAGGGTCAAGGACAGGGGGGCTTTCAACTGTCACATGCTCAGGCTGCATCCCTTAGAGCCACAAATACCCTTCTGAATGACTGAGAGGTTAGACACTGAGATCTAGCTCAAAGTACAGGAGGCTGTGGCCTAATGGTACAATTGCTAAACTATTAATCCAGAGACCCAGGTTCAAATCCTACTGCGACCAATGGTGGAATTTAAATTCAATTATGAGTCTAATGATGACCATCAAACCATTATCAATTGTTGGGAAAAACCCAGATGGTTCACTAATGTCGTTTAGGGAAGGAAACTGCCAAACTTTCCTGGTCTGGCCTATATGTGACTCCAGACCCATAGCAATGTGGTTGACTCTCAATTGTCCCCTGGCATTAAATGCTGGCCGAGCCAGCCATGCCCTCATCCCCATAATGAATGAAAAAAAATAGCCCAGCCCCTCCAACACAGAGTCAACAGGCAGAAGATTGCTGTCTCAATGTGTCTGAATATCTGTACCTCAGGAGGTTCAGACTCTCACTGCAGGTCACTATTCACATCTGTGTCCTCAGGGATTAAGTTAAAAATCACACAACACTAGGTTATAGTCCAACAGGTTTAATTGGAAGCACGCCAGTTTTCGGAGCGACGCTCCTTCATCAGGTTGTGGTGGTCAACCACCTGATGAAGGATCAGTGCTCTGAAAGCTAGTGTGCTTCCAATTAAACCTGTTGGACTATAACCTAGTGCTGTGTGATTTTTAACTTGGTACATCCCAGTCCAACACCGGCATCTCTAACTCAGGGATTAAGACTGCCTTCCTATTGAGCCAGTTGGATATTGGCTGACAAAGCTTCTCTGTCTGAAGGACTGGATTTGACTGTGACAGCTCGAGACAGGTAAGACTAACAGATGAAGAATGGAAGCAGTATTGGAAAGCTGCCAGCAAATTACTCCCCGGCATAATATTTAGTTATATAAGCATTAAATGTGTCAGTGATTTTCAGTGGGGGAGAGCATAACTACTTAAAACGAAATTTCAATTTTAATGTCTTGTTGGATTACCTAATTTGGAGAGCTTTAATCCTCTCCTGCAATCAATTAAAATGTCAATCCTCCAACAGAGATATAGAAATTATAGCTGGATCTAAGACTGCACCTGGTGCAAGTGTTTCATGAATCTTCTGTGACCATTATTTTTATTGCCTTCTTTGAAGTATTCCCTGCTAACTTGGTGACTTGCTTTCCACTTATTGACTCATCAGAAATTTACATATGTGGCAAAATTGCAATTAAAATTTCAGTTCACACCTTGCTTCCTGATTAATGCAGAGATTTTCAAAGACAGTGGTTACTGCACTTAACCGACACTATGGGCCAGATTGTAACTGTTTATGGAACCAGACACTATGGGGTTGGTTGTGAAAAAGTACTTAGTTCTGGCCAAAATAGCAATTCTCATGGATGCATGTTTTTTATTTCAACTGTGAGAATGAGTAACATGTCTATGGAGAGAGACAAGTGCAACAAAGGTGGAGAAATCAGAAATTTGAATGTAACACTTGCTGGAGATTTAAAAAAAAATCAATTTGACAATGCTGCAGTACAAAGCCAACAGCAGAATAACAGATTTCTTGCATCCCATTAAATGCTCTGGCTGCCTGCCCTAAAGCCACAAATACCCTTCTGAATGACTGAGGGGCCTGACACGGAGGTCTAGCTCAAAGTACAGGAGGTGGTGGTCATAAGAAGAAACAATTGAGCAGCTAAATAATGATTAGCTGTTTATCTCAACTGAACACATGAAGGGGTTCCAGACAATGTTCCATAAGCAGAAGTGATATGAAAATCTTTATGTTCATACCCTGAAAAAAGCATTTGGATTAACCGAAAAGGCTGAAGGGATGTTTAATTGGAAACAGTCTGGACATTTATACTGAACACATATGGAAACAGAAAAATTACTTAAAAGTCAAACAGGGCCCATTGACTCAACAACCTTTGTGTCCTCGTTAAGAGGCCCAACTTGCTTAGAATTAATGGACTTAATGAGTCTTTTCTTGTTCTCCTTACTGACCCTTAAACACTCTTTCATAGGTTCTCCTTTCTTTTAAGTATCTTTTACCTCTCTGCCTTTTACAAGTCAAACCCACCTCCTGATACCAAATGGGCTTTAAAGCAATTCTTGTAAAGTTTTTAATTGAAGAACATCTGTTTCATAAATCAAGGAATGCGGCACAGATGCAAAGTTTTATTGACTGAACAAAGGAGAGCAGCAACAGGAACTTGCAGTAGAAAGGTTTCCATTGAATGTTTTATTGTTGCAATTTGAACCTTTACAATAATTTTCCATTGCCGTGAATCTCAGTAGACTGAAGGAAGAGTGGGGCAAGATATTGATTTTGTATTGGCGGGACAATCACTATTCCAGTGTAGATGGGAGTTGTCCATGGGGATCCTGTAGAATCCTCATTGTAGCAGACTCCAAATGAATTGCCTGGGAAATAGAAATCAGCAACACATACTGGCCAGCAAGTAACATGCACATCCCACGAACGAATAAAACTAATTTGATTTTTCCTCTGGGCGATTCTTCTATCCACAGAATCCTCTAAATGTCTCCACATAAATTGGAGACTTTGAAGGGTTCCAAAGTAATCAAGTAAAATACAGGTAGACAACCTTATATCCGAAATCCTGAAATCCAAAAAGCTCCAAAGTCCGAAGGTATTTTTGTAAAGTTTTTTCTCAAGGTTGTTTGGCGTGCAAACAGTTAACCCAAGTCAACACCCACTCGATGCGTGTCACTCAGATGTGACATGTCGAGGTGTGGCCCAGCACTGGTAGGCCTCAATTCTGTCTCAAGGCCCGTTTGACTCAGTGAGAGTCTGCTCCTCCGTTAAGATTTAAAAGAAAATTACCGTCAAACTGTCAGTTATTCTGAAATTTGAAAAATTCTGAATTCTAAAAACCAGCTGGTCCTGAGCATTTCAGATAAAGTACTGTGCACCTGCAGTTACTCAGGAAAAGCTAGTCTGTTAAATGCATAATCTAACTACCGAGTGATTATGAAACAGATCCCACAATTATCTCACACAGCCCGCAGTTATGCCTTCCTCAGACCATTTATAACCACAGATTCTGACTTGACACCCTCAGGATGACCCCTTCCTCTGACCCCCATCAGAGGAAACCCAAACCCCCGCCACAGACTTGACCCAATCTGGCACATCCCAGCTCCACCAGACCCAACCAAACATCCAACTCCCCTGCCATACACAAACCAACATGCCACTCCCCTGCCAGCTGGCACCCTACATAGCTAGCACTCCTCACCCTGCGCCCCCCCAAACTGAACTGGCATCCTACCCTCCTGTGACTTAACATCATAGTCAGATTTGATATTTACAGTTTCACAGTCAGTGTCCGAATTTTTGAATTTCACAATATAACAGCTAGCTGGAGAAAAGTCATTACACTTGAAACCTCAACAGTATTTTCTTCCCACAGGGACTGTCAGACTTGATGAGTTTCTCCAGCAAGTTCTGTTTTTGTCCTAGTCAAACTAACCTCTCCTCATAGGATAGTTCTGTCATTCCTGGTGTCAGCCCAGTGAACCTCACTACACTCTGTCTATGACAAGTGAGTCCTCTCTTATGTAGTGAGACCAAAACTGCATGCAATACTCCATGTGTCATCTCACCAAGGCCCTGTATAACTGCACTAAGTCATTCCTACTTCTGAACTCATATCCTTTTGCAATAAATGTCAATATATCATTTGCATTCTTATCGATGAAAATAAAGGTGAAAATTGTGGAGTCCCAGACCATAAATTTCTAATATTCTTTAAATGTAGGGATTGTGGCAGAGGATTGGAGAACTGCAAATGTTACACAGTTGTTCAATAAAGATAAGCCCCATAACTACAGGTCATCAGTATAAACTTGGTGGCAAGCAAGCTCTCAGATGTAATGGTTGAGACACAGTTAACAATGTCTTTTGTCAAAAATGATTAATTAAAGAATAACAGTATGGGTTTCTGAAGGGCAAAAAGGGTTTCATGAACTTGACGGAAGTGAGGACTGCAAATGCTGGAGATTAGAGTTGAGAGTGTGGTGCTAGAAAAGCACAGCAGGTCAGACAGCATCCGAGGAGCAGGAGAATCGACATTTCGGGCAAAAGCCCTTCACCAGGAATGAACCTCACGAAACTGAGTCTGGTTTTGATGAGGCAATAGAGAGGGTTGATGAGGATGAAAGTTTGATGTTATGTAAATGGACTTCCGAAAGGAAACTGGATCATGACATGAAATGAAAACTGTAGACCTGCGGGAATTAAGTGTGGAAGTGGAATTTTATGAGCAAATTCGTGCACCAACACCATGGGCCAAATGGCAATAGACAATAGACAATAGGTGCAGGAGTAGGCCATTCAGCCCTTCGAGCCTGCACCGCCATTCAATATGATCATGACTGATCATTCCTAATCAGTATCCTGTTCCTGCCTTATCGCAATAACCCTTGATTCCACTATCCTTGAAAGCTCTATCCAACTCTTTCTTAAATGAATCCAGATACTGGGCCTCCACTGCCCTCTGGGGCAGAGCATTCCACAGAGCCACCACTCTCTGGGTGAAGAAGTTTCTCCTGAGCTCTGTCCTAAATGGTCTACCCCGTATTTTTAAGCTGTGTCCTCTGGTTCGGCACTCACCCATCAGCGGAAA
>NC_057711.1:22000026-22002778 GCF_004010195.1 Chiloscyllium plagiosum | reverse complement strand
TGTATTATGGTCACTACTTCCCAATGGCTCCTTCACTTCGAGGTCCCTGATCAATTCTGGTTCGTTGCAGATCCAGAATTGCCTTCTCCCTGGTCGGCCCCAGCACCATCTGCTGTAAGAATCCATCTCTGAGGCACTCCACAAAGTCTCTTTCTTGAGGTCCAATACCATTCTGATTCTCCCAGTCTACCTGCATGTTGAAATCCTCCATAACAACTGTAGTAACATCTTTGCGTCAGGCCAATTTCAGCTCCTGATTCAACTTACATCCGACATCCAGACTACTGTTTGGGGGCCTGTAGATGACTCCGATGAGGGTATTTTTACCCTTCGTATTTCGCAGCTCTATCCACACTGACTCTACATCCCCTGACTCTAGGTCCCCCCGCGCAAGGGACTGAATATCCTCCCTTACCAACAAGGCCACCCCACCCCCTCTGCCCTTCAGTCTGTCCTTACGATAGCACGTGTAGCCTTGAATATTCATTTCCCAGGCCCTGTCCACTTGAAGCTTCCTTCTATGCTGTAACCATTCTTTGATTTGCAAGGCAAGCATGGTACCTTTTGACAACATTAAATTATTTAATGTGAAACACAATATTGCACTCATGTAAGAGTTACTCCTTATTTAAATAATGCATGATATACTTGCTCTGGAATATCCATTCTCAGCGGATTATGGAAAAAATCTGATAAACTTCATCGCAACAATATTAAAACTGAAAAGCCAGCTCTTGTTCAGCTCCTCCAAAAAGAAATGAACAAGACATGTGTGGTTCTGACTCCTCTACAAATCATTTTCTATAATTCTTACTAACCAGCATGCTGTATTGATCTTAATAATAGGTACTGAAAATAATGATGAGTACTGATCCAACATTACATTGAATATCCAAATAAAGTAACATTCATCAAAAGTACCCAAAAATTAATTAACATGAATCAAAAAGACTTCTGATAATCTCCATGAAACAGCAATTTAATTTCAATTAAAAACAAAACAATTGGATGAAATATTTGCATGCAATCTGCATGCAAATAACTTTAAGGTATATACCTGGAACTTATCATTATCCCATCTTTGCGCTTGTAGTTTCATTTTTAAAAAATGTAATTTCTTGGATCAATGACAACTTAAATACTCATCATCTTCAATGTTATATAATGTCCAAGAAATCTATTGGAAGAATATTTTTACATTGGAAAGGGTACAGAAAAGATTTACAAGAATGCCAGCAGGACCAAGGGGTTTCAGTTATAAGGAGAGGCTGGTTAGGCTTGAATTTTTATTCTCTGGAGCATTGAAGGGTTCTACAGATTTATAAAATTGTGAATGGCATGTATAAGGTGAACACCAAAAGCCTTTTCCCCAGAGTAGGGGAGTTCAAAAAAAGAGGGCATAGGTTTAAGGTAAGAAGGGAAAGGTTTAAAAGAAACCTGAGGGACAAAGACACAGAGGGTGGTATATGGAATTAGCTGCTAGAGGAAGTGATAGATGCAGGTACAGTTGCAACATTTAAGACATTTGGACTTGTAGATGAACAGGCGAGGTTTCGAGTGATTAAGTGCAGGCAAATGAGATTAGTTTAATTTGGGAAACCTGGTTGGCATGGACAAGTTGGACTGAAGGGTCAGTTTCCATGCTGTATGATTCTATGACTCTTTAACTTGGTACTAAGCAATGATGACAGAATAATTGGGATGCTGATTGAAGACATGGTGGAAGAGTTTGGTTTTAATGTAGCTTTTTATCAGGCATAAGTCGCAAGCATCAGGTAGCAAGATGGATGAATGCAGGTGATTGTAACAAGGTCACTCAGGTGGACCTTATAGGATATGAGTTCCCTGACTGGGGTTGTTAATCTGGTCAATCAGGAAGGCCTGGTTGACAGATAAAAGCAAGAGTGTCAGACATCCTGCTCACTCTGACTCTCACAACCACCTGATGAAGGAGTGGCTCTCCGAAAGCTAGTGCTTCTAATTAAACCTCTTGGACTATAACCTGGTGTTGCGTGATTTTTAACTTTGTACACCCCAGTCCAACACTGGCATCTCCAAATCACTCTGACATCTGGCTCTGAAAGAGCTGGATCAGTATCAAGGACACTCCACGTGTAAATTGGGAGTGACTTGGCAATGGGATACCAGCCTCCGTGCAGTTATTTCAGAGGGGTTTCAGGAAAAGGTACCTAAATATGGGGGAAACACTAGTAGAACCATGGAACAGTGGAAGAGAGGCAAGACATGACTGGACATCATGGGTATGCATACAGCGCTGAAGATCTGTTTGGTGGAGGGGCCAGGAGGAATTTGACACTAAGATTCCGATCTTTGAAAATCAGTGAGCTGAATTCAATATTCCCACCAGTGGTACATTTGAAAGCTGAGGTCAATGGGCTCTTTTCCCTGGGCAGAATGCTGCCAAGTGGGTACCTTCTACCTCCCTAAATAAATCTGGCATGCTGATGCTTAGTAACTAGTTAATGCCCAAATAAGGTAAAAACAATGACTGCAGATGCTGGAAACCAGATTCTGGATTAGTGGTGCTGGAAGAGCACAGCAGTTCAGGCAGCATCCGAGGAGCAGTAAAATCGACGTTTCGGACAAAAGCCCTACATCAGGAATAAAGGCAGAGAGCCTGAAGCGTGGAGAGATAAGTGAGAGGAGGGTGGGGTGGGGAGAAAGTAGCACAGAGTACAATAGGTGAGTGGGGGTGGGGATGAAGGTGATAGGTCAGGGGGAAGAGTGGAGT
>NC_057711.1:21983039-21999613 GCF_004010195.1 Chiloscyllium plagiosum | reverse complement strand
GAGCACCAGGGACATTCTGTCCTTGTTACGGTTGGAGGGGTGGGGCCTGAGGGCGGAGGTGCGGGATGTGGACGAGAAGCATTGCAGGGCATCTTTAACCACGTGGGAAGGGAAATTGCGGTCTCTAAAGAAGGAGGCCATCTGGTTTTTACCTGTGTCACACATTGAGCCTTCCCCTGTCAGGATGCCTCAGTGCTCTCATTGGCTTTCCAGCTGGTGGTGAGACCCCCATTGCCTGGATTAAATTCTTTCCAATGCAATATATTAGAGGACAATTCAAAAGTTACCCGACCTCCACGGCATCATTAAATGGATATAACACAGGCTCAGACATGCCATTGCTAAGCACACAGCAAACGAGTGTGAGAAAAGTATTGATTAAACAATGCGGACTTATTTGTCACTGCAGGATTCTACCATGGGGCATCAGAGTTAAGGTCAGCTTTGCCTTCATAAGGCACTCCGCATGCAAACTTTCCTGCTGTGATCAGAAAACACTGAAGAGGATTAAGTAGCCTTGTTAATTATTCTCCTCCAAAACCTGGGAGCTATGCAACTAATTGCATTGCTTCCACCAGAGGTCAAGCTGAAGGCAGCAAATGATAGGCAAAGGATCAAATCTTATTTTTCTGGCTCACTACCAAACCTTCTGGCTCACATACTGAAGGAGCATCCAGGAAGCCTATGTACTCAGAAAGTAAAACATCATGGGCTATTTAGAGATACTTTTCTATTTTTCAATTACATTTGAATAACATACACTCAATATTGGTCATAAACATGATGACTGACATAGCTGAAACAATATCAGTTCTTTTGTAATTCAAGATTATACAGTGAACATTAAATATGTCAAAGGGGGCAAAATCTTTTCCAGGACATTACAAAAATCCAAATCAAACTGTGTTTTGTGACAAACACACATGCAAGTAATTTGCATTCATTGAATCATAGAATCCCTACAGTGTGGAAGCAGGCCATTCAGACCAGCAAGTCCACATCACCCCTCTGCAGAGCATTCCACCCAGTTATGGCTGATCAGCCTGAACTCCATTAACTCTATTAAACTGAAGCCCTAACTCACCACCGACATGCAAATTATTTCCACACCTAACCCTGCCAAACCCAACACCTGCAAACCCCTGACCTCATGCGTATCCAAACCTTGTCAGACTTGATACCATTAATATCCCTGATCTGACCAGTCCCTCCCTTGACTGGACATCAACTTCTGATATCTTCCCATCCATTACTCTGGTCCCAACATCCCCACTCAGAACTGAGCTCTAAAGAAGAGTCATACTGGACTCAAAAAAGTTCCTCTCTCCACATATACTGCTAGACTGTTCAATATTTCCAGCATTCTCAGTGTTGATTTCAGATTTTCAGCATCCACAGTGTTTTGCTTTTACTTGTTCTGGTACGTTTCATTGATTTGCACCTTTGCTGAAGTGGTGGGGTCAGCTGTGGTTCAGTGGTAAGGCTCTTGCCTCTGAGTGAGAAACTTGTATTTGTTCTGGGGATTCAGATAATCCAGACTGACACTGGAAAGAGGTGTTGCCTTTTGAATAAGATATTAAACCAAGGCTCTTGGGCAAATGTAAGAGATCGCATGACACAAAAGCAAGGAAGGGAATTTTCCATAGCGCTGTGGCAGTCATTAAACCCTCAACTCACATCGTAAAAACAGATTGATTTATCATTTTCACATTGCTGTTTGAGGGATCTTGCAATGCACATGGTGCCTGGTGTGCTTTCTACCTTGCAGCAGAGACAATGAAAACAAATCTTCCAAGTTGTAAAGCATTTTAGTCATCCTGAGGTCATGAAACATGTTCGGTAAATGCAAATAATTTATTGTGTCTACTTTTTAAATAGACTGTGCAGAAAGTTAAGTCAAATTCATAGGTTAGAGAGCAAATGAATCCATATAATTGGCAGATCAACATGGAAAGTGGTGGAAATGCACCCATTTCTTTGTTTCTTTCACTATTTCTTACATTCCAATTGCAAACAGACAACACAATTAGCTTTACTTTTCTAAAATGTTAAATCTTCTTCAAGGGACCTTCCTGATGAACTTTCAGGGGAAAAAAACATCATTATTGCAACTGGTGTGACTGAAACAAAGAAGCAGCTATGCACTGTGGCAGAGTATCAATGTAAGATAGATTTGTTGAAATTGTGACATTAACTCGTTTTTGTGTTGCCTTTGGCAAGAGTCAGTGGCCCATGAATGCAAGCTGAACTGAAGATGTTCCGTCAGTTTATGAGCGACTGTCAAAGTTATGTAAATAGGAACACAGGGTAAAATCTAAGTGGAAGAGATCATGCAGCACAGTAGTAGTGTCCCCACCTCTAAACAAGAAAGCCTGGGTTCAAGTCCTACTTGCTCCAGAAACATGTCATAATATCTCTGAACAAGTTAATTACAAGATAACAAAAGTCTGGGAGGAAATGATAAACCTATGCAAATTATCAGCAAAGTTGCAGTTTTAACACTGGGGCAGATTTTCACCTTTAATGCCTTGGTGATAATTTGGGAGATTGATTTGCCTACTTTCAAGCAACCCAGTCAATTCTCATTTCATTGAAACCCAATGTAATGCTTGACCCTCTATCCTTCACAAACAAAGATCAGAGACATTTCAATGAAGAAAGTGATGTTAGTACAGAAGCAACAATAAAAACCACAAAATATTTTTCATACCATCTGCATGAGCAATTAATGAAGAGCATCAAAATGTGGACTGTTTATTTTTAGTTTCTGTGGGATCTCGTCAGGGTAAGTGTGGAGAGAATGTTTCCACTTAAGGGAGAACTTAGTCCAAGGGCATGACTGTTTAAAAAGCAGGGGTCACCTGTATAAATTTAAATAGTTTGCTCTCAGAAGATGGACAGTGTTTGCAACACTCTTCCTGAAAAGGAAGTAGATGCAATGTCCTTGAACATTTTTATGGCACACAGGTTAGATTAGAGAGTTAAGCAAGGGGGTGGAAGATGATGGGAGGAGGGAGGAATATAGATTTGGGATTGTAATCAAGTCAGCCATTCTCTTGGTGAATGGGAGAGCAGTGTTGAGGGGCTGAATAGCCTACTTCTGCTCCTTGCTTGTGTATTTGTACTTCAAAACTGTAGTTCCTTCAAGAGGCGAGTAAAGCACATGAGGAAGAAAAATTTGGATTCTAAAGGAAAAACTTTCTGAATCAGTCTGTGAAAAGCTGAAAAATAGGAGAAAGTGAGGACTGCAGATGCTGGTGATCAGAGTCAAAAAGTGTGGTGCTGGAAAAGCATAGCCGGTTAGGCAGTATCTGATGAGCAGGGGAGTCGATGTTTCGAGCATAAGCTCTTCATCAGGAATGGGGTGGGATGCGGCCAAGGGGGTTGAGAGATAAGTGGCAGGGGGGTAGAGATTGCAATCCCTACCTTCCCCCAGCCCCACCCTCCCCGCCATTTATCTTTCAGTCCCATTGTCCCCCTCCCCCACCCCAAATTCCTGATCCAAAGCTGAAAATAGGCATACATATGTTCGCCAACCTTTTAATCATCTGTTGTTTTCCCTTGGAGAAGATTGCAGGACCAGAGAACATCATCTCAAAATGAAGACTTGCCTACTTTAGACAGAGATGAGGTGGAATTTATTTACATCAATGACTCAATATAGTTTCCAGTTGTACCCAATTTGGTTTGATTTTCAATTGTCCCTTGACCATTTTTGGCATAATGTGGATATGCTGTAGGTGAGCCCTGATTATTTAGGCCTTTACTAAAGACAACAGGGTTAACAGCATCAACAAGAATATGTGTTAATATTGTACCTTTAATATCATAATATATTGCGATGGACTTCAAAAGGGCATTTTAAAATATGACTCGTCAAATGACATAAGGGGTCGTAAGGGTCAGAGTAATCACTACACAGTCTTTGTGGAAACAAAGTCCTGCCTTCACATTCTGAATGCCCTCCATCATGTTGTGTGGCACTATCACTATGTTAAATGGGACAGACTTCGAACAGATCTTGCAACTCAAGACGAGGCACCAATGAGGCATTGTGGGCCACCAACAGCAGCAGAATTATACTTCAACACAATCTGAAAACTCATAGCCTGGCATATCCCCTACCTAACCCTTACTATCCAGTCAAGAGATCAACCCTGGTTCAATGGAGATTGTGGGAGGGCATGCCAGGAGCAGCACCAGCAACATGAAAAATGAGGTGCCAATCTGATGGAGTTATAAACCAGGACTACTTGAATGTCAAACAGCAAAAGCAGCAACTGGTAGTCAGAGCTAAGTGATCCCTCAACAAATCACATATAAGCTCTGCAGGCCTGCCACATGGATGGTGGGGGACAATTAAACAACTCACTAGAGGAGGGGGCTCCACAAATATCCTTATCCTCAATGATGGAAGAGCCCAATGCATTGGTGCAAAAGATAAGGCTGAACCACATATCTCAATCTTCGATTGGATGATCCACCTCACCCTCCTCCTGTTGTTCAGTTTGAGTTACTCCACATGATATCAAGAAACAGTTGGAGGCACTGGAAATGCTATGGGCCCTGAAAACTTTCTGGCAATAGTACTGAAGACTTGAGCTGGAAATGTGTTGCTGGAAAAGCGCAGCAGATCAGGTAGCATCCAGGGAACAGGAGAATCGACGTTTCGGGCATAAGCCCTTCTTCAGGGCTTATGCCCGAAACGTCGATTCTGCTGTTCCCTGGATGCTGCCTGACCTGCTATGCTTTTCCAGCAACACATTTCCAGCTCTGATCTCCAGCATCTGCAGACCTCACTTTCTACTGAAGACTTGAGCTTCAGAACTTGCTCCTGCACTTGCCAAGGTGTTTCAGTATAGTTACAACACTGGCATTTACCCAACAATGTGGAAAATTTCCCAGATATGCCCTGTAGAAAAAAGCAGGACAACTCCAACTTGTTCAATTATTACCTCATCAGTCTCGTCTCGATTTTCAGTAAAGTGATTATCAACAGTGATGTCAAGCAGCATCTGCTCGGCAATAACCTGCTCAGTGAAATCCATTTTGGATTTCACCAGGGACACTCAACTCCAAATCTCATTAGAGCCTTGGTTTAAACATGGACAAAAGGGTTGAATTCCAGACGCGAGGTGAGAATGACAGCCCTTAACATCAAGGCCACGTTTAACTGAGCTTGGCATTGAGGAGCCCGAGCAATATTGGAATCAATGGGTATCAGAGGGCAAATTCTCCACTGGCTGGTGTCATACCCAGCACATAGGAAGATGTTTGGACAATGTGGAAAATTTCCCAGATATGCCCTGTAGAAAAAAGCAGGACAATTCCAACTTGTTCAATTATTACCTCATCAGTCTAGTCTCAATTTTCAGTAAAGTGATTATCAACAGTGATGTCAAGCAGCATCTGCTCGGCAATAACCATTTTGGATTTCACCAGGGACACTCAACTCCAAATCTCATTAGAGCCTTGGTTTAAACATGGACAAAAGGGTTGAATTCCAGACGCAAGGTGAGAATGACAGCCCTTAACATCAAGGCCACGTTTAACTGAGCTTGGCATTGAGGAGCCCGAGCAATATTGGAATCAATGGGTATCAGAGGGCAAATTCTCCACTGGCTGGTGTCATACCCAGCACATAGGAAGATGTTTGTGGTTGTTGGAGGTCAGTCATCTCAGCTCTAGGATGTCTCTGCAGGAGTCCCTCAGAGTAATGCCCTCGGCCAAACTGTCCTCAGCTGCATCATCAATGACCTTTCTTCCATCACAAGGAGAGAAGTGTGGATGACTGTACAATGTTTAGCTCCATTCACGACTCCTCAGATACTGAAGCATTCCATGTTCAAATGCAACAAGATCTGTACAATATCCAGGCTTGGGTTGACAAGTGGCAGCTAACCTTTGCACCAAAAAAAGACAATCTAACCACTGCCCTTGGCATTCAACGGTGTTACCATTACTGTATCCCCCACTATCAACATGTTCGGGTTACCATTAACCAGAAATGCACTGGAGTCATCATAAAAACAATGTCTACAAGAACAGGTCAGAGGCTACGAATACTGCACTGAGTAACTCGTTTCTGACCCACAAAGCCTGTCCATCATATATAATAAGAGGAAGTGAGGACTGCAGATGCTGGAGATCAGAGCCGAAAAAATGTGTTGCTGGAAAAGCGCAGCAGGTCAGGCAGCATCCAAGGACCAGGAGAATCGACGTTTTGGCATAAGCCCTTCTTCAGAATGAGGAGGGTGTAGTTTTGCCAGATGCAGTGAAAAACAATTGCTCAACCTTACAGCAAGAATACCCCCCAAAACACTTGAAGCAACTCAGATTTAGCTAAAGACATAAGGTCCATTGGTTCACTAATGTCTTTCAGGAAAGAAAACTGCCAATCTTACCTGGTCTGGCCGACATGTGACTCCTGACCTACAACAATGCGGTTGACTCTTAACTGCCCTTTGGGCAATTACGGATGAGCAATAAATGCTGTCTAGTTAGCGATGCCCTCATCCCATGAATGAATAAAAAAAACATTCAGCCCAATGTGTCAATTACCAGGCACACAATGGAAAGGCTCAAGAGGATTCTGTGCCTCCAGTTGGAGAAGCATTGCAAGTACTCAAAAGATGCAAAGTATTTCAATTTGACCCACAGATATATCCAGCCACCCATCACTACACAAGGCAGTGAAAACATAATATTCTGAACAGGCACTGTGGGATTTTATGACAGTAGAATAAACAATTTCATGTTTTTACATGACACCAATCATGACATCTTAAAGTGCTTCACAGTCAATGGAGTTCTTCTACATTGTCAGCACTGTTTAATGTTGGGTAATTCATCATTTATTTTTCTGGTAATGTTACTTGAAGGATAACAATTGTACAATTGAATTTTTCTGCTCATTTTTGATGATGTTATGGCAATGCTTCAGTTTACTCTCTCATCCGAAAGCCTGCACCTTTGACAGTACCGCACTCTCCCAACAATACACTCAAGTCCGAGTACTATAATCTGCATAAGTTTCTAGATTGGCAGCAGAAATTACAAACTTCAAGCTCAGAGGTGAGAGCATCACTGTGAAACCAGAAACAGGAAATAACGACATAAGTGCTGGAAATGTTCAGCAGGTCAGAAGCATTTGTGGAGAGAATGAGAGTTTACATTTCAGGTTAGTGAAAGTGCATCGGAAGAGATCAAATTCCATTCACCATGCTCACTGACTATTGTATGTGTACCTTGTCATGAAGACAATTCAGCGTTTAAAACTCCACATGGCGTGTAAGTGTAATGTTGTGACTCTGCCTGTTGGTTCAATCTGCTGTGGGACTGTAAACTGCACATGTACAAAATCAATTTGGTTGTTGTGATGTCTGCTTCGTGATTTACAATGTGTTTTGCTATTTTAAATAAACTAACCCATGAGGTTAATCAATCCCAGACAAGTGATTGATTGTTACACCATTACCACAAACATATCATTAGCCCACATTGACTCTGTATTTGATTTAATACTCTCATTGTTGTTTTCAAAGCCCCCAATAACTGTGGCCTCTCTGAAGGAAGCCTGTAACCTTCTCCAACTTGAAAATCCTCTGCTATCACTATGCTCTGTTAATTGTAATGCTAGCCTTCTATGTATCTCCCAATTTAATCATTCCACAATTGATGACCTTGCCATCAGCAGCAGAAATACTGAGCATCAAACCTTTAAACCTCTCTGTCTAGGTGAAAGGTGAAGTCACCATTGTCTTACCAGACCATAGGACTGCTCTCTCCTCAGACAGAGATGACTGGTGGTGGTTTAACCTGAAGGTCACCATGCCTCAGGAGATAGGAGACGTTGTGAAGGAGAGTCTTTCATGGCAACCCCAGTTGGTACAGGAATTGATCCCATGCTGTCTTCATCATTCTGCAGTGCACAGAATAAGCTAACCAGACTCCAACTCTCAATCTCCTCCATGAAAAAGCCTTTGGTCATCTGTCATTATAATTCCTCAGGCAGCTTGATGTCAAATAACATTCTATAAAAACCATTGGGATGTTTTACCATGTTATATGAATGAATGTTACATGATTTAAAAACTGCACTAACCATGTGAGCAGGTACATCTCAGATGAATGTGCATTTAACACAACTTCTCCACTTTAACATATGCAGCCACTCTTTGGCACTGCAGGGATGATTCATATTACAGAGATCTTGGCTCAGTTCGCTGCTCAGATTTTTGTAAGTAGAATCAATATTTAATAGATACAATAAAATTGTGGTTAAGAATAGCAATTAATTCCACATGACTAATTAAACTAAATTGCATTTAACTAATTTAACACACAACCGAGGCATAAGTGTTGCAGAATGTGCAGATTCCTCTTCTGAAGATGATGTAGGGAAAACATATCCAATCACAGGGATGTACAGCGCGGAAACAGGTGCTTCAGTTCACCAGATATCCTGAATTAATCTAGTCCCATTTGCCAGCATTTGCCCCTTATTTGTCTTAACCCCTCCTAGTCATACGCCCGTCCAGGTGCCTTTTAAATTTTGTCACTGTACCACTTTTCTGGCAGCTCATTCCATACGCACAACACCCTCTGCATGAAAAAGTTGGCCTTCAGGTCCGCTATAAATCTTTTCCCTCTCACTTTAAACCTGTGCCCTCTAGTTTTGGATTCCCATCTCCTGGGGAAAAGTCCTTGACTATTCACTCTATCCATGCTCCTCATGATTTTATAAACATCCATAAGATCACTCCCCAGCCTCTGACACTCCAGGGAAAATAGCCCCAGTCGATTCAGCCTCTACCTATAGCTCAAACCCTCCAACCTTGGCAACATCCTTGTAAATCTTTTCTGAACCCTTTCAAGTTAAAGAACATCCTTCCTATAAAAGAGAGATCAGAATTGCATGCAGTATTCCAACAGTGGCTGAACTAATATCCTGTACAGTTGAAGATGATCTCCTAACCCCTGTACTCATTGCACTGACCAATAAAGGCTTCACTATCCTGTCTACCTGAGACTCTATTTTCAAGGAACTATGAACCTGCACTCCAAGTTCTCTTTGTTCAGCAACACTCCCCAGGACATTACCATTACATGTATAAGTCCTGCCCTGATTTGCCTTTCTGAAATGCAGCACCTCACATTTATATAAATTAAACTCCATCGGTCACTCTTCGCTCGGGTCATCTGATCAAGATCCCATTGTACTCTGAGGTAACCTTGTTCACTGTCCATACACCTCCAATTTTGGTGTCATCTGCAAAGTTACTGACCATACCTCCTACGTACATCCAAATCATCTATATAAATGACAAAATGCAGTGGACCCAGCACCGATCCTTGTGGTATACCACTGGTCACAGGCTAATGTCTAACACTACAATAACTTCAACTCAGGGGCATTTTTGTGTTGCAGTTGTAGTGTTCCTACCCCTGAACAGGGATACCCAGGTTCAGGCCCACCTGCTCCAGAGGTATATGGTACCATCTCTGACTGTTGATTAGGGAAAATAACTTCAACTCAGCATTATTCAATTGGAGGCTGAATTGAAGACATCAAGGAAGGAGAGAGTTCTCTGGACAATTTGTTCCAAAGGGGAGGCAGAACAATGGCATGCCACAGCAATCAGCTGGGACCACAATTATTTACCATATAGATGACTGAGATGATGGAAATGAATATATCATGGTTACATTTATGAATGACATAGGTGGATGGGCAAATAGTGAGTGGACAGAGTCTGCAGAGGGATGCAGACATGCTAAATGAGTGGTCAAAGTCTTGGCAGATATAATGTACTGTGAGAAAATGTGAGATTATATACTTAATAGACAGGTAGGAGGTTGAAAGAACACAGCAAGCCAAGCAGCATCAGGAGGTGGAGAAGTCGATGTTTTGGGTGTAACCCTTCTTCAGGACAATACATAGGCAGTAAGAATAGATGAGCTGAATGTTATTTAAATGGGGAAAGATTGCAGAAAGCTGCAACACAGGGGGATTTGGGGTTTCATGTACAAATTAACTAAAGTAACAGGAAGCAAACAGAATTTTGGCCTTTATTTTAATTTTTATAGATTAACTGTGGAAAACCTCTTTTCTGGATGCAGCACAGCTTAGTATGGCAGCTGCTCTGCCCAAGATCACAAGACGTCTTGCTGCCTTGGGAAAGTAGCCAACATTATCAAAGACCCCTCCCACCTCAGTTATGCTCTCTTTCTTTGGGCAGAAGATACAAAAGTTCTGAAAACATGGACTATCAGATTCAAGAGCAGCTTCTTCACTGCTATTAACAGACATTTGAATAGAGAATAGACTTTTGAATCCGAACACTTCAACCCCAGGGCATCAATGCGGACTCCACCAGTTTCCTCATTTCCCCTCCCCCCACCTTACCCCAGTTCCAACCTTCCAGCTCAGCACTGTCCTCATGACTTGTCCTACCTGCCAATCTCCCTTCCCACCTATCCGTTCCTCTCTGACCTATCACCTCCATCCCCACCCCCATTCACCTATTGTACTCTTTGCTACCTTCCCCTACCCTCCTCTTTGACCTATCATCTCCATCCCCAGCCAAATTCACCTATTGGACTCTTTGCTACCTTCTCCCCAGCTTCCACCCACCCCCCTCCCATTTATCTCTCCACCTTGGAGGCTTCCTGCCTCTATTCCTGATGAAGGGCTTTTGCCCGAAACATCAATTTTCCTGATCCTCGGTTGCTGCCTGACCTGCTGTGCTTTTCCAACACCACTCTAATCTAGACTCTGGTTTTCAATATCTGCAGTCCTCACTTTTGCCTAGACTTTTGAATAGACCTTACATACGCTATACAGTGATAGAGTCTCACAGTATGGAAATACAGCCTTCAGTCCAAAAAGTCCACGCTGATCAGATTATCCAAACTGACCTAGTCCTATTTGCCTGCATATTCCTTTCAATATTTCCTATTCATGTACCTATCTGAATGTCTTTTAAATATGGTAACTGTACCTGCATTTACCACTTCATCTGGAGTTCAATCCACATATAAAGCACCCTCTTTGTGAAAAGAATTGCCCCTCACATTCCTTTAAAATCTTTCTCCTCTCACCTTAAAAATATGCCACCTAGTTTTAACCTTCTTTGCAGCTGTAACACTATAGTCTGCAATCTGTTCTCATACCCTGATGTACTTATGTATGGTATGATTGCCTGGACAGCATGCAAAACAATACTTTTCATTATATCTCAGTGACAAAAATAAATTCCAAATCAAATCAAAACCAAAATATCAAATGGAATGGTTGATAAAAATAGGAAAGTCTTACAAAAACTACACAAAGCACTAGTCAGACCACAGCGAGAACACTGAGAATAGTTTGGGCTTCTTGCCTCATGAAATTTATGCTGGCACTGCTGGCAGTCCAGGGAAAGTTCATTATTGCAGGTATGGAGGGGTTTTCTTGTGAGGAAAGGTTGACTAGGTTGGCCTTGTACTCCTTAGAGTCTAGAACAATCAGAGGAGACCTGATTGAAGAATGATTTGGCGATGCCGGTGTTGGACTGGGGTGTACAAAGTTAAAAATCACACAACACCAGGTTATAGTCCAACCGGTTTAATTAGAATTCCAATTAAACCTGTTGGACTATAACCTGGTGTTGTGTGATTTTTAACTTTATTGAAGAATATAAGTTTGGTTCAGAGATTGAGAGCATAGATGCAAGGAAGTTGTTTCCACTTGCTGGCGAGTTCAGTAACAGAGGGACTGGTCTCAGTAAGAGGTCACTCAGTTAGTACAGAGAGGAGGATTTTATTGTCTCAGAAGGTGGTGAACTGTGGAATTCTTTCCCACTGTGGGGAAGAAGTGTTGAGGCTGCACTGTTAAGAATATTCAAGGTTGCGATAGAGGAATATTTAATCAGTAAGGGAATTAAAGCTTATGGAGATCAGGCCGCAAAGTGGTGTTGAAGATTACCAGATCAGCAATGATCTCACTGACAGTGGGTGCAGATTTGATGGGCTGAATGGCCTACTTCTGCTCATACATCTTTTGACCTTACTGCGGAAGGAAAGAAACATTGCAACAAGAAGCTGTAAGTCAGAATGTGTGAGATAAAGAGGAACTTCCTGAAATTTATCTGTGGATGAACCCAGAATTTGGGAGCATATTTTAAAAAAATGAGCATTCCCCTTTCAGGACTGCAGTGATGATGTTGAAGGAATCTTTGGTACCAGTGTAGATATTGACACACAAACTGGAGTTGTGTTGTAAGACTTTCCAGATATTAAGAAATCGCTCCTGGTGCTAGGCTGTCTTGTGATGTATCAGACTAACTGCCAATGGATGCTTCTTACACGACATCATTTTCTGAACTCTCACAGCCAAAGCTGTTTGGTTTTACCGAAGCAAAAAGAGCACTGTAATATATTGTCAGGATAATTAGGTTCAGAGTGAAGAATATAGCACTATCTTCTTTTACAAGGTGGATTCAGCCTTGTTTAAAATACTGCATCCAGTTCAATCAAAACTGTGAACTTATACCTTTTGCAACATCAATGGATTCAGCATTTGAAATATCTTCTTCAAACATGAAGGACTTCCACGAAACAATGTGAACCTCTCCTGAAGGAGATGATCCAATGACTCACCATTTCAGAAGTTCCATTCATTTCTACTTTTCCTATCAAATTGGATAACTTCACATTTTTCCACACAATATTCCACTTGACATGTTCTTGCCTACTCACTTAACCTGTTGAAAGTCCCTTGAAGCAACTTTGCATCCCCCTCATCACTCACATTCCTACCTATTTTGTGTTATTAATAAACTTGCTTGATGTGTGTGTGTGGACTTTTCCCAGTTTTGGTTAAAAAGTGGGGTGACTAATAGACCGTCATCCACCGCTGACAAAAAGTGTCCAATCGGCTCATTGAGAACTGGGCGATTTGCTTGGCGAATCAAAGTCCACAACACTGGCAACCCTGCAGCTTTAGTTCTTAAAATCCTGATCGTTATTGGAAGGTCGAGAACTCTCTGTGAAGACCAGTGTTAAAGAATCATAGAGATCTACAGCACAGAGAAAGGCCCTTTTGCTCATTGATATCTGCACCAGTCAAAAACAACCACCTAACTATTCTGATCCCAGCACCTGGACCATAGCCTTGTATGCCTTGAAAATCAAAATGCCATGATGAGGAGGTGCCAGTGTTGAACTGGGGTGGTCAAAGTTAAAAATCACACAACAACAGGTTGTAGTCCAACAGATTTATTTGTAATTACTAGCTTTCAGAACACTGCTCCTTCATCAGGTACCTAGTAGGGCAGGATCCTAAGGCAGAGAATTTATAGTAAAAGATCATAGTGTCATGTAACTGATTCGATATGTTGAACAAACGACATATTGTTCAATATATCGTATCATTGAGTGACACTATGATCGTTTACTATAAAATCTGTGCCTTGTGATCCTGCTCGACAGCGACCTGATGAAGGAGCAGTGGTCTGAAAGCTGGTAATTCCAAATAAACCTGTTGGACTATAACCTGGAGTTGTGTGATTTTTAACAACATCTCAAAGCTGCAGGGATTGGTGTTAGGACAGCTTTTCATCACAAGTTTAATTGATGAACTGAATTAAATCATCGGGGATACAAGTCCCAAGTCTATGGATGGTAAATAATCATTTGTGCAAGCACTAAGGGGTTAGCTGAAAGGGTGGGGGAATTAAAATGACCAATCTGGAACATTGGCCCTCCCACTTTTATAAACATGTGAATTAGGAGTATGCTTTTTGGTCCCTTGAGTCTCCTCTGCTATTCAGTAAGATCCTGAATCTGTCTGCCTTTCGAATTCCCAAAAACCTTAGATTCCCCTCATCATCATCTGACTCCCTATAGCGGCATCATATTTAGTGTATTTGTATAGTTCTTGGCAATCCATTACAAAATTCATGGGAATAGTATAACAGTGGTAGACGAGAATGTTACCAGAAATGAAGAGTTACATTTAGCAAGAAAGACATAAGAAATTAGGTCTTTTATCTCTGGAGGTTACAAAGTTAGAGAGTGACCGGATTGCTGTCCCTGTGGTGACTGGTTACTAGTGAAGATCTGCAGACACTCATGTGAGCGTCACCCACCTTCACAGATTTTATTAATGAGTTGGATGAAGTCATCGGGGAAACTGTCCCCAGTTCACAGATGATTTAAAAAAACATTTGTGTAATTGTTAAGAATTTAGGTGAGAAAAACAGATTACATGTTAACTTCGACTTGTGGATGGGGGTGGGGAGTCGGTTCGTGTCTGACAGATGCCATTTAATGCAGATAAATTCAGTGTTATGAATGTGGATCAAGTTAATGCTCATGTGTACCACCATGCAGGGCGACAAGCTTAAGTTTGTTGAGTAAGAACACAGCCTCAGTATTAAAGTACATGGTTTTTTTGAAAGTTCACAGCCATGGCTATTGCAGAAGCAAGTTTAGCATCATGATACATGGTCAGGCTGTTGAAGTTCAAAGTTTCTCCATATGACTCCTCGCTTTGATCTTTTTAAATATAACACTTGCAGTGTTAGTTCCCTGACAATGTGTGTGATATAGGATCCAAAGGTTCATTTTCAATCCGCTTAGTTACCATGCTCGGCTTGATGAACTCAGGCTATTTAGAACGTAAGAGCAGGAGTAGACCATTCATCCCCTCAAGCCTGCTCTGCCATTCTAGATCATGGCTGGTTATCTATTTCGATGACACATTCCCAGTCTATCCCCACACTCCCTCTCGTCGTCGGGTACACACCCTGATTTGAAAGTCATGAATTGTTGGCATTTCGTTTGATAACAGCAGGCAGTAAGATACAACACTGCTTATTAATTAGGGTGGGATGTGCAGTTAATAAGGTGATTGACAAGCAACAATATTCCTTCAGAGGCGACTCACTACTGTCTCATGAGAATTTTACCTTTGACACCTCGAATTTATTAAATGATGCAGCCAGTTGTTCTCAATGCCAAGATAGGCCTCACTGAACTCCTCACATGATCCTGCGATATTTCTCACATCTTTGAGGCCCCTGGAACATTCCAAACCCTGTTCCCACATAGATTTCTAATCGGTCCTCTCGAGGTACATGAGCTTTTGACAACCAGGCAATTCTGGAATTGATTGACAGCTGGAAAGAGGGGTTTAAAAGAGGTGTTCATGGTGTTTAACTGCCAGCTGGAGACCCAGGATGACCTCCTCTGGAGGGTCCACCAGGGAGGTGGCTCTCAGGCAAACCAAAGAAAGATGGATTTGGCAGATAATACCTGAGTTTCTCTGAGCAAGTGACCATCCATGGGAGACCACAAGTGATTTTCTTGTCACATTCCCCAAGGGGGCGATGAACCTGTTAGCCACTGGGCTCATACCAAAAGCATGAGGGTCCTCCTGGTCAATTGTTATTAATTGACGGCTGTGCTGCAGGCCTTCTCACCCCAGACTTATTTTGACAGAAGTGGGGATGTGTGGAGGTGCTGATACACCATCCTCCCAGCTGATTAAATGTTCTCCTCGCCCCCAAACACAGCAGGACCTTGGTCAACAACCTTCCCTGAACAACCAGGGTACAGCATTCCTCATATTCCTATTGCTTTTCTATTTTACTGCTCCTCGGATGCTGCCTGAACTGCTGTGCTCTTCCAGCACCACTAATCCCGAATCTGGTTTCCAGCATCTGCAGTCATCGTTTTACCCTGCCCATTTCTCTGCCGACTTGTTCAAACAACGCAAACCTCCTTCTTGATATTTATTAATATGCAAAGGTCATCTTCGAGAGAAAAAAGCATTATAATTTAAGGGATGAAGACTTCACCCAGGTATGTAGAAATTAACATGAAGCATTAAAAGACCTGCCAACAATAAATATTCCTAAAAGCAATATGTCAAATCTGAATCCTTTCCTAATCTGCAGGATAATGTTTGACTTTGAATAATTCAGTTGGATTAATGAGTCATTGTGACTATTCAGTTATAACATCTTCTATATTTTTCAACAGAAAAATGCCAAAAGCAATGTCTATTTGATTAAATGCCAAAGTTAATGCATAAACTATCACCATAAAAGTATCGGCATGCTGGTATGTTATTACAATGTAAGTCATGATTTGTTCAGCAGTTCATAAGATACCATCTTCTCCATTCTCAGTGCATTTTCCAATAATTTTGGCCTCTGTTCATCCCTGGATTTCTCAGGGTGTAAAGACAATAGACAATAGACAATAGGTGCAGGAGTAGGCCATTCTGCCCTTCGAGCCTGCACCAGCATTCAATATGATCATGGCTGATCATCCTCAATAAGTATCCTGTTCCTGCCTTATCTCCATAACCCTTGATTCCACTATCCTTGAGAGCTCTATCCAACTCTTTCTTAAATGAATCCAGAGACTGGGCCTCCACTATTCTCTGGGGCAGAGCATTCCACACAGCCACACTCTCTGGGTGAAGAAGTTTCTCCTCATCTCTGTCCTAAATGGTCTACCACGTATTTTTAATCTGTGTCCACTGGTTCGACACTCACCCATCAGCGGAAACATGCTTCCTG
>NC_057711.1:21981492-21982760 GCF_004010195.1 Chiloscyllium plagiosum | reverse complement strand
TCTCCTAACATCCTCCTCACATTTCACCCTGCCACCCAGCTTAGTATCATCAGCAAATTTGCTAATGTTATTACTAATACCATCTTCTATATCATTAATATATATTGTAAAAAGCTGCGGTCCCAGCACTGATCCCTGCGGTACCTCACTGGTCACTGCCTGCCATTCCGAAATGGAGCCGTTTATCACTACTCTTTGTTACCTGTCAGCCAACCAACTTTCAATCCAAGTTAGTATTTTGCCTCCAATACCATGTGCCCTAATTTTGCTCACTAACCTCCTATGTGGGACTTTATCAAAAGCTTTCTAAAGTCCAGGTACATTAAATCTACTGGATCTCCCTCGTCCATCTTCAGAGTTACATTCCCAAAGAATTCCAGAAGATTAGTCAAGCATGATTTCCCCTTCATAAATCCATGCTAACTCTGACCTATCCTGTTACTACTATCCAGATGTGTTGTAATTTCATCCTTTACAATAGACTCCAGCATCTTTCCCACTACTGAGGTCAGACTAACTGGTTTATAATTTCCTGCTTCCTCTCTCGCTTCTTTCTTAAAAAGTGGTACAACATTAGCCACCCTCCAATCCGCAGGACCTGATCCCAAATCTATCGAACTCTGGAAAATAATCACCAACGCTTCCACGATTTCTCGAGCCACCTCCTTCAGTACCCTGGGATGTAGACCATCAGGCCCCGGGGACTTATCAACCTTCAGACCTAACAGTCTCTCCAACACCAATTCCTGGCAAATATAAATTCGCTTTAGTTCAGGTCCCTCAGCCAATGCTACCTCAGGGAGGTTGCTTGTGTCTTCCCCAGTGAACACAGACCTGAAGTACCAATTCTGCCATTTCTTTGTTCCCCGTAATATATTCCCCTGTTTCTGTCTTCAAGGGCCCAATTTTAATCTTAACCATTTTTTTCACTTTCACATACCTAAAAAAGCTTTTACTATCCTCCTTTACATTATTGGCCAGTTTACTTTCGTACCTCATTTTTTCTCTGTGTATTTCATTCTTAGTAATCTTCTGTTGTTCTTTAAAAGCTTCCCAGTCCTCCATTTTCCCACTTATCTTTGCTATGTTATACTTTTTCTCTTTTAACTTTATGTGTTTTTAACTTCCCTTGTCAGCCACGGCCACCCATGCCTCCTCCTAGGATCTTTCTTCCTTTTTGGAATGAATTGATCTTGCAACTTTTGCATTATACACAGAAATATCTGCCATTGTTCCTCCACTGTCATCCCTGCTAAGGTATTGCACCA
>NC_057711.1:21943981-21981395 GCF_004010195.1 Chiloscyllium plagiosum | reverse complement strand
CACAATACCAGATCCAGAATTGCCTTCTCCCTGGTAGGCTCCAGCACCAGCTGTTCTAAGAATCCATCTCAGAGGCACTCCACAAAGTCTCTTTCTTGAGGTCCAATACCATCCTGATTCTTCCAGTCTACCTGCATGTTGAAATCCCCCATAACAACTGTAGTAACATCTTTGCGACAGGCCAATTTCAGCTCTTGATTCAACTTACAACCGACATCCAGACTACTGTTTGGGGGCCTGTAGATAACTCCCAAGAGAGTCTTTTTACCCTTAGAATTTCTCAGCTCTATCCATTCTGACTCTACATCACCTGATTCTAGGTTCCCCCGCGCAAGGGACTGAATATCCTCCCTTACCAACATGGCCATCTCACCCCCTCTTCCCGTCAGTCTGTCCTTACGATAGCATGTGTAGTCTTGAATATTCATTTCCCAGGCCCTGTCCACATGAAGCCACGTCTTAGTTATCCCCACAATATCATATCTGACAATTTCCAAAAGTCTCAAGCTTATCCATCTTATTTCTAATGCTTCGTGCATTCATATATAGTATTTTTAATTTGTTACTGCCCTCACCCTTCCCATCAACTCCTATTTCACTCAACCTTACAGCATGATCCCTTTCTGAGTTTTCTGCCTCATTGATACAGTTGTCTTTTTTGACTTCCCTTGTTCTAACTTTCCCTACAATTTCCTTCTTAAATATCCAGCTTGTCCCCTCCTCCCCCCGCTACTTAGTTTAAACTTAGCTGTGTTGCAGTAGCAAACCTGCCTCCCAGAATGCTGATCCCCAACCTATTAAGGTGCACTACTGGGAATATTCTTCCTGCATCTGACTTGTCTGGGCTACCACAAAACATACCCCAGTGATCCAAGAATTTAAATCCTTGCTTCCTGCACCAGTTCCCCAGCCACACGTTCAAGTCCATTATCTCCCTATTTCTGTCCTCACCAGCCCAAGGAACTGGAAGCAAACTGGAGATAACCACCTTGGACATCCTGCTTTTCAGCCTTCTTCCTAGTTCTCCGAAGTCCCGCTGTAGTGTGTTCCTCCCCTTCTTCCCGACACCATTTGTGCCGACATGTACCACCACCTCTGGCTCTTCACCTTCGTCCTTGAGGATTTCCTGCACTCTGTCTGTGATGTATGTAACCCTGGCACCAGGAAGGCATCCTTTAGTCCCGCCTTCTGCCACAAAAGCCCCGGTCAGTTTCTCTCATTATGGGGTCCCCTATTACCACGGCTCTGTGCGATGTCCGACTCTTCCGCTCTGCCTCCACACCAACGTTTGATTGACAGACCTGGCCGCCTCGCGGACTGGCAGTGTCATCTGTCTCTACTGTTTCCAAAAGATTCAACTTGTTCCTGACAGGTACTTCCCCCGGAGTCTCTTGCACCTGTCTCCTCTCTGCCTTCCTCATCGTCTGCTCTCTTCTGCTCTCTTCTGGTATGGTCGGTGTAATAACCTCGCTGAAGGTCTTGCCCAGAAAGATCTCGTTCTCTCGGATGAGCTGAAGGTCCTCGAGTTCTTTCATCAGTGCTGCAATATGCTCTGTCAGTAGCTGAACGTGCACACTCTTTCCACACTGATACGAGCCAGACATACCAGAGTTGACCTCCTACATCAAGCACATGGGACATCCATAGCCTCAGCAGAGAAATGGCCCGCTCCGTCAGAGGAAGAAAGGACTGAGGCCTCAAAGGGACCATCGGTACGGCTGACCCCACCAGCTCAGGTCCAAACACCTCAGTGAGAACATCAGACTTCGACAGCTTGGGAGCACAAGCTGGTGAGCATCCCACTGTAACAGCTCTGCAGCTGGTTGAGGAGAGATGCCCCTGGGTTGCTGACATTTGGAGGGCTGATGGAAAGAAAGCATATGCTCAACCTCAGGCAGGAGGGGACCCTGTGGTATTGGCAATCAGGGACTTCATCCTCATTGACAGGGAGAAACAGGAGTGGCAGACGTGCAGGTGGCACACAATAGCTCTCATCACCCAGAGGGTGTGCGAGTGCAGCTAACCTGCTGCACTCAAGTGTGCAATCATCTCTCTGGCTCCATAGCAAGGTTTGTGGTTGTTCTCGATCAAGTCGAGCACTAGATCTGCTGGAAAGGTGCACAAGACGATGATAGGGAACTTGGAACACAATCCAGGTGACCCTACCTCACAAGGAGACAGAGTGGTTCCAGGAGGCATCCAACTGGAAGAGCAACCACACACTCACAGACAGGCACCTCAGAAGTCTTCTCTTTGGAAACTCCAGAGGTGGTTGGGCCTTGCAGCTTAATCCTGTCTGACCCTTCTGACTCTTGGAGATGGAGGAGAAGGATGGCCCACTTTCCCATAGCATCTCAGGGCCTTTCAGACACAAACGTGCCCAGGGTCACTGACCAAACTCAGGGCCCATAAACTCCTCAGTGAACAGACTCCCTCCAGTCCACCTGTGGAACCTTGAACATCGGATGAGGCAAAGAAAATAAAAACAACTTTTGATGGTTCATTGGTAGGTATTGCCACACAGAATCGATGTCTGTGCTGAGAGTCTGTTGCTGCTGCATGTAGGAGCAAAATAAGTAAGGTGCAGAGAAGGCAATGCGTTCTCCTGGCTCCATTGACTGTGGTCAAACAATTATTCTTTCCTTGGCCTCTCTGTGCATTAATGTTGGTGTTGAGTGAAAGGGTTAGCAATGTGTAGGGCAGAGAGGTGTACAGCACACAGGGAGCTATTGCATTAGGATCAACAAGGAGCAGGGGTCTGTGTCCTGTACACAGTGTATCAGTATGAAATATTCTTGCCCTCTAAAGGCCTCATGTCAGTGGGTCTTGCAGCCCCCTCCCTCAAAGTTTGAGTCACTGACCCTACCATGCTGGACGTGTTTGCAGCCACGTTCTTCCCCATTACGGACTTTGGATTTCCAGTACTATGGAAGGTGGCAGTGAACATTTTCCAGCCAGCGGTTTCCAGCCTCCTGCTCGATGTGTTGGTGAGGCCCCAAAAATCCAGATTGCATTCCTGATGGCCCTTCCTGTGAATCCCATTGACTTCGCAACACCCAGGTCTTCACCTGAGATGCCTACGTTGCACTGAACCACTTTTCTCCCACAGCCCATGATAAATGAGGTGCCATGCCAGGCATGGTCACCTTTGGTTTGAGGCTGCTCCTGATCATGGGCAAGATCATTCCGCACTATTGTGTGCCTATCCATACATTACTGTGTCCTCCCTTACACATACAATTGCCTGTTACTTCACAATTGTCACCTCCTTCCTCCCCAGCCTCAGTGCAATCCACATTAATATGTTCCTCAATCTCCCTCCCTTGACAGCAGCCCCTTTTGTCTCCTCACTC
Source organism: Chiloscyllium plagiosum (assembly GCF_004010195.1). Taxonomy (NCBI): domain Eukaryota; kingdom Metazoa; phylum Chordata; class Chondrichthyes; order Orectolobiformes; family Hemiscylliidae; genus Chiloscyllium; species Chiloscyllium plagiosum. Next base: position 21,978,042 of record NC_057711.1, on the reverse strand, counting down.
TATCCCCTTCTCCCCTTCATTTCTCTGCATGGGCCTGATGGATTGGCTGTGACCCAGCCTCTTGAGAGACCTAACTGGACAACCATTGGTGAGAAGTGCTCAGATCCCCAGATCCCTGATGCCTATGCCTCTCCCTGGCAACATCTGCCACCAATCCGCTCCCCCTAACCCACTGAGACAACACTCCCTGAGAATACATCAACTGGACATCTGGCCACGGCCAACTTCCTGGACTGGCATCAGAAGTTGGCCTTGACTTATGCTGAGAGTCCCGGACTGATAGATGCTTCTGTGGATTTTGGTGTGGGCTATTCCCCTAAGACTTTGATGCATTGCTACTTGCTTGCTGCATATGAAGTATGTTTGCTGCACAAAGTGCTGGCACATGGTGCAGGTGTGAGATTGATATGACATGCTACCTGGACAGCAAGACATATACTCCCCTGACTAAAGTTGGCTGCCCAGAAAGAGCAATTATCTGGTTGTTTGAACAGTGCTAACAGTAATGGTAAGTAAGGCAAGTCAAGGCATGGATGCAGTGAGTGTACATATGGTCACTAAGTGAACAAATGCTAAGAGAACTCGTAAGAAGCCTTGCGATCCAGCTTCCTCCAAGCTATGGATGAGGTGCCTGGCCTTATGTGCAAAGTGTCCTTTTAGCGACAGTTTAATGCCAGTTTCTGGCAACAAATGATAGTGTCTTGCAAATGGATCAGAGAAATCCTGAAGAGTTTGCAAATATCAGAATCCAGTGGGTAAGGGATGCATGAGGCTGGTGCCCACGCATCATGCCCTGAGATGCTGTTTTGTGCTGAGAAGCATCATGGATCTTTGCTATCAGTGGTGTTTTGAAGACACCAGGTACCTGCTCTGACTTCTATGTCAGGGGTTCTCAATACCGAGTTTGCTCAGCACATTGAACAAGTTAGAAAGTTGCATATTAATGAGATAAGATGAGCTGTCAGTTGACATTTACTAAGTAATAATCCCTCTCATTATCCATTCTGTAGACTCTGGAATGGTTCATATAGATTGGAGGGTAGCTAATGTAACCCCACTATCAAAATGGGAGCTAGATGATAAACAAGTAATTATAGACCAATGAGTCCAGTGTCAGCCATGGGGAAGATGCAAGGGTCCACGACTAAGGATTTTATAGCAGAGCACTTTGCAAGCAGGCACAGTCCATATGGATTTACAAAGGGGAAATCATGCTTGATAAATCTACTGTGTTTCTTTGAGGATATAACTCATAGAGTTGATCATGGGGAGAGCCAGTGGAAATGGTTTATTAGGACTTTCAGAAGGAAATCCCACATAAGAGATTAATTTGTAAAATTAAAGCACACGGGATTGGTGTAATATATTGAAATTGATAGAAAACTGTTTAAGAGACATGAAACAAAGATTAGGAATAAATAGGTCTTTTTCTGAAAGGCAGGCAGTGACTAGTGAGGTGCTAGTATTAGAACCCCAGCTTTTCATAATACAAGATAATTATTTAGATGAGGGAACGAACTGAAATATCTTAAAGTCTGCTTTTGACACAAAGCTGGGTGGAAAGGTGTGCTGTGAGGGGGATGCAGAGATGTTGCAGTGTGATTTGGTCAGGATGAGGGCATGGGCAAATGCATGGCAGATACAGTATAATATGGACAAAATGTGACAAATACTCACTGTGGTCGCAAAATTAGGAAGACAAGGTATTATTTGGATGACTGGGAATTGAGAGAGGAAAATGTTCAACAAGATCTGGGTACACCAGTTGCTGAAAATAAATATCCATATGCAGCAGGCAGTAAAGGAGTTAAACTGCATGTTGGCATTTGTAGCGGGAGGGTTAGGGTTGAGAAACAAGGATGGCTTACTGAATTTATATAGCCCATTGGTGAGGACACTCCTGGAAAACTGTGTGCAGTTTTGGTCTCCTTATCTGAGGGAGAATGTTCTTGCTCTTGAGAGAGGGCAGCGAAGGTTTACCAGATTGTTTCCTTGAATAGCAGGAGGGACATATGAGGAGAGATTGAGTCTGCTCAGATTGTACTCACTGGGGTTAAGAAGAATGATGGAGAGTAAATCTCATAAAAAGCTATAATGTTTTAACTAGCCCAGACAAGTCAGATGCAGGAAGAATGTTCCCAGTAGTGGGGGAAATCTAGGGAATGTACTTTCAGAATAAGGGGCTGAGATCAGGAGAAATTCCTTCACTAAGAGAGTGGTGAGCGTATGGAATTCACTACTGCAGAAAATGGTTGACAACAAGACATTATGTGGTTTCAAGAGGAGGTTGATGTAGCCCGTGTGGCTAAAGGGTTATGGGAGAGGGCAGTATGAATGCATTGAGCTCGATGATCAGCCATGATCATGTTGAATGGTAGAGCAGGCTCAAGGGGTTGAATGGCCTATTTCTCCTCCTATCTTTTATGTTTGCATGTTAATTTTTAATTCACCCCAGATAGTGAGACACTTGGTGTCGATGCATAAACTATACATCCAGTGAGATAGGCACTGGGCAATGCTACTACAAAGCTCACTGTAGGCTATATCATTTAGAAACCTGGAAATTCCATCCATCATGTTTAAAACTGAAAAGCACTCATTTCAAAATATGACTTATTTCAAGAACATTGGAGATTTCTTTGTGCTTCCAATTTTTGTTCAAAACTTCCATCTTTAAAAATAAGCAGCTTTCAAAGCTGTTATATTGAAGAGTAGAGGAGCATAATTTGGAAATTGCAAACTACTGTTCAAAAATTGAAGAACAAGATGTGGGCTTTTATGGACACCTCTGCGACTGAACACTTGACCTTTAAATTGTCATTTTCTGGACAAGAACAAAAAAAAGACACAAGTGCAGATGTGTGTTTAAATGCACTGCAACATATTTCAAGTAGTTCAGTACTGTGACTTCTATATTGATCTATATTTCTCAGTGTTTCCAAAATTGTTAACACTGAGAAATGAAACATTTTAGGCATCCATTTCCTTTTGGGTTTATTAACAGCTCTGTACAAACATAATTTTCGATTCATTATCATGGGGTCAGACACATTAAACTTAGTTTCAACATCACAAATTGTAAAATTAGTGTTCAGGTGGAAAGTAATAATTGCTCAATAGTTCTGAACAGCTTAAAACACGCCTTTTCAGTAAGTAAACAAATTGCATTTGATCTCTTTAATTAACGTGACACATTTGCACCGTGAGGACTCTGTAATGTTTATGCTGCAATTACTGCAAACCTTCACATACAAAAATTGAATATTTCCAGAATAAATAGCACTTTTTTTGCTATTCTTTTTGGCTTTTAAAAAGATCAAAAATGAATTCTAATGACCAACATGATTGGTGCCCACTTATCCACAAATATTTGACAGTTAATTTTGGTGTTAGTGTAATTGTCGTTCCAGCTGTACTACTGTGTGGCTAGCAAGTTCTCAAGCAGAGATGCCAGAAAACTTCACACTTTACATCAAAAATGGTGGAAAAAAAAAAGTTCTGTCCTGAAGCGATTTGGATATAAGGCAAGATGTAAATTTGAGGTAAGGGTACAAAGGAACATCAAGCAAAGGTAGGTGAAGAGTGCAGGACAGTTGAATGGCCTCCTCCTATTCCTTACATATTGATAGTCATTAATATTTTTCTTGTTGTACAGTGACTGAAAAAACTTTTATTTTGTATTGGATGGTGAAGAGATCCATTTGCAATTGTAAATGTGTCAGGAAAGGGCAGCTGCTCATATCAACCCCTGCAATCCTCCAAGGCACAAAAGGAGTGAAAGACAATTTGCAGGAAACAGCTGATGACATCTTCACAACATTTTAATGAATGCAACAGCCAAATTAAAGTGAAGTAGTAAAAAAAGTGTTGATTTGCTCAAGGTACAATAAGGCCCCATTTCTTAGTATGCCTGATCTTATAATATGCATGCCTCACCTTATATTATCTACTGCTCCCCCATCTCCCATCACCCCATCCTCTTCACAGCATATCGGGAAGCCATATTCTTTCTGCCTGGGAAGCTTCTTTCCCCCCATTTCTAAAAGTGCATTATAAGCCTCCTAATTGATGATTCACATTGGGAAAGAGGGATCCAATTCTTCAAAGATGAGATCTCCAGAATGAAACTAGATGGTTGTATGGGAAAGCAGTTGGGATGCATGCCATCTCGAACACCCTTCAGCTGATAGCTGCTGTTTAATTCCGTACCAGTCCATCCCCAGCATCCAAGCAAACCTGACAAAGTGGTCTAGGATTACCCACTGTGCCAGTCCCCAGCTGAATTGCAAAAGCTGGCCATCATCAAAACTCATGCTAACAGTTCACATAATGATAATGAGGAGGCAATGGCCCAATGGTATTAGCACTGCATTGTTAATGTAGGGAGCGAGGTGGTGTCTGGGAGCCCAGTTTCAAATCCTGCCATGGTGGAATTTGAAAACAATAAATATCTGGAATTATGACTCTAATGATGACTGTGAGTTGAATGAGTTTAAAAAAAATCTCATGTTGTTCACTACAATACGTAGACTACCATTGGAAAAAGGACTGCTGTCACACTGGATTGGATGATGGTTGTCACTGGGAGGGTGAGGGGGCAGGGGGGATCTTTAGCTGAGGGGTTTTGTAGCAGAATCGCAGTGAAGGTTGTGTGTACTTGCATGAAGAGGTATATGCTTATTCTAGTCTTGTTTATTGCTGGCACCTTTGTCCATTATTTCAGAATTAACTGCTCGGTGATTTGTTTTCTTAGATTAAATTCCCTACAGTGTGGAAACAGGCCCTTTGGCCCAACAAATCCACACCGACCCACCGAAGAGTAACCCACCCAGACCCATTTCCCTCTGACTAATGCACCTAACACTCTGGGCAATTTAGCATGGCTAATTCACCTGAAATGCACATTTTTGGAGTGTGGGAGGAAACCGGAGTGCCCAGAGGAAACCCACGCAGACACGGACCGAATGTGCAAACTCCACAAAGACAGTCACCTGAGGCTGGAATTGAACACAGGTCCCTGGTGCTGTAAGGCAGCAGTGCTAACCACTGAGCCACTGTGCCGCCCCATTGGATAGCTTATTTGGCCAACTGAGGACGTCAGCATAAACAAAAACAGAAGTTGCTGGAAAAGCCCAGCTCTGAGCAAGGGTCCCCAGACCCAAAATGTTGACTCTGATTTCTCTGCACAGATACTGCCACACCTGCTGAGCTTTCCAGCAACTTCTTTTTTTGTGTCTGCTTTACAGCGTCCGCCGTTCTTTCAGTCTTTATGTCAGGATAAAGATAGGAATATCAGATTAGCTGACTTCTGCTGACTATACAAAAGGAATGTGTAAACCTAACAAGAGGACAATTAGCCAAGATAGACATTGACTCTTTCACATTATTCACATCTGAACTTTCAATGTGATACAGATTCTCATTGAAGAGGAAAATAATAGCTGAATTGTAAATTGCAAGAGTTTTTAAAGTAGATTTTATATATTATGCTATAAATGACATAACCAATTCAAACAAGTTGCCCAACTCAAAATGACTCAATAGGACAGAATTATATCTCATCAGCCAACGATAATCTATTGTAAGAGAAGCACTAGTAACATCATTCCCTGGACAAAACTTCAATTTAGTTCTAAAGTACTGAATCTGCAATAATACTTCATTCTCATTATTTCATGCAACACCCACTAAGACCATTCTACCTCTGCAATTTGCTCCAATTTTGTCTGCACTGCCAATACAGTCTCCTTGCCAGTTAGTTATACTCACTGAATCATAAAAGATTCGTGACACAGAATGAGGCCACTTTGCTCATCATATCTTTGCCGGTTGAGAAACAAGACACCGAGTCAAATTTCATTTTCCAATGTTTGAATTGTAGCCCTGCAGTTTATATAGAACGTATGGTTCTATTTCAAATAATTATTCCTTGCATTCAATCAATTGCACACAAACAGATTATTTCTCAACACAGGTATCACATTGCTGTTTGTGGGAACTTTCTGTGCACAAATTGACTACATTACAACACTGTCTGCACTTTAAAATGTTTAAATTGAGTGAACAAAGAACAGGACAGCACATGAACAGGCCCATCGACCCACCAAGACTGCACCATCGACCCACCAAGATATAGTGCTTTGAAATGTCCTGTGGTTGTGCATGGTTGTCCAAAAATACATGTATTTCTTTTGCCTTCCTATTATTAAGTTGTCCTGCCAACATTTTTCACCTTAGTTAGTTGTCAGGTTACCATGTAAAAGAAAATACCTGCCCTATCTTTGTTTATTTATTAGATATCTGTTTGTTTTTAAATTCTAGCATGCAAATCATAATTACCAATTGAGGTATCTATCAGGTACCATCAGTTTATCAATGACTTTTACCTTGTACCCATCACAATGTCATGAATGCTTGAGGTCTACAAGAATCAATCTGATTGAAAGTGTCTTCAGCATACACGGCTACCTTGTGGCACTCTTTCATTCTCTGGTCTGCCTTGGACAACAAGGCAGTCTCAATGGTCCCCCAAGCTCAGGAAATTGCCTTATGTCCTGAGCGGGATGGGAGTTCCAGAAACAGCTTGAAAATTGCACTCTGGATGCAGACATTGGCATTGTGGTTTCCTGACTCATATTTCCTCCTGTCACCAGGATCAGTGCTCATTCCCATGTACCTAATTTTAAGAGTACTTCTCCTGTTGCTTATTCTTTGTGGACGCACGTGGGAGGGAGGAGTGTTGGGTTTTAAGAATGATTTTCCTCCCTTTGCTCTGATGGGGCTCCCTTTGTTTCAATCCTACTGGAGCTCTCCACTTGAATAATATCTCAATGGCTGACACTTGACTTCTTATGCTCAAGGTCCTCACTTTAACTTTCAGCTTTATGAAGGAGGCATGCATGTGTTATCACCTGTGTATGGTTTGGTCTGTACAATCCACTACCATCTTCGAATTAGAGTTGGACAGAAACAAATGGCTGTTCAATGGAGCTATAAAAGAAACATTCTTATAACTTTATAGATTGATAAAAGCGACATTCAATATTTTAATGGCTTGCAATCAAATCTTATGATCGTGGTTTTTGTAATCAAATCCTTCTGCCTTGTGGGTTCTTGTTTTGGTCATTCTGTCAAGATATATCAAAAAATAACAATTGAAGGCAGCATCTTACACTAACTGGAAAGTATAGAACTACAGTTCCATGTCTTAATGAGATTTGAGATAATACTTCACTGCATCATCTGTAGTCAAGCTTTAAAGACAACTGGAAATTAACATTATTCTCTGTTTTGCTACTAAGCACTTCCTTCCTCTCAATTATCAGCAGATGATGAGAGCAAATTCACTTTGTAATGATTTTCTGATTTCAATGGAGATGATTTTCCTTCACTCTCTCCCAAATCCCCTGACAAGGATACCAAGTGGATTATTCTTCAGCAATTCCTATGAATGCTACCTCAGCAGATACACTGTCTTTGATATTTCAGAATTCTGACCCTCTCAACCTTCTCATTCAAGATTGTCATCAGACTTTCAATGAGTCACAATGCAAGATTCTGAACAAATTTGCTGATTTTAATGCTGTATAACAGATTGGTGGGGACTGCTCCTCCAAGGCTCGGAAGAAAAAGATGATAGCATTAAACGCTTTCATCCGACAAGGTTCACACATCTCCAGTTTCTTGCACAGGAGGCTTGTCACTTGTCACACAGCCAGGAACTAATTCACACCCATTTCAATTAACCTTCTGTGACAACGTTAACATTCTCTAGAGCTGGAGTTGGCTACTTCCTTTCATCTGAACAGTATTTCTTTGAACAAATACCCAAAATAAAAATGCCAGGGACCCACAAGATGAAAATTAAGTATTTTGAAACCAAACATGTTGCAAATTGCCAAGTGCCTCTGGAAGAATTGTGTTGTGTAGTGTCATTTGTTTGGTGCACATCAGATTTATCTCAAAGTAAAGCAGAGCAGACGCTTGTCCAAATAGCTTAGTTGCAGAACTTTAAAACTTCAAACTTGCAAATGTTTCAAGCATACAGATTCCAATAAAATCTTATTGAGGTGGTCATTATTAGATTACTTACAGTGTGGAAACAGGCCCTTCGGCCCAACAATTCCACACCAACCCTCCAAAGAGCAACCCACCCAGACCCATTCCCCTACATTTACCCATTATATTTTTCACTCTTTCATGGGACGTAGGTGTTACTGGCTTGGAATGGAGGAATATGGATCGAGGGCAAGCAGAAAGTTCCATTTGGCATCATGTCTGGCACAACATTATAAGCTGAAGGGTCTGTTCCTGTGCTGCAATGTTCTATGTTCAAGTGCCGAAAAAGTTAAGAGTAGGGATGGCAGATTGCCAAGAATGGAAAGAGATGCTAAGGAAGTTTCTAAATAAGTGGCCCAAGTTTGAGCACTGCAATAAATTAACACTGGGTCAGGGATCTGCAGGTAAGAAATGCTGGGAAGAAGCAAGAAAAGAATAAGGAAAGCATGCTTTTAAGCTGACTAAGGCTTCAGTGATAGTTGTTTAGATCAGTTAAAGGGTAATTTTTTAAAAAATTACATGAAGAAAATGAGAAGTTATGAGAAAAAAAGATGGAAAGATTACATGGAAAGTTGGTAGAAGAGGAGCAAAGGAGTCAGATAAATGTGTTGCACATGAACCAGTTTCAGACACAATGTGAGAAAGCTTACAATGTACAAACAGTGAACGAGATGCAGCCAAACAGGCTGTGACCAAACTGAATGAAAAATGCATGAATTTGCAGGCTGCCGTCAAAGCTCTATATCAAGTAAGCAGAGAAAGTTGAATCTTGTGGCTGATCACTGCCAGCAGGAGATTGACAAATTAAAACACCAGCTGTCAATACAAACAAGAATGATGTATGTGTTTGGAACAGTTGAGTCTGAGGGAGATGGTGATTACAGAGTGGACTGGGGGGAGCTCAGAGAGAGAATGCTCAGTGGCAAGCTACATGGGCTGATAACTGGGAACTGCCATTTCCCTTTCCGGAGGTATCAAATCCCTTAGCATCCCCAAAACCTATCCTCTGCCCCAATGATTCCTGTGACTACTCATCACCAGGAAGCTGAGGACCCATAGTCAATCACCTGCACAACCGCACTTACGGGTGTGTAGTTGGGCAAATTGCTCAAAAAGATCTCCACTTTGAATCCACTGCAGATCCTTATGTCTTCTTTGAAAACACTCGTCAGCAAAGACTTTAATATGGGCTTGATGATGGCTAAGAAGTAAATTAATGCTAATGTGTGTGAACCCTGTGATTCAATCTGCTTTACTGTCTCAGCATGAAGGGGTAAGAGAAACTGGAAGAGATAAAGGTAGCTTTTTAATAAACACAAACTTTGGATGGGGGTAAGAAGGTGTATGAGAATTTTGACTCCACAGATGTTCCACATGACAATAGAAATGTGAATGGCTGGAGCTTGAGAGAAGGAAATTCAACAATTAGATAAGGACATAGGGAGAAAGAGTGAGAAAATGTTTCCTGATAAAGGATCTAATGGTGGAAATGAAGGAGGTAGAGGAGGAGGTGTTGGTGTTAATCTTTTGGGGTTCCCCGCCTCTATATACAATGCCTGTGTGCTGAGGTCCCCAGAAGTGGACACTAGACATCTAGTGCAATGCCATAATTCTAGCCAACTGGGTCACTTCACTCAGGTTTGCAGACCACCTTACCTGTACTGACACTCAGGGTTGCAGAGCACCTTATCTGTACTGACAGGGACAAGCACATGGACAGGGACAAGGACAGGACGGACAGTTATAAGAAAGATTTTAAGCAGACCCGAGGGAGTTTAAATTGGGCGATGTGATTTGTTACCACTTGGCCATATTAATGCAACTTCTTCAAAAGCAGAGCATATTTTGATTTAAATTTTATGAGTAAATTGTCTTTTGATCTGGTGAACTGTTGTGTTTGGCAGCTGGCTGATGGAATTGAGGCACCCAGAGAGATATGCATGGGATTCTAAACAGACAGGGTCTGTACAGTTCAGGAATTCTGGCTCAAACCTACAGATATGTCCAATGAGTTAATCACACAAGAACTTGTTGTTCAGGCTCGAGAAGAAGGAAGTTTGAAAGAATGGAATGATATGGTTGAACCAGTTGCTGAACAAGTTGGGTAAATTCTTCATGGTGAGACAGTTCCTATTGACCAAAGAGCTACAGATTAATTGCTTCTGAAGGATGCTCATACGTACAACCAGTATTTCTTCCAGGAAATCTTCTTGTTTCATGAGGATGTTGCTATCTTAATATAATTCATCATCATTCTCATTCTTTATAAATATCAGGAAATTTCACATTAATATCTCTACAGACAAGTAAAGGTTGCTTGTCAACCATTTCTGGAAATTAAAATAGTTTAAACAAATAACAGATTGCTAACTATACATAACAGCATCTTGATTCTATTATGAGGTGATGGAAGATGGAATTTGTCATTGAAATGGTTCTTCTTGGTTTTGTGATCAGTAGACTAATGTTGGAAAAGTTGTTTTGTGATAAACACGTGGAAGATCAGATGGGACATCTATAGTTTACTCTATGATGCGCAGGTCATTGTGAAGATGGACCTTTATGGGTTGAATTTGACGTGACAATAATAGTTGATTATTTGGGAAAGGGGAGACACATTGAGACTTGGGTGTCCTTGTACATCTTTGGGATGTCACTGAAAGTAAGCATGCAGGCAATGAAGAAGGCAAATGGTATACTGTATTGGCCTTCATTGCGAGAGGCTTCAAGAATAGGAACATGGATGTCTTGCTGCAATTCTCCAGGGTCTTGGTGGGATCACATAGAGTCATAGGGTCATAGAGATGTACAGCATGGAAACAGATCCTTCGGTTCAACCCGTCCATGCCAACCAGATATCCCAAGCCAATCTAGTCCCACCTGCCAGCACCCAGCCCATATCCCTCCAAACCCTTCCTATTCATATACCCATCCAAATGCCTCTTAAATGTTCCAATTGTATCAGCCTTCACCACATCCTCTGGCAGCTCATTCCATACACACACACCACCCTCTGCGGTGAAAATGTGCCCCCTTAGGTCTCTTTTATATCTTTCCCCTCTCACCTTAAACCCTGGACTCCCCGACTCCAGGGAAAAGACTTTGTCTATTTATCCTATCCATGCCCCTCATAATTTTGTAAACCTCTATAACGTCACCCCTCAGCCTCTGACGCTCCAGGGAAAACAGCCCCAGTTTGTTCAACCTCTCCCTGTAGCTCACATCTGGAATAGCTGTGCAGTTTTTGTCCTTGTCTGAGGAAGAATGTTCTGTCTATGGAGGGAATATAACAAAACTTGACCAGACTAACTCCTGAGATGGTAGAACTGCCCATTGAAGAGAGATTGGATCAGGAAGCACTGTATTATGGAGTTTAGAAGAATGAGGGGGTCTCTCATAGAAACACCTAAAATTATAACAGGACTAGGCAGAGTAAATGCAGGAGGATATTCTCAATGACTAGGGGTTCCAGACTCAGAACACAGAGTTTCTCCTTCAATTTCTGTTTTTGTTTCAGATCTCTAGCATCCACAGTTCTTCATTGATAAGTATACAGAAAAAGCCATTTCGGACTCAGACAAGGAGAAATTTCTTCAGCCACAGCACGGTGAGCCTGTGGAATTGTCTGCCACAGAAAGCAGTTCAGGTTTAAACATTGAGTGTTGTGAATCAGGAGTTGGGAATAGTTATATAAAACAAAGAACTGTGGATGCTGGAGATCTGAAACAAAAACGGAAATTACTGGAGAAACTCTGTGCTCTGAGTCCTGATGACTCAAAACATTCACTCTGCTTCCTCCCACAGATGCTGCCAGACCGGCTGATTTCCTCCATCAATTTCTATTTTTGTGTTGCGTGCATAGTTCTTCGGGTTAAAGGGTTCAGAAGGGTACAGGGAGAATTTGGAAACAGAGCAGAGCTGGATCAGCAGCCATGTTGAACAGTAGGACCCACATGAAAAGCTGAATGGCCTGCTGCTTCTGTTTTCTTTTTCTATGTCGTAGACACTCACCTGGCTCCCTGATGTATTTTAGGGAAGGACATCTGCCATCCTTTATCTGGTCTGGCCGACTTGTGACTCCAGACCCACAGCAATGTTGTTGACAATTGGGAATGGGCAAAAAATGTTGGCCTTGTCAGCCATACCCTCAGCTTATGAATATTAAAATGGTTAAAATCGAATGTCAACAGTAAGTAAATAACATAAGATGATAAGAACTCTGAGCAGGAGTAGGCAATTTAGCTCCTTTAGCCTGCTCGGTGATTTGATACAGTCATGGCTAATTTCATCTTTTAGTTTTTTCTCTCTCTTTTTTATGTTTTATTTCCTTTATACCTCCCATCTTTGAGTAGCGTTGGTGGGTCTGGGGTGAACGTCAGCATGTATATCTGATTCCGCATGGACTCGGACCCCTGGCCTCAAAGTGGACTCGGACTTCCTGCCTCAGCATGGACTCAGAACCCTGGCCTCAGCATGGACTTGGACCCCTGCCCTCAGCATGGACTCAGATGCCTGGCCTCAGCGTGGACTTGAACTCCCAGCCTCAAACTGGACTCAGAACCCTGGCCTCAGCATGGATTAGGACCCCTGGCATAAGCATGGACTCAGGCGCCTAGCCTCAGCATGGACTCGGACCCCTGGCCTCAGCGTGGACAAGGACCCCTGGCCTCAGCGTGAACTAGGACCCCTGGCCTCAGCGTAGACTCAGACACCTGGCCTCAGTGTGGACTTGGACTCCCAGTCTCAAACTGGACTAGGACCCCTGGCCTCAGTGTAGATCCAGACGCCTATCCTCAGCGTGGACTTGGACTCCCAGTCTCAAACTGGACTTGGACCCCTGGCCTCAGTGTGGATTCGGACCCCTGGCCTCAGCGTGGATTTGGACCCCTGGCCTCAGCGTGGACTAGGACCCCTGGCCTCAGCGTGGACTAGGACCCCTGGCCTCAGCATGGAGTTGAACCCCTGGCCTCAGCATGGACTTGGACCCCTGGCCTCAGCGTGTACTCGGACCCCTGGCCTCAGCGTGGACTAGAACCCCTGGCCACAGCGTGGACTCGGACCCTTGGCCTCAGCGTGGACTCGGATCCCTGGCCTCATTGTAGACTCGACTCCCAGCACTCTCAGTCTTGAGGTGAAGCCCAACGCAGTCTGGGTTGGAAGAACTGTTATCTGAACTCTTATTTCTGTTTTTGTCTAATTTATTGCAGGACTTTTAATTTCTTTATTTTTCTTTTATTTTTCCCGAAGAATTAGTACTTAAGGTACCTTGGTACATAAGATGGTGTCATTAGTGGCGACTGGTAGACTTTTCACTGTTCTCATGTGAGTACATGTGACAATAACTCCAAGTTTAATCTCACCTCAGTCGCAACTCCACTTTCCTTCCAAGTTAGCTTTTGTCACATTTAATGTATGCATTTGCTCCTTTACCTCCTATATTCAGATTGCAAAATGTAAAAACAGCATGTTTATGATCTATCCTTTTCTGGAGATTATACAGTTTCACTGTAGAGCTCCAGTGGATTTGTGACAACTAAACATCAGAAACATCTCATTAAATTGTCTATTTTAGACAATTCACACAGAAAATATAGACTACCTGCACAATAAATCAGAGTATAGATGATGCAGCCATTATCTGAGCTGCAGACAATTAATATTGCAGGTGAGAAGCTTTGACATCTTTGATCTGTGGAATTTTCTTGTTTAATGCTTCAGAGTGCTTTCTAATGTGCTTCTTAGTACAGTCAATGTCAATGGATAATTCTGAACTAGAAATACCTGACAATATTGGAATAGAATTTTCCTTAGTTGTATGAGTGCCCACTAGCCTTGGCTCCAGTCAACCATAACTGATGTCAAGGCATACATTTAAGTTTTGTCATGCAATGAGGCTGTTGCCTACTTGGCTAATAATCATTGACAATCACTAATTGTCCAGAGGGTGCTTAAGAGTCAACCATATTGCTGTGGATATGAAGTCACAGGTGTCTCCTTACCTAAAGGTGTCGAAGATAGTTTTCTTTCTAGAATGTTGTTGAATTCAAATTTCAACCATCTACTGTAATAGGATTTCAACCCGTGTTCCCAGAACATTAACCTGTTGCTCAGGATTACTGAACCAGGGACATTATCACTATGCCACTACCCACCCATAAATGTGGGCTTTGGAGTTCTCACATAGTCGTACTCTGGTTTTTGTGGCAGAAAGTTGGATACTTGCAACCCACCCTTGAGACTATTCCACAAAATCTGGATTGATCATCTCATTCCAGACTGAAGGAAGAGTCATTGTTCAGTTTAGACCTTAATACTGAGAACCCATTAACCAACTCAGATAGACATGAAAGCCTGCATAACACGATTTCAAAGAAAAGCAGCAGAGATCTCCCTCGTGCCCTGGTCAATATTTTATCCTTTGCCCAAGGACTAGAGAAACAGATTAGCCAGTCACTGTCACTTTGTATATTATGAGAACTTGCTGTGTAAATTGACAGTAACTTTTCCAACATTAAAACAGTGAGTACACTTCAAAGCATTTTGTTGGCTGTAAGCTGCTTTAGAGCATGTTGGGCTCATAAAAGATGCAATATACGTACAAACATATAAATCAGGAGCAGGAGGAGGTCACTCAGCCCTTGGAATTGCCTTGTCATTCAATTAGATCATGGCTAATTTGATCACTCCACATTCCCACTGATCTCCAAAAGTCTTTCCCCTCCTTGTTATCAAGAATCAACCTGCCTCCAACCTCCAAAAATATTCAGACTCTACAGGCACTGTCTTTGAGGAAGATCTGGTGAAAAATAATTCTCTTCCTATCTGTCTTAAATGGATGACCCTTTTCTCATTTTTAAATGTTGACCTATTAGTTTTACATTCATCTACAAGGGAAACATTTCAACTGCACCAACCTCATTGAGACACCTCAACATCTCTTACATTTCAATCAGGTCGCCTCTCATTCTTTTAATCTCAAGTGATACAATCTTAGGAGAAAGTGAGGACTGCAGATGCTGGAGATCAGAGTCGGAAAGTGTGGCGCTGGAAAAGCACAGCAGGTCGGGCTACAAGCTTAGTCTAGCCAACCTTTCTCCATAAGATAACCTGCCCAATCCAGACACTAATCTTAAACGCCTTCTTGGTATTGCTTCCAATATATTTACATCCTTCTGTAAATAAGGAAAACAGTACAGTGCACAATATTTCAGGTTAGAGCTCACCCATACCTTACATAACTGAAGTATGTAAATGCAAATGGTTTCCCTTTCTTCACGATTGTCATACATGTAACAACATCAGGCATATCCCAGAACATTTTCACAGAGAAAATAGGGAAAAATATACCAACAGGCATTGAGGTAAAGATCAACGAGAGCTATGTGAACCATGCAGCAACCTACCTTCAAATATGCCATGACACCTTTAAACCCCTAGGTAAAAACAAGGACTGCAGATGCTGGAAACCAGTGTTTAGATTAGAGTGGTGCTGGAAAAGCACAGCAAGTCAGGCAGCATCAGAGGAGCAGTAAAATCGACGTTTCGGGCAAAAGCCCTTCATCAGGAATACAGGCAGAGTGCCTGAAGGGTGGAAAGATAAATGAGAGGAGGGTGGAGGTGGGGAGAAAGTAGCATAGAGTACAATAGGTGAGTGGGGGAGGGGATGAAGGTGATAGGTCGGGGAGGAGGGTGGAGTGGATAGGTGGAAAGGAAGATAGGCAGGTAAGACAAGTCATGGGGACAGTGCTGAGCTGGAAGTGTGGAACTGGGGTGAGGTGGGGGAAGGGGAAATGAGGAAACTGGTGAAGTCCACATTGATGCCCTGGGGTTGAAGTGTTCCGAAACGGAAGATGAGGCGTTCTTCCTCCAGGCGTCGGGTGGTGAGCGAGCGGCAGTGAAGGAGGCCCAGGACCTCCATGTCCGCAGCTGAGTGGGAGGGGGAGTTGAAATGTTGGGCCACAGGGTGGTGTGGTTGATTGGTGCGGGTGTCTCGGAGATGTTCCCTAAAGCGCTCTGCTAGGAGGCGTCCAGTCTTCCCAATGGAGAGGAGAATGCATCAGGAGCAACGGATACAATAAATGATATTGGTGGATGTGCAGGTAAAGCTTTGATGGATGTGGAAGACTCCTTTAGGGCCTTGGATGGAGGTGAGGGAGGAGGTGTGAGCGCACCTTTGAACCCCTGTTTTTCAGACGTTTGACTATCTGAAGCATGTCTTTGCATTGGCTGAGAATTTGGAACGTTCCTGAATTGAGGATAAAATCCCAGTGTCTGGTGGATTGCTGCTCATTTGTTACTGTTGTATTAGCATTGGGAATACATTTTTGCATTCATGCAATATGAAGAATTGGAAGACATGCAACTGTTTGGACATTTTTCTGCTATTTATAGAAACTCAAGTGACTTCGCAGAACAGACAAGCAAAGGTTTTGTGATAGATAAAAGATGAGAGTTATCATCCTTAATTACTGGAAAAAGCTGGTTTGTAAAGATATTTTCATCAGCATTCATGTAGGGTTTCTCTCTGCGAGACCTGGCGAGTTTCGTTGTTATATCATCTCAAACTTGTCTCATCATCTACTTTACAGAATCACAGAAGACATCCAGCACTGAAGGAGACCATTTGGCCCAACAGGTCTGCACCAGCTCTTCAACATCTTTATCAAGTGTCAATCTCTTGAGTGTTTTCCCATACCTTGCACATCAGAAAATTTGAAAACAAATTTGTCCACTATCATCTTGAATCTGCCTCCACCACACTTCCAGACAGTACATTCTCAATTCCAAATACTTGCTAAGTGAAAACGTATTTTTTTATCATATCATCTTTACTTCTTTACAACATCTGGTGTCCTCTTATCTGATTCTCCCACTCTACATAGCTGCAAGTATTCATCACTGGTGGAATACCCTGGGATCTCTGGTACCACCTTTAAAAAATCACTGTGAACCCGCTCAAGCACTGCCAATCTGGAACTGCCCTGCACAACTCATGACTACTTCCCTGGGCAGAGCAGATAAGGGGAGATTGGCACCTTGTCTTGTTGACAGGAATGTGGATGGCCTGGTGGAATGTGGTGGTGTGGTGATGGGATATGTTCTTCCCACTGACTGGCAGAGGAGGCCATGACACCAGACTCTATCTGGTTCGAGGTTATCACCTGCATCAATGCAGTCTCAGCTCTGAAGGAACACTCAGCAACATAGAAGGAACGTCTGTGACCCTCTCTGCTTTGCCAGGTTAAGTGCCACCATTTTCTCTCTGCTTCCCTACACTCACTCCATCTCTGGTACTGTACCCACCTCCTACCAAGTCTGATGCTCTACCATTTCCATTATTGCTTACAACATTCTCCCTCAATCGCTCTTTCCCACCCAATTCTCCTCCCACAATACTAACCCTGTCTGGCCTCTGCACTGTTTACTCACTCAGGACACCTTCCCTCTACCTGCAACAGCACTAACTGCTGTATCAACCACTTCCATCTCACTCAATCCCTCCCTTTCTCTCATTTCAGAAGAAACCAGTTGACAATGTGGTAGAATGTGTGAGGACGGGTTATGGGATATCTGACATTCAGCTCCTCACCATCTACAAGGAGAGAAAATTGCCATGTACACATTCTGACTCTCATGGTGGGAATTGTCGACATCTAGTTTCTACCTAGCGGGTGGTAGAATAGGAGACTGCATATTATTGTGAGGTAAAGTAATAATGAGGGTGATAATAATCCTCATGAACATGCTTCTGATAGGTTATCAGTGAGGATCGCTGCCTGGAGCTCAGTTGGAAAATATAAATTGTTGGTCTCGTTGTTGAAAAAGGCTTTGTTTGACATCTTGCGTGATTCTCCCAAATTTCTCACCATAGTCCACACCATTCAGGGCCTGGGTAGATTCCGCCTTAATGTGGCCTTAATGCTAATGTTTGCCTAGCAACCCTTTATGCTCTTTGTTTTCTGTTTTACAAGCCTAAGTAGTCAGTAAGGTAGGAACTCCAGGAATTGCAAATATCTCTGCCTTTCTCAGTGGAGAAACAGGGAACCTGAGAAAGTTTTGAAGAATCACTATTTCTAACTGTGAGAAGCTGAATAAGATCATTTTCTGGAGAGTCGAAACTAGCTTGATTTCAATTGAATTGAAAATATTTTACCTGTTGTTTTTCATCCTTTTCATCCTTTGTTTTCAGACTCTTATCAAAAGGGAAGATTCTTCTTCCTTTTTTTTTCAAGGACATCATCTCGACAGACACTGTTGTCTTTTGTGTCATGTGAGTGTGTCTGTGTTTGGGATGAAGGAGATACTGTTCTATTTCTAGTTTCTAGTTGAAATATTAACCAGTGTTTGCCTTTTCTCGTCAAGGATACGTTTGCTGTTATAACAAATGAAGTATTTTGAACTCAATAAAAATAATCTGTTGAAAGCCTCTTATTCTGGATAGTCATACAAAAGGGTATCAATTGGCTATTTTTGGGATTGAGTTAAAGCTAATGTCGATACTAATGTTGCACCTGGCAAAGTAGTGAGTCTTGATTACCAGCACCAAATTCTCCCATTGCATTTGTAACAAATTGGTCATTAGCCAAAGAAGCTTGGGAGCGGAAAGATCAGCCATCTCAGATGGTGGATGTTTCTCATTAACATCCTGGGGGTGACCATTGATCAGAAACTGAACTGGACTAGCCATAGAAATACAGTGGCCACAGAGCAGGTGGTAAGACTAGGAATACAGCGGCAGGTAACCCACCTCCTGGTTCCCCAAAGCCTGTCCACCATCTGCAAGGCACAAGTCAGGAGTGTAATGGTCTACTTCCCACTTGCCTGGATGAGTGCAGCTCCGACAACACTCAAGAAGCTTGACACCATCCAGGATAAAGCAGCTTGCTTGATTGGTACCACATCCATAAGGATCCACAGCCTCCACCAATGCTCAGTAGCAGCAGAATGTATCATCGACAAGATACATTGGAAAAACTCTTTAGACCTTTTAAATTCACAATCCATTCCATCAAGAAAGACAAGGGCAGCAGATAGGTGTGAACACCACCACCTGCAAGTTCCCTTGCAAACCACTCATTATTCTGACCTGGAAATGTGTGGCCTTTCCATCACTGTCGCTGGGTCAAAATCCTGGAATTCCTTCTGTGATGGTATTGTGAGTCTCCTTACAACACATGTTCAAGATGGGAGCTCATCACAACCTTCTCCAGGAATGGGCAATGGATGAAATTTTACCAATTTGGCAGGTTGCACAGAGTGAGCTCATGCATGTCATCTGTTGGACCATTTTATGCATGTAAAACATCAAATTCCTGAGCCATAGTCTTTCCCCACATTTAATTTGTAAATTTTTATTGCTGTGTGTCATTTACTGTCAACATTATATGGGGTTAGTAGTACTCCAGCTGAGTTTGGGTCTTCTCAGTAAAATGAACCATAGTATTAAAAGAAATACATGTAAATATTTATTTTGACAAATTCACACAAATGTTGAATCAAATACACAACTTCTGCTGCGTTTTCATCATTCCTGGCATAAATGTCCCATTCAGACAGGGGGATGGGGAATGTTTTCTCATGGTGCCTCTTGGGGTTCTGCTGTAAACTCTTCATTTGTGCTAAATTTCATTTTACATAAACCCGATGAAAAAAACATTTTCTACTCGCCTTGTAGCAATTTTATTCTGTTCTTGAAAAGTTGAAAGTCAGAATTAAAATTGCATCACTATCCCGCTGAGGCAGAACGTGATTCTCATAATAACGTCGGAAATCCTAATCCGTTACCAATAGCAACAGCACCTATGAACAGCATCCAGGACAGCTATGGACTGTGAGCCGAAACCGACCTTTTCAGTAGTGCTGGCTTTGGAAGGTTGAATCAGTCCACTTATAGATTTGGTTCAGTATAAACATTGCACAACCTAAACTCTCCAAATCCAATGCCGTGGATAGGATTGTGACAGTCAGACTGTTGCTCATCTTCTGGGTGTTGAGGCCAGCCATGTCACGAGCATAATTACGCATTTCTGTACGATGATGGCCATATTCATATTAAATCCGAGAAAACCTTCTGTGTTTTCCCTAATGCGTAAAATGTCTGATTACGAACAACAAAGAATGAAAGAAGCAAAGTGAAAATAAACAGAAGCTTTTGTGGCAGAGGTGTTTAAGTTCCTTTGTGCAGACTAGACAGAATGGACATGGAAATAACATGAATCCTTGTGGAGATGATGATGTTCCTCAAGAAACTCTCAGAACAGCAATGCTGTGAAAGCATATTTAAGCTTTGCTATTTGCACAGTGCTTGTTAGAAACAGATTTATTCCGACATTTATTGGATGTTGGATGTACTGCACACATCATTCACAGGATGCTGCCTTGATGCAGGCTTTCATTGACTGACTGTGGTAGTGCTGCAAATTACCTGATTCCAACAGCATTCTCGACAAGAAATGGTCTGCAGCTTATAAACTAAATAGAGATCTCAAGGACATTTGTTCAGATCTCAATATAGTGGAGCAAAGAGTAAAATTAATCTTAAAGTGAATGCCCTTTTCTACAATTATTCATGATGCAGGAACATTAGCACTTATTTATGCATCTGGTAAGTTGTCTCCCAGACAATCACATATCTATTGCATGCTGTAGTCTGACAGTGAAAGATTCTTTTAATGCATGTTAACATGTCTTCCTTTATGTAGATCACCATGAGGAAACCTGCTCCTCAAGTAAAATGACAAAGAACAAAAATTGTATCCACAGTTTTATCTATCTTTGACAGCAAAGAAAAAAGCAATTGCATTATCTTCAAAGCAGCAGAATGCTTTTATTTTTAACATTTTTTTCATGTGACATGGGTAGCATTGCTCATTCCTAACTGCACTTGACCTTTGTTGGTCACTAATCCATTTTACTTGGTAGTTAAATCTCAACTACATTTATTTTGGATTCAGACAAGTGAGAATGGCAGATCTCCTGCCATTAAGCGCTTTAGTGAGTAAGATGTGATTTTATCATCATCAATGATGGTTTCATAGTCACCATTACTGACTGTAATTTTCCTTTTCGAATTCCAGAATTACTGCTTGAAATTAAGTTCGACCAACTGCTGTTGGCAGGACTTGAAATCACATTCCTTAAGCATTAGCCTGGAGCCTTTGGATTACTAACTTCATAACATTCCTATACCCCCAATCTCATTCTGGTCAGCTATTGGCAACAAAAGGTCTTCATGACGTAAAGACAGAAAGTAGCATCTGTTTAAAGAGGCAAATCATGTGACACAGTGGTAGTGTCCCTACCTCTGAACCAGCAGGCTGGGGTTCAAGTCGCATCTGCTCCAGAAGTGTGTATTAACATCCCTGAGAAGATTGATTAGAAAAATAGGTAAAGAGGCAAGTCAAACTGTTGGGTCCGTGGTTTCCACAGAAAAGCCAGGGATCAGATGCTAGGTGCATGTTTTTGATATCATTTCTCGTGGCCAGGGGGAACCTGGGCCTGAGGCATTCCTGCGACCTTTTCACTGCTGTGATTGCAGCCCGATTCATCTCCAATGGAGTGGCAGCCTTCTGACCACCAAACCTGCCCCCTTCCACAACCCATGCAGACTGCTTGAATGCTGCTGCCAGCCTTACCTTCACACGGTACAAAACTATTTATCGACACCATCACTTCCTATTAGTTGGTGACCACCTTCAAGGGGTTGCCTGCCCACGATGTCCTGCTATGGGTTTGCCTTTGCAGCTCCTGTGCAGACTGTCAACTTGACCAGCCACTGGGCAGAAGGCAGGATCATGACAACAGTTTATTATTAAATTCTGTATCTTCTGGATTGTTATACATCTCTCACAACCCTCCTATCGCCCCATAAATATCATGGCATAAATAATATTGTACAAGAAGAATCAAACATGGGGGTGTATTTTTTTTCATCAACCTGACATGAAAAATTCCCCTCTTCCACCTCCAACCTCATTCCACTCTCTACATCCCAATCCCAATCCCAATCTAAAAATATAAACTAATCGTAGCTGATGAGACTTGTCTGCAGAAACATTTTACAATCCCATTGGATGAAATATTTATTTCATAACAGTCATGAATTGTTTTCTTTCCATTTTCACAGTCACATAATTCATAGCTCATTTCATCACAAATGCCAGTGAAATTTTCTTTAAATATTTATTTCAAGAGAGCACTATGCGATGATAAAATTTTGATAATGTTCTATGTTTTCTTTTTATCTGCCTTGCCAGATAGAGTGCTTTTGCAATAGAACAAGTCATGATTTATTCCATTAAATGAATTGGTGAGAGATATCAAGATAAGGATACAGCTTTTCATGATTTCACTAAGGGCTTGGTTTGTGTTAGTTAAACCAAGGGAAGTGGACAGATAATTAGGTCTGAGCTCTGATTTAACCTAAATCTCATGAGGAGAAAGGAGGTTTATGTCGGGTGCTCGACTGGCATTTCCAAACCTGAAACAATTTCACAGAAATTAATAGAGTATAAACATCTGGAATGTAAATTTACTTCCATCTTCCAATGTTGTTAAGGTTAATATTTGGCTTTTGTTTCAGTTCTTCCATCTCCCTTAGACTCCAAGGACTGCAGTGATGCAGGAAGGCAGCTCACTGCCGCTTTCTGCTGGATAATCAGTGATGGGCAGTAAACGCTACTCAAGCAGTGAAGTCTGTACTCAAAATCAAAATGTGAGATACATAAACTAATAGAACAGTTCTGCTCTTTCTTGATCCAAACTGAAGAACAATCTACATGTGGTATTTAAGACTGTGAACTGGCAATTGAATGCACGATCTCCTACTTTAGATTAGAGTGATGCTGGAAAAGCACAGCAGTTTAGGCAGCATCCGAGGAGCAGGGAAATCGATGTTTCGGGCAAAAGCCCTTCATCAGGAAATCTCCTACTTTAGAAAGGACAGTTCAACCACTCAGTCAAGGTTAGTGCAAATCCATACTCAATGAACGTAAGGTCAATTGTTCCTGATTCGCCATTACAGACAGTATATGAAAATTCCTGGAATTTAAAAAATGTTATTCACCATTACCTACTTGCATGATTGAATTAAAACCCAATTTCAAGACACATTTTTATATGTTTAGTGACTATTTTAAAAAGGCACATTAATCAACCAAGCAAAGATGGCTGCTATCAAACACAGAATGTGCAAGTTGGCTACGTTCAGAAATTTCCAAAATTCGCCAGCACAATGCAAACACATTACCTCTTGGGATGACATACTCCATACCATTTAAAGATATTCCAGGCAAGCCAACATAAAGGGAGCAATTAGCATATCTGCGCAATTTCCACCGGTTGCCTCTGATGTGACCGTCTTTTCCTGAATCAAGAAATCCCCTCATTGTGATTCATTGGGCCTTCAGTAATTTTCGATCAATCTCCCACATTTCTGCCCTCAACTCTTGCCCTCCTTCCCAGAACAACACTAGGGTTTCACTTGTCCTTGCCTTTAACTCCATAGTCTCTGTATTTAAAGGATCATCCTCCACCATCCTCCAGATCTTAAACCCAATCGTAACTCTATCCCCAAACATATCTTCCCTTCCCCTCCACTATCAGCATTCCAAAGGGACCATCACCTCTGTGACACCCGAAGTTACACCTCCAACACTTCTAATTCTTCCTTACCGTTTGATGGCACCTTCCCATGTAATTTGGAAAGGTGCAGCATGAGTCAATTCAGCTCTTCTCTTCACACTTGTTAGGTGAAGCTGTGTTTTATTTGTACATTTTTCAATCTAGTCTGTGGAATTGTCTGCTCACATTGCAGTCTGCTTTAGATTGCCGAGACCAAAGTAGACTGGGTGACCGTTTTGCAGAACACCTCTGGTTGTAGGAATGACACTGACCTCTCAGGTTGCTTGCCATTTCAGAAATTTGCTCTCATGCAAATATTTCTGTCCCGGACTGGCTGAAATGTTCCAATGCAGCACAATGCAAGTCTCATCACCTCAACATTTAATTCAATAACTTTAGAAACTGACCGCTTTATATCTGCCCTCTATTTTTCTTACAGTCTCTTCCCCATGTCCATGTCATGTTTGTATCTTGTTTTCTTGACACTTAGTAGCAAAGACTAATTCCCTCCCTTTCACAGCACAATTTGTACCGTTTTTTTATACTTTTCCCCCCGATTAAAAACCCCTTTCTACTTTGCAGTGGGTCTCTACACCACCTGTTCTCTTGCTCTTCCTCTGCCTCTGTCAAAAGTCTTTTAAAAAAATGTATTTTTCAACAACTTTCAGTTCTGAAGATGCTACACCAGACAAAATATTAACTGTTTCTCTCTCCATAGATGTTGTCTGACTTACTGCGTATCTCCAGCATTCTCTGTGTTGTTCATATATCCAATACCTTGAGTATTTTATCTTGAATAAAGGAAACACTGTTAAGATGTCTGTACCAGTCAGCTCTCAACAAACGATACCATTTAAACCCCTTTCTAGTTGATTTAGTGTGAACAGCTCTACAGTTGTATCCAAAAAGAAAACAAAAATAGACCTTGGTGAGGGTATTAAAAACTCATCTCACTCAGTGAGTAGTTATGACAGATATAAGTGAAACTGTTCATTTATTTGAATTGTGTTTAATTGTACAGTTTCCCACATTGTGCTTGAAACATTAGAAGAGAAAGTAATTCTAGGCTTTATCAATACCTATCTCTAATCTCAATTTCTGGCAAAAGTCTGGTTTCTGGAACACATTGCTGTGAAAATTCCCTGGCGACAAACTCTCCAGCTTCATCAACAATTCAAATCTACCTGAGCTTCTACGAAAGGGATTTCTGTGCATTGCCACCTGAAGGAGACTCCACTGGACATGTACTCACTGAATATGCTAATTCAGATGAACTAAGTCTGATATCATTGATTTTAATTAATTTGTACCTTCCCTCCTTTTCTTTTTGCATGCATAGGTGTGAGTCATTCTGTTGGATTTTGAATGCAGGAGTGAACCCGACTTTGACTATACACAAATAATTTGCTGTTGGTCATTTTAAACTGTACTTCGAAAATAATGGAGATATATACCATTGTCTATTTTTATGAATGTAACTTCCGCAAATTCTCATAATTTTAATATCAGAGCAACATATGAAATTATATTGCAAAGATGGATGTAAGAAAGGAAGAATCAACTGATAAAACATTCACTTCTCTATTTCTTGAACTATTGAGGTTTATAGCTTGTAGAACATAGATGGAAGTATGTCCTGTACAAGATGGTTAGATTAGTTTAGTTGGTATTATATTCAGCAGGCACTGCTTGGAGCAAAGAGTCTGTCTCTGTGTTTTATGACTCTCTGCCTCTATGGTCAGTTGCGTCTTAGCCAACTTGAGACTAACATCCTTGCAGCGAGATTTGCTACAGCTGCTGGGGAGGTTTTAAATTACATGGACAGGGGAATGGAAACTTAAGAGGGAGTTCAGACTCAAGAGAATCAAAACTAGGAAAAATAAGTTGAAGAGTAGTTAGAAAAAATGAAAGATTTGGTACATAACAAATAGGATCAAAATGGAGCTTAATGTTAAAAAGGTTGCAGTTTTTCTTCTGTATTAATTCCAGGGATGTATGCTTCACTGGATGGGCCAGTATTTCTTGTCCATTATCAATTGCTCTGAATGGAGATGGAGGAAATGACTTCTTGAACATTTGAATTAAGGCCAGTCCATCTCAGTACACATAACATTAACAAAAACATTGATGATTTGAATACACAAATTTTGTTTAATGGATATGATTTAATTTGCATGGCAGAAACTTATCTACAGGGTATCCAATATTCAGAATGGAAGATCTAAAGATACTCTACATTTCGGAAGGATGGACAGATAGGAAAAGAAGTTGGGTGAGCCCTCCTAATGAGGAATGCCATCAGTATATTCGAGTAGATCTTTAACTGAAGGATTAAGATGTAATATCAATTTAGATGGAGCTAAGAAAGAGCAAGGGGAAGCAAAAAATTGTTCAGCATTGTCAAGAGAATACGAACAGTAGCACTAATGTTAGACAAAGTGTAAATCAGGAATTTGGAGATGCATACATTGTGGGTAAAACAGCAATAATGGGGTCTTAACTTGTTTCAAGACTGGGTTAACCAAATCAGCACTAATGATGTGGAGGATTAAATGCTGGACTATGCAAGAGAAGGGTTATTAAAACAATATGTTGAAGAATCAACTATGGTTCAGACTATACTGGATTTGCTATTGTATAGAGAAAAGCCTAATTAAAAACCTTGCTGTGAAGGAGCCTTTGGGAGACAGTGATCATAATATTATAGGATGTCTTATGAAGTTTTTGTAAGAGATGTAGTTCATGCTGATATTAAGGTATTGAATCTAACCAAAGGAAAATGTGAATGTAGGAGGATCAAATTGGCAAATGGATTTGGAAGATGCACTGAACAGTTTGACAATAGAAAGTCAATGTCAAATTGTGTGCTGCTGGTAAAGCACAGCATCTGAGGAGCAGGAGAGTCAACATAAGCCCTGCATCAGGAATGTGGGTGGGTGGGAGGGGTGGCGCGGAAGGGGGCTGAGAGATAAATGGGAGAGGGTGTGGGGCTGGGGGGAAGGTAGCTTGGAAGGCGATAGGTAGATGCAGGTGGGGGGTGGTGGTGATAGGTCAGAGCGGAGGGTGGAGTGGATAGGTGATAGAAAGATAATGACTTATAAATTTTAAAAAGTTCCACCGTCTACAACCAATATTCATTCTACTAAGGCATAAATACCAAAAGGGAAATGGGAATTAAGCATGTTTCACGGAATCAGAGAGTTGTTACATCACAGAAGGAGGTCATTTGGCCCACCATCCTGCACCAGTTTTAGTTCCTCGTGCCTTTTCCCCTTCTCCCTGCATACAATTTCTGTTCAGATAGTCATCTCATGCTCTTTTGAATGCATTTGTGACTGCCTCAATTGAAATTGATTAATGAAAAATAGTTAAAGAGTGCATTATATTGAAGGAAGTGGCATATAAAAATGGCAGAAATAGTGTTAAGCCTGATTATTGGGAACAATTTAGCAAAGGAGGACCAAGAAACCAATAAGGAAAAGGTAAAAGAGAATATGAGTGCAATCGAGAGAAAGACAAAATGAGAGAGAGAGAGAGAGAGTAAAAACTTCTTTTGATATGTGAAAGGAAAAAGATCACTAAGGATAAATCATGAGATATTGTGACAAGAGAATTGATATTAAAGAACAGGGAAGTGGCAGAGAAACATATCAGGTACTTTGCATTTGTCTTCATGGAAGATAAAGAAAATCTCCCAGAACATTAAAGACCAATGGGCTCATGTAATTGAATAATCGAAGGAAATTAATTTTAGTAATGGGAATCAATACTAATAGAAAATAAAATTTATCTGGTTCAGTAATGTGCATTCAGGAATGAAATCTGCCATCCTTCCCTGGTCTGGTCTATGTGATCCAGACTCATAACAGTGTAGTTAACTCTACCCTTCCCTCTGCAATGACCGAGAGAACCATTCAGTTCAATGCAAATAGAAATGGACAACAAATGTTGTCTTGCTAGAAACATCAATATCACATGTAAGAATCAAACAAATGCAAAAGTGGCAGTACTTGAAAATTTAGCAGACGATAAACCTTTATCCTGATGAATTCAATATCTGAGTGTGGAGGAAAGAATCAACAGGGATAATAGGTGCATTGTTGTTTTCTTTTCAAAATTCTATCGATTTGGGAAAGGCTCCTACAGGCTGGATGGTGGGAAACGTAACCATGCTATTTAAAAAGAGAAGAAAGAGACTGGAAAACAATAAATCCATTAATTTGACATCCATAGTAGGGAAATTATAGAATACAGTATAAAAGAAATGATTACTTAGTACTGAAAAAAGAACGACAAAATTGGGCACAGTAAAAATGGTTTTATGAAGGTAAAATCATTTTTGCTAATCTTGTTGGAGCTTTTTGAGGATCATACTTCTCACATACACAAAGGAGAATCAATGGAGGTTTTGGGATTTCTTAGACAAGCTATGTGAACATGGCAGATGTGAAGGAGATGCCCATAACCCTGCTCGATGAACAGGAGGCCTTGTTTATCAAAACCTCATTTTCAGATTTAGGGAGAAATCCCCAAGCAGACTGCAGTTGGGAAAGAAACCACCCACTCAGATTTAGAGTCATAGAGTCATATAGATGTACAGCATGGAAACAGATCCTTTGGTCCAACTCATCCATGCCAATCAGATAACCTAACCCAATCTAGTCCCATTTGTCAACAATTGGCCCACATCCTTCTAAACCTTTCCTACAGATACCCATACAGATGCCTTTTAAATGTTGGAATTGTACCAGCCTCTACCACTTCCTCTGGCAGCTCATTCCATACGTGCATCACCCTCTGTGTGAAAACGTTGCCCCTGAGGTCCTTTTTAAATCTTTCCCCTCTCACCCTAAACCTATGCTCTCTAGTTCTGGACTCTCCAGCCCCAGGGAAAAGACACTTCTCTTTACCCTCAAAATGCCCCGTTATAAACCTCTATAACATCACCTCTCAGCCTCCGATGCTCCAGGGAAAACAGTCCCAGCCTTTTCAGCCTCTCCTTATAGCTCAAACTGTCTATGGATGAACCTGAGGTCTGGCTACCCAAATCCACCCTTTCCTAATTTAGAGACAGATCCAAGCAATTCCACCACAATGGGTAAGAAATCTGCCTCATCCATTTGAAGTCCCACAGCTCACAACATTTAAACCTAATGAGTCCTCAGAGATATGGGATACAACTAAGAAACAGAAAATCTGCAAACAGGGCAGGAACATTTCAACAAAGAGAATTCTGCACCTCTTCTGTTCAAGCAGGAGGCCTGGCTGTCCAACACATCTCTCAAATCTTAGAGGGAGAACTGGAAAATGGCTCAGGCCCAAAGAGCGAATGAGATACATAACCAAGTTGATGAGCTGTAGGATAAAACAGGAGGAGCTAGGCGATCTGAGGGCAGTAAGGTCCTCATTGAAATGGAGCATTTTGGTCACTAAACCCTTTGCAAGGGAACAGATCTAGGAGTGTCAGTAACCATGAAGTTCCACTGCACCATGGACAATCACAAGGGGAGCTCAACTGCATTTAAATCTGAATCAAACCCAGAGCCAGAGAAAGTCTTTCAGAGAGTGGACACATTTGAGGGTGGCCAGGAAAAGGGAACAAGAGACAAGACGATTCCTAAGTTGAACCAGTAGCTGCCACTTGCAGGTCACTACATTCTTGAACTTAGATGTTCAATTAACACTCCTGATCCAATAACTGCTGTCTGTTCAGAAATTGTGCAGAAACCCATAGGGATAGACTAGGGTGGAACTCACTAGATGTCCACAACACGGATGTGGGAGAACTCTTGTCATGGTCTAGCAACTGAGCCATGACACAGGTCAGGCAGGAAATCCAGCTCAGGTTGGACCCACATAGGATTGAGCTCCTGAGGAACTGGAGATCCCTAATGCACCAGTACTGAGACCGAACTGATCGACACAGCTCGATATTACTGACTGGGAAGGAAATTTAGCGACCAGGACAAACTTTATTCTTAATCCAAATACTGAGGTTTCACTCAACCTACCCCAGCACAAACTGACTATTTTCTTTAGAAAATTACAACATTTAAAAGGTATCTGGATGGGAATATGAACAGGAGGGTTTTGAGGAAGATGGGCCAAGTGCTGACGAATGGGACGAGATTAATTTAGGATATCTCATCAACAGGGATGAGTTGGACCAAAGAGTTTGTTTCCGTACTGTACATCTCCATGACTCTATGACTAAAAAGAGTACTGAGAGGTTCCCAGACTCCCAGAGTGTGATAAATCTCAGCCTTATCACCAAAGAAAGCCTCTACCAAAATACAGTTACCCACTTTGGCCCGAACAAAGAAAATGTTTAAAAATCTCTGTCACAGTCAGAAGAGCAGAACAGTAAAATAATTCATTGCATCTCCTCCTCTTGTCTGTGAAATCACTGAGAAGGACAAGAGCATCAATGTCATTGGAACACCATCTTTTTCAAGTTTCTCTCGAGTTCGCAACACAAATTGACTATAAATCACTGTTCTTTTCTTCTTGCTGTGGGTCAATGTCCTTCCATTTCCTAGAGTCTGTCACATATATCCCAGATGATCTCTCCTGCTCCCTAATGGTATTTGACAACTCTGCCATTATGCAGTACTGAGTATTTTGAGGGAGCTTGCTGTGACTGATCTTCCTTTCTCTTTGTTTTGTCTTGGGTCTATCAAGTGATCAATGGTAAAGTGTACCTCACTGTAGTGTATAGACAGATGGGGCACTGTTCTTGGATAACAAGAAGGTTTATTACATGATTGTAATATGTACGTGCATTTGATCAGGCAAAATTATCAGGACCATGGGGAGATAACACAGATATTTCTGCTCCCTCCAAAAACTAAACTGGAACTGCTTGTCTTCATCCACATTCAACGTATGACCTTAGTAGAATCGGCACAGCCAATGTAACAAAAATATTAACGCTTTCAGAACTCAATACCTTATACAATGTTGTGGCAACAGCATCACTGTAAACACTGTTTGAACTCGAAGAAAAGACCAACATTTTCTTTGCACAATATATAGAATACACAGAATCATTTACATTCTTAGAATGAATGTGCTTTTAAAAAAGTTGCATTATTTTCACAGAAGTCTTAAAACCGAAAGGTTGCTGAAGTCCTAATCTGTTCACTCTCAATCTTTCTTGTGGCCCTGTTACTTGTGAAAGAAAGACACCAGAATTATTTTTAAAAATAAATTGTTCAAGAAATGGTTTTGGTGAAAGGAAATTAAAATACTAAAACATGTACATATAGAATATTGACACTGCATTATGACTAAAATATGGGAATTAAAACAAGACTGGATTGAAAAAAAGAAGTTTTTCTAATCATTACAACTAACATAAAGAAAACTAGACTTGAGACAAGAATTAAAATAGTTCCTGACATAAAAACCTCATTGCAATAAACACTGGTGAGCATTTTTAAATAAGCAAATTTGTGGAACTGCATACAAGTTAAAGAAAAGCAGATGGATTTTACTTTACACAAACTGAATGGTATTGTCATTAGAAACATGAAACTCAAAACATATGGGCATGACAAACGTATCATATTTGATGGAAACATGAATGAGAAGAATAAGCAAGTAATTTTGGGGTGGAAGTATTTCTTGAGATGAATGTTCATAAGAACACTGGAAAAAAGTTTTTGTTTTATTGGCATCATATGATGCATAAAATAATATCTGCGTTCGCTTGTGCAGCAAGAGTGAAAACAAATTCACCGTGAAATATTTTTGGATGCTTCTGCTAAAAGATCCCGTATAACTTAAATACTGTCTTTTTTTTTCACTTCTAGCAATGGATGAGACTTTAAACATTTAACAGATATATACTGTATATTGGTTAACCCTCTTAATTCAAGCAATTTTCAAAGATGGTAGAGGAAAAGAGATTCACAAAACAGGATGTACCTGAGGGTAATTTATCTTTCGTCAAAATTCATTCTAGACTGACTTTTATTCAGATCACCAATTTATCAAGTTTAAAAAGCCATGCATAATCTTTGATCCAATATCTTCAAAACTATGTTAAGGCAGTGAAGGGCAAAGGTAATTCATCTCTCAAATAACAAAAGTTTTTAGGAAGTATTTTTTAAAACTGTTATACTGGAGGTTTAAGACTTCGCATCAAAGCAAATAGGTCCACATAAAGGAAGGTAAGTGGGCATCAGAAAAGAAAAAGTGGGTAAATGTACATTTAATTTCCAAGCAGAGGTCATGGCAACGGATGAATGGACACCGCACAACAATAACCAGACAGGAGTGTTCCCTCCCAGTTGGGGAACACTTCAGCGGTCCGGGACATTTGACCTCAGACCTTCAGGTGACCATCCTCCAAGACGGATTTCAGGACAGGCAATAACGAAAAGTGACCGAACAGAGGCTAATAGCCAAGATTGGTACCCATGGGGATGACCTCAACCAGGAACTTGGGTTCATGTCACACTACAGGTGACCCCATTGCACTAGAAACACACACACAGACAGACACAAACACACAGACACTCCTACACACACATACTCCTGTAAACACACAAACTCTCCTACAGACCCAAACACTCAAGCAGACCCTCTCTTCTACACTCATACATACACTCCAACATTCACACATGCACTCTCAAACAGACTAATAACCCTTTACACTCACATTCACACACAAACACATACCTTCTCACAGATACTCATAACACCACTCCCCCCACCCCACACACCCACATACACACACACATATAAGTTTGTGGGGTGAATTTGTACTTGCAGAATTACATTTTACTTGCTCAAAAACTGCATGAATCCATGTAAGATTCTGTAAATCCATTTTTTAGATTAGAATCAGTCTGAACACTGTGGCATAGACAGCCTCACACAGGGCAGCTCACAACTTTAATGCATTATCTGGGCCGACATGACACCAATTGTTAAAATTCACGTGAGAATGTAACTTTTAAATGTTCTGCGATTTACATATGAAAGAACTGAAACCAACATGTACAGTCAAAAAAATGAGAGACTTAACAAACAATCCAGGTCTTTTCAAAATGGAATTTCAGTTACATCACACTGTAAACTTTTGCGACAAATTCTGTGACTTACGATCTTAAACTCCACAACCACCTGACGAAAGAGCAGTGCTCAGAAAGCTAGTGCTTCCAAATACACCTGTTGGACTACAACCTGGTGTTGTGTGATTTTTAACTTTGTCCACCCCAGTCCAACAGCAGCATCTCCAAGACAAATTTAATTTGAGTTGTGTAGTAATACAGTAACTGCAGATCTATGTTGGAACCTCTATTTTCTTGACTTAGAGATATAGAGTCATAGAGATGTACAGCATGGAAACAGACCCTTCGGTACAACCCACCTATGCCGATCAGATATCCCAACCCAATCTAGTCCCACCTGCCAGCACCCGGCCCATATCCCTCCAAACCCTTCCCGTTCATAAATCCATCCAAATGCCTTTGAGGAGGAACATCCTACAGCGGGACTTCGGAGGACTAAGGAAGAAGACTGAAAAGCAGGACGTCCAGAGTGGTTATCTCTGGTTTGCTTCCAGTTCCTCAGGCTGGAGAGGTCAGGAACAGGGAGATAATGGACTTGAATGTGTGGCTGGGGAGCAGGAAGCAAAGATTTAAATTTTTGGATCACTGGGGTATGTTTTGTGGTAAGCATAAATTATACAAAAGAGACGGTTTGCACCTTAATAGGTTGGGGACCAGCATTCTGGCAGGCAGGTTTGCCACTGCAACACAGCTGCATTTAAACTAAGTAGCGGGGGAGAGGGGACAAACTAAATGTTCAAGAAGGAAATTGAAGGGAAAGTTAGAAAAAGGGAAGTCAAGAAAGACAACGGTATCAATGAAGCAGAAAACTCAAAAAGGGATCATGCCGTAAGGTTAAGTGAAATAGGGATTGATAGGAAGGGTGAGGGCAGTAACAAATTAAAAATACTATGTATGAATGCACAAAGTATTAGAAATAAGATGGATGAGCTTGAGGCTCTTTTGGAAATTGGCAGCTACGATATTGTGGTGATAACTGAGACGTGGCTTCATGTGGACAGGGCCTGGGAAATGAATATTCAAGGCTATATGTGCTATCGTAAGGACAGACTGATGGAAGAGGGTGTGGGGTGGCCATGTTGGTAAGGGATGATATTCAGTCCCTTGCGTGGGGGGACCTAGAATCAGTATGGATGTAGAGTCAGTATGGATAGAGCTGAGAAATTCTAAGAGTAAAAAGTCACTCTTGGGATTAATCTACAGGCCTCCAAACAGTAGTATGGATGTAGGGTGTAAGTTGAATAAGGAGCTGAAATTGGCCTATCGCAAAGATGTTACTACAGTTGTTATGGGGGATTTCAA
>NC_057711.1:21941040-21942498 GCF_004010195.1 Chiloscyllium plagiosum | reverse complement strand
AGATCTCTCTGTACTGCCCCTTTACCTAAATTGATTCCATTTAGGTAGTAATCTGCCTTCCTGTTCTTGCCACCAAAGTGGAAACCATACATTTATCCACATTAAACTGCATCTGCCATGCATCTATCCACTCACCTAAACTGTCCAGGTCACCCTGTAATCTCCTAACATCCCCCTCACATTTCACCCTGCCACCCAGGATGCTAAAGGAGGTGGCTCGAGAAATCGTGGATGCGTTGGTGATTATTTTCCAGAGTTCGATAGATTCAGGATCAGTTCCTGCGGATTGGAGGGTGGCTAATGTTGTACCACTTTTTAAGAAAGGAGCGATAGAGAAAGCAGGAAATTATAGACCAGTTAGTCTAACCACAGTGGTGGGAAAGATGCTGGAGTCAATTATAAAGGATGAAATCACGACACATCTGGATAGCAGTAACAGGATAGGTCAGATTTATGAAGGGGAAATCATGCTTGACTAATCTTCTGGAACTTTTTGAGGATGTAACTCTGAAGATGGACAAGGGAGATCCAGTAGATGTCGTGTACCTGGACTTTCAGAAAGCTTTTGATAAAGTCCCACACAGGAGGTTAGTGAGTAAAATTAGGGTGCATGGTATTGGGGGCAAAGTACTGACTTGGACTGAAAATTGGTGAGCTGACAGGAAACAAAGAGTAGTGATAAACAGCTCCATTTCGGAATGGCAGGCAGTGACCAGTGGGGTACCGCAGGGATCAGTGCTGGGACCGCAGCTTTTTACAATATATATTAATGATATAGAAGATGGTATTAGTAATAACATTAGCAAATTTGCTGATGATACAAAGCTGGGTGGCAGGGTGAAATGTGAAGAGGATGTTAGGAGATTACAGGGTGACCTGGACAGGTTAGGTGAGTGGACAGATGCATGGCAGATGCAATTTAATGTGGATAAATGTATGGTTATCACTTTGGTGGCAAAAACAGGAAGGCAGATTACTACCTAAATGGAGTCAAGTTAGGTAAAGGGGCAGTACAAAGAGATCTGGCTGTTTTTGTACACCAGTCAATGAAGGCAAGCATGCAGGTACAGCAGGTAGTGAAGAGGCTAATAGCATGCTGGCCTTCATAACAACAGGGAATGAGTATAGAAGCAAAGACCGTACCTGGAATACTGTGTGCAGTTCTGGTCTCCAAATTTGAGGAAAGACATTCTGGCTATTGAGGGAGTGCAGCGTAGGTTCACGAGGTCAATTCCTGGAATGGCGGGACTATCTTATGTTGAAAGATTGGAGCGACTGGGCTTGTATACCCTTGAGTTTAGAAGACTGAGAGAGGATCTGATTGAGATGTATAAGATTATTAAAGGATTGGACACTCTGGAGGCAGGAAACATGTTTCCGCTGATGGGTGAGTGCCGAACCAGAGGACACAGCTTAAAAAAACGGGGTAGACCATTTAGGACAGAGATGAGGAAAAAC
>NC_057711.1:21897026-21940494 GCF_004010195.1 Chiloscyllium plagiosum | reverse complement strand
CTGCACTCCAAGGTCTTTGTTCATCAACACTCCCTAGGACCTTACCATTAAGTGTAGAAGTCCTACTAAGATTTGCTTTCCCAAAATGCAGCACCTTGCATTTATCTGAATTAAATTCCATCTGCCACTTCTCAGCCCATCTGATCAAGATCCTGTTGTAATCTGAAGTAATCTTATTCACTGTCCACTACACCTCCAATTTTGGTGTCATCTGCAAACTTACTAATTGTACCTCTTATGCTTGCATTCAAATCATTTATGTAAATAACAA
Organism: Chiloscyllium plagiosum; assembly: GCF_004010195.1. Lineage (NCBI taxonomy): Eukaryota > Metazoa > Chordata > Chondrichthyes > Orectolobiformes > Hemiscylliidae > Chiloscyllium > Chiloscyllium plagiosum. Next base: position 21,940,223 of record NC_057711.1, on the reverse strand, counting down.
AAAGTAGTGGACCCAGCACTGATCCTTGTGGCACTCCACTGGTCACAGGCCTCCAGCCTGAAAAACAACACTCCACCACCAGCCTCTGTCTTCTACCTTTGAACCAGTTCTGTATCCAAATGACTAGTTCTCCCTGCATTCCGAGAGATCTAACCTTGCTAACCAGACTCCCATGGGGAACCTTGTCGAACGCCTTACTGAAGTTCATGTGGATCACATCTACCGCTCTGCCCTCATCACAATATCTCAGGTCCATTTGAGTAGAGGAGGAATAACTGCAGTTTCCTTAATTCGAGGAACATAGGAACAGGAATAGGCCATTCAGCACCTTGGCCTGCTCCACCATTCAATGAGATCATGGCTGATTTGTGGCCTAACTGCATGTCATAGAATCACAGAATCCCTATAGTATGGAAACAGGCCATTAGGTCCAATAAGTCCACATGACTTGCCGAAAAGTAACCCACCCAGACCGATACCCCTACTCTTTTGCTCAACATTTCCCCTAACTAATGCACCTAACTTACCTGTCCCTGAACACTATGGGCAATTTTCCACGGCCAATTCACCTAATCTGCACATCTTTGGATAGTGGACGAAAATGGAGCACCCGGAGGAAACCCACGCAGACACGAGGATAATGTGCAAACTTCACACTGACAGTTGCCCGAGGCTGGAACTGAACCCGGGTCCCTGGCGCTGTGAGGCAGCAGTGCTAATCACTGAGCCACAGTGCCACCCAGCGAAGCGACCATGCTGCTGCCCACTGAGCCACCGTGCCACCCAACTGAGCCAGTGTACCTGCTTTTGTCTCTTATCCCTTAATACCACCACTTAATAAAAATCTATCTATCTCAGATTTAAAATTAGCAGCTGATCCAGCATCGGCTGCCGTCTGTGGAAGAGAGTTTCAAATACTAACCATCCTTTGTATGTCGAAATGCTTCTTGACATCTCTTCTGAATGGTGTAGCTCTAATTCCTAGACTCTGCCCCTAGTTTTGGAATCCCGAAACAGTTGAGATAATGTATCTTTATCTACCCTGTCTTTTCCTGGTGACTCTATCAAAGTCATAGCATACAATGTGAAAGCTTTTGGAGAACAAAAAAGGCCATCTCGAATATCTCGAGAATAACTTGGTATCTCGAATTCTACATGTTCAAAATAATTGGATCATTGCATACATTAGGATAGGAAACCTTATGAGAAACCCAACAGTGAATTTCTAAGTGGTAACAATGTTTTAATATGCATTCTGGCCAATGTCCATCCCTCAGCCAACATCACTCGAACATATTTATTGCGAAGTATTGTGTTAATTTTAATGAGACCCTTTATTTAAGTCACCTTTTTCATTCCAATCCTGTTTCTTCTCCAGAGGGTGGACACATTTGAGGGTAGCCAGGCCAAGTCAGTTGAGAAGGAGGAACAGGAACATTCCAAAGTTGAACCCGCAGCTGTCAGGTTGCAGAACACCCAGACTCTTGAGCTGAGATGCTCACTTAACAATCCAGATCCAATAACTGCAGTCTGCTCATAAAATGTACAGAAATGCAGAGGGAAGGACTGTGCCACTCGATGTCCACAACATGGATGTGGGAGAACTCTCATTGAAACATCAAAATGTCTGGCAGCTGAGCCATGACACAGGTCAGACAAGAAATGCAGCCCAGGTCGGACCCACATAGGATTGAGGCCCTGAGGAACTGGAGATCCTTAATGCACCAGTACTGAGGCTGAACTGATTGACACAGCTCGATATTACTGATTGGGAAGGAAATTTAGTGACCAGGACAAACTTTATTCCCAATCCAAACGTTGAGGTTTCACTCAGCCTACCCAAACCCAGACTGACTATTTTCTTTTGAAAATTACAACATTTAAAAGAAATACGGTGACCAGGACAAACTCTGTTCCTAATCCAAACATTTAGGATTCACTCAGCCTACCCCAGGCCAGACTGACCTTTTTCTTCGAAAAGGAGTACTGAGAAGCCCCTGTGACTCCCAGCCAACATCACTAGAGCATATGAGATTATGAGATTAGATTCCTCACAGTGTGGAAACAGGCCCTTCGGCCTAACCAGTCCACACCGACCCTCTGAAGAGCAACCCACCCAGACCCATTTCCCTCTGACTAATGCACCTAACATTATGGGCAATTTCCCTTGGCCAATTCACTTAATCTACACATCTCTGGACTGTGGGAGGCAGCTGGAGTACCCGGGGGAAGCCCACGCAGACACGGGGAGAATATGCAAACTCCACACAGACAATCGCCCGAGGCTAGAATCCAACCTGTGACCCTGGTGCTGTGAGGCAGCAGTGCTAACCACTGAGCCACCATGCCACCCCAGTGGGCAATATTTTTATTGGTAATGATTGCATTAATTTTAAATTGGTTCCTTTATTTAAGCTATATTTTTAGTTCCAATCGTGTTTCTTCTCCAAATCTTTCAAACGTATTGGTGGAGGAAATGTCCTGCTCCTTGTGTTTTTACTTCAGTTTGTTGGGCAAACATGTAAGAACTGAAGAAAGCCCAAGTCATGGCACACACCACATGGCCCACTACACTGAAATTTGGAGCTTCAGGTCTGCCACATAATTGATCAACTGGTCTCCTCCCATCATACCATTCCATACTTCCTATCATCCTCTGCAGATCCAGCCCCGCCATCCAAACTCACATTCAGTGAGGTGCACATGGGGTGGGGAAGGCATTAAAAGCAAGAATCCACTGATTTGTATTGCTACATAATGGGACCAAGGTTTATTGATGATGTGTAAATTAAAAATGAATAGCACATCAGCCAAATTATTTTCAATTCATCTCTTTACTAACCAGATATCAATCAAATACGTCTTTTAATTCAAAGGCCTTGGGCTTTTCAGACAGAGCAATTTATCCTAATTCATTCTCACAAATTACTGTCAGAAAAATCTCTCCTTGGAAAATTGTTCTCACCTTCCAAACTTTACTGCGTGTTTTCTCTCACCCAGTCATGGAAGATTTGCACAATCAAACCTTGACTGTACCAGTTCTGTCTGACAATTCTATTTGATAAAGTTAAAAATCACACAACATCAAGTTATAGTCCAACAGGTTTAATTGGAAGCACACTAGCTTTCGGAGCGACGCTCCTTTATCAGGTGGCATCTCCAAATTATGACTATTTGATAAAAGGCTAGATACTCATCCTTGACGCTGGTTGGCAATTGTACACACAGCAACACCAATTCCCTTTTCACTCCTTTGGACTCTTGCTTCTATTGCCTTTGTCTACTCTCTCGCTTTAAAATTGTACAAGGCGATTCGACAATCCCTTGTGATTTTACCCCTGCTCCTTGGTTTAATCACTGATCCCATCACACTCAGCATTTAGTCTACTCTCGCCTTTCTACCAATATGCTGTAGGGCTGCTTTTGATACATCATTTGATGATTCCTGAAATTCATGTTTTAAAATGTACTTGTGGTTTCCACGTAGAAGAAATTTCACCCAAACACAGATCGGAACCCTTCTGCCTTGCATGATTCAGGAACATTTTTACATACCTGACCCTCTCGGAGGGCGTCATTCAGGGAAAGACTCAAGAATCCACAAGTCAGGGCTCCCTAGCCCTCTCGCCAACACACTGGGGAGTTGAAACTCTGCAGTGTAGCATTGACATTTCGTTTCAGTTTAAAGAGAGTCAGTGGTGCCGTGGTAATGTTACTGGACTAGGAGTCCAGAACCTCAGGCTGATGTTCTGGGATTGTGTGTTAAAATCCCTCAATGGCTGATACTGTAATTTGAATTCAATAAACATCTGGTTGAACATCATCCAGTTCACGAATGACTTCAGAGAAAGAAATTGCACTTCCTTACCTGGTCTGGCCTCCATGAGTTTTCAGACCCACAACAATGCGATTGGTGCTTAACTACTGCCCTGGGAAATTAGGGATGGGAAATAAAAGCTGGCCTGGCTAGTGATGCCCTCATCCAATGATGAATAAAATGTTCCTGTCTGGGGTCATCTCGTTTGACAGTCTCAGCTCTAACATGGTGAGGTGACAGTCAGGAGGAAAATTAACATGGAGTGTAGTGGAGGGTGGAAAGAGGATCCTGAGTTTGGCAGGAAGTCAGAAATCTGGGTGGCACAGTGGCACCTTAGTTTGCACTCATGCCTCACAGCGTCAGGGACTCTGGTTCGAATCCAGTCTTCAGTGACTATCTGTGTGGAATTTGCACATTCTCCTCAAGTCTGCATGGGTTTCTGACAGTTTCCTCCCATAGAGCAGAGATGTGCAGCTTAGGTGGATTAGCCGTGCTAAATACAAGGTTATGGGGACAAGGTGGGACTGTGTTTAATGCTGTTTAGAGGATCATTGCAGACTCAATGGGCCGAATGGCCTCTATCCTCATTATAAGGATTCTATGATCGTCGGTTGGAATCCTACCTTTAATCTACAATAAAAAAAATATGAAATCAGAAATATAACTCAAATGGCCTTTTTTCTATGCTGGAGACTTCTGTGGTCCTCCATAACCCTTTGACCTGGCATCACTTATTAATATATAAAATGATTATTGCATGCACATCATCAACAAACAAATAAAAGCATTACTTGATGGTGAAATGTTGAAAGCCAAGAAATAAAACTTTAAAATATGAGAATTCAGAAGGATGTTTTGAAACTTGAAAGGTTCAGAAAAGATTTACAAGGATGTTGCTCGGATTGGAGGGTTTGAGCTATAGAGAGAAGCTGAATAGGCTGGGGCTGTTTTCCCTGCAGCGTCAGAGGCTGTGGGGTGACCTTATACAGGTTTATAATATCATGAGGGGCACGGATAGACAAACAGACAAAGTCTTAGTGAGTTTTGAGATTTGTAGCTCAGGTTGAGGTTCTGGATCTAAGTTTGCTCGCTGAGCTGGAAGGTTCCTTTTCAGATGTTTCATCACCATCCTCGGTAACGTCATCAATGAGCCTCTGGTGAAGCTTCACTGGAGGCTCACTGATGATGTTACCTAGGATGGTGACGAAACATCTGAAAATGGACCTTCCAGCTCAGCGAGCAAACCTACATCCAGACAAAGTCTTTTCCCTGGAGTGGGGGAGTCCAGAACCAGAGGGCATAGGTTTAGGGTGACAGGGGAAAGATATAAAAGAGACCTAAGGGGCAACCTTTTCACACAGAGGGTGGTGTGTGTATGGAATGAGCTGCCAGAGGAAGTGGTAGAGGCTGGTACAATTGCAGCATTTAAAATGCATCTGGATGCGTAAATGAGAAGGAAGGGTTTAGATGGATATGGGCCAAGTGCTGGCAAGAGGGACTAGATTAGGATAGGATGTCTGGTTGGCTTGCACGAGTTGGACCGAAGGGTCTATTTCTGTGCTGTACATCTCTATGACTCTCTGACTCTAATTGGTGTCTGGAAAGCAGTCAGTAGAATTTAATGCTTGTCCGCCCCTCCCCCACAACCTCACTAGGGATGGATTTGGATGGCAGGGTTATGGGGGATGGAAATAAAGAATGAGATGCTGTTTGATCAGGCAGGAGAGTATGGATGGAGACCCTCTTTCAAGATCTGAACTCTGTCCTGATTAAATTCCCCACAGGAAGGGTAGAGGGTGACATTCCTGCCCAGAAACTGAGGCCCTGAATGCTGTCACATATTTAACCAGCAATGGTGTGATGGAATCCATGAACAGAAATCTGACCATAATGAGGGGGTTAGAGTGTTAAGAGTTATGTTCCTATAAACAAGAACTTTAAACATTAGGAATATTTAATGTGTTAAAAGGGTAAATCCAGCTCACAGTTCCTGACCTCAGCACTCTACATGCAGATACTTCTATATGTCTCCACCACGAAGAAAAGCCCTGATAAGACAGAGGCACATTGAAAATACATTTGTTGCAATCCATCAGGAAAACCAGTCAAGGGCATGACTTCATAAGATTGGTTTATACTAAAAACTTTACAACATTGAGTTACACTATAACCTTAAAACATGGGTACACAACTAATGAAAAGCTTGATCTTCATGAGTTCTGGCAAGCATGGCTTCCCTAAAATCAATAAGGGCCAGGTCCTACATGAAATGTAACGATCATAAACTTTCTTGTAAAGTTGTATTGTTGGGCGTACTTAGAAATTGATGATGATCATATGCATATTTGGAGAATAAAACAACTGAACCTAATTATAAGTAAGACATCACTCTGATATGAAGAAATTATTTATGTATCCCAAGGCATATAATAAATCATGAGAGAAAATATTGGGCTTGAACTCACGACAATGCCTGTTGTGATGAGGGTAGAGCTACTAAAGTTCCATGAAGATAATTTTCTCGTTGACTTTGATTAATTGTAATCTTCAGTTGATATTAAATGAAATACTACACTAGTATTTTAGATTAGATTAGACTCCCTACGGTGCGGAAACAGGCCCTTCGGCCCAACTAGTCCACACTGACCCTTTGAAGAGTTTCCCACCCAGACCCATTTCCCTCTGACTAATGTACCTAACACTACGGGCAATTTAGCATGGCCAATTCACCTGACCTACACATCTTTGGACTATGGGAGAAAACTGGAGTACCCGGAGGAAACCCACGCAGACACAGGGAGAATGTGCAAACTCCACACAGACAGTCTCTTTAGGCTTGAATCGAACCTGGGACCCTGGTGCTGTGAGGCGGCAGTGCTAACCACTGCATCACCGTACTGCCATGGATATATTCTGACATTTTTGAAGTAAATTACTGTTAAGATTTTGACAACATTCTACAATGCAGGTCTCACAATGAACAAGACGCATGAATTTGCAAGAATGAGAAACGTCGATTTTCCTGCTCCTCAGACGTTGCCTGACCTGCTGTGCTTTTCCAGCACCACTCTAATCTAGATTCTAGTTTCCAGCATCTGCAATCCTCACTTTTGCCTAACTGGATTCTTGCATCATATAATCTAATACAGAGAGAGAAATAATAGCTTCTGGAAAAGCCAAGACCATAAGCAACTTTCTACAATCAAAAATTGTCATTTATTTCCAGAGGTTTCTACAGATAGTCAAACAGGAAAGAAAGTTAATCCAAAACTTAGCTACAATCATAGAAGGAATCTTGTGAGTCAACAGTGCCTTTGGTGTATTGGGAAAACCATTGTATAAGAGAAAAGACAAATTAACTTCTCCAGACTTGCTGGGGCATTCTAACCATAGCTTGTCCATCATGGTGATGATGGATGCATCTTCAACAGACTTAAGAGCAATACACATTTATGTTCAAAATAATGACAAATGAAAGTCAGTTGACTTCACTTACAGAGCAATACGTGAAACAGAACAATGTTATGTAATCAAAAATATGGATTGATAGTTAAACTGAGTGCAAATTATTCTCAGACCACTTGATAGTTAAGATTTACCTTTGGTTACATTATTGGATTCCAAAGATTTAGTGATAATACAGGCTCAGGCTGATATATTATGACTTCATAATAGTGTAAACACAGATCATAGTTCTTGCTTTATCTGAGCAAACACTGGATCAAGCTTAAGCATAATTTCAGAAATAGAAATATTTTCCTTGATTATAAGCAATTCTTTACTAGCTCCTGAGAAGAAGTTACAAGAAATCAGAGAAGCACAGAGGCGATTGCGGAAATATTTCACCATATTCAATGACGAATTTTTCAATCATGGATTATCAAACCAAAGGCTATGATGGACAGCATTCTTCATAGAATTCATGTCAGTTATTTGGGAATAGCCAAATGCAGATCTCATGCACAAAAAACAGTTCTGAAGAAGGGTCATTCAACTCAAAATGTTAACTCTGATTTCTCTCCATAGATGCTGCCAGACCTGTTGAGCTTTTCCAGTAATTGCTTTTTTTAATCTAATTTACAACAATCTGTCTGGTGGCGAGGAATTTCAATATAAATTGAAAAAATCACTTTGCCCTGCTAAACTTTGGAATCAATAACTGGATGGCAATGGAATCTGATTATTTTTGCGTCTCCAAGACATGCAATGGCAAAGGTAGGAACAATAACTTTCAAGGAAAACATGTGAGATCAGTGTACAATACTATTCCAGGTGGAGAAGAATTACTTCATACTACAACAGCTGAGATAGTGATAGAAGCATTGAAGGAAATATTTTCCACAGAAGATTTCCAGAGGAGATTGTTTCAGGCAGTAGTCTGTATTGATGATGTGTTTGTTAATGTTGATGAGACAAGATGGTTCAGATGAGGTGATGGAGAGTTACAGATCAACTAGGAAGAGAGTTAAGAAGAGCAAAGAGAGGGCATGAGCAGTCTTTAGCAAATAGAATAAAGGAGAACCCTAAAGCTTTCTATAGATATGTGAGGAATAAAAGGATGACTGGAGTAGGAATAGGGCCAGTAAAAGACAGAAGTGGCGAAGTTGAGTGTGGACCCTGTGGAGATCACAGAGTTGTGAAACGAACATTTCTCATTGGTTTTCACTCAGGAAAAGGAGAATATTGTAGAGGAGAAGAATGAGATACGAGATATTAGACTGGAAAGGATCGAGGTTAGTTACGAAGAGGTATTATCAATTTCAGAAGGAGTGAAAGCAGACAAGTCCCTGGGGCCGGATGGGATTTATCTGATGATTCTCTGGGAAGCTAGGGAGGATATAGCAGAGCCTTTGGCTTTGATATTTGAGTCATTATTGTCTACGGGTTTGGTACCAGAGGACTGGAGGATTGCAAATGTTGTGCCCTTGTTCAAGAAGGGCAGTAGAGATGACCCAGGTAGTTATAGGCAAGTGAGCCTTACTTCTGTTGGAGGGAAGGTTTTGAAAAGGATTATGAGATAAGATTTATAATCATCTAGCAAGTAACAAATTGATTTCAGATAGTCAACATGGTTTCGTCAAGGGCAGGTAAAAGAGTCACAGAGTCATAGAGATTTACAGCATGGAAACAGACCCTTCGGTACTACCCACCTATGCCGATCAGATATCCCAACCCAATCTAGTCCCACCTGCCAGCACCCGGCCCATATCCCTCCAAACCCTTCCTGTTCATATATCCATCCAAATGCCTTTTAAATGTTGCAATTGTACCAGCTTGTTTGGATGGGGTCTTTAAAATAAATGTTTAAATGACAACAATAGTTCTTTTAAAGACTGGCTATCAACAAAACTGATTTGAAAAAAAATCCTTATCGTCTGACTGTTGTGCATAAACAGAGTCCATTCAGTTTTTTTCTCATGTTGGTCTTTCAGCTTGACAAACACAGACCAAACTGGTTGCATTAGAAAGGGCTGGTGCACACTGTGTGAAGTAAATTCACATTCACCTTCTTGAATGTTTCCATCAGCATTTGATAATAGTTTATGATGGCTTGGGGATTATGTGCACACTAAATTTTAAATCTGGAAGGGCATATAGTTCTGAATACAATGTGACCTCAACTGGAAGTAATTCAGGAATTAAGTCAAGCGCAAATATAGGATGGCTGCCCCTGCCTCTGTACCAAAAGGAATAAGTTGAGGTTCTACCTATGGTTCAAATACATCACAACATGATTGAAGATACTAATTCAAGTCAATTACAATGCAGCCCAAGAACAAATGTTGGTCTGATATTTAAGCATATTTACATATACGGGCTTCAGTAAAACAGAATCAGAATTAAACCTTAGAGCTCTGAATGCCTGTTAAAAAAAACTTATCTATAGTTCTTACAAAAGAGAAGGTATGCTTAAAGTTACGCAAACACATTAAAATGCTTTTATTAGTCCCTTGATAATACACCATTTGAATATTTCTGGAAAAATAGACATGATGGGGTGATGGTTGTTTCTTTCGATAATATATGGAACAAATATATTCCTGTGATTGTGTGGCATTTCTCTCTGCACTATTTCGAACATGCATCTCACCAAGAGTAACCAGGTTGGCAAACATGGTACAAATCGTGTACACCAAAGTATAATAGAGATGTGGGAACTATTTTGTTACAAATTACACTGAGCCTAATTTATCCCATGGAAACTGATATTTTTGCTCTCATCTCATGAACTTCAACAACTATTCTCAACAAAACTGATACACAAATATAACTGAATTGAGGCTGCCTTCCTCTGGTATCTGTTGTATTACAGTTCAGTCTATCAGTTCTGCAGAAATTGCTTCTTTGGACGAGTAGCAGTATTGCAAGATTTGTTTTCGCTACAGGTTGCCAACGTACAAATGCAAAATCTAATATATCCTGCTCATGATTTCTACTTACATTGAAATGTGTTTAGGGTGTGAACTAAAAGTCACTAAAGCCCCAGAGGACCTTAGGGCAGTTCTCTCATTAGAGAGAGACATAAGTGCTGGTGAGCTTAGCCTAAGGGTCACCATCTCTCAGGTGAGAGGTGAGATGAGAAGGCAGAAACTTCATTGTGACCTCAGCCGGGATAGGTCTGAAGCCCAGTTGTTGGCATCACTCTCTATCACGACTAGCCAATTGACCAAACCAACCCCTTACTATGCCTATTACTGTGTTTAATTCATTCATGATTCTGTGACTGAATGAAAAGGGACAAACATTTGAGACTGGGGTCAAATTCTGCAACCAACGTTTACTTCATGCAAACCAGCTCTTCCATGCCCCGTCTGTGTTTCTGGTCTCGGTTTTCGAGCAACTCCTGTAATCAAATAATAGCAAACTACTGTAGCTGCTGGCAATCCTTGCAACATCAGGAGTAGCTTGGAGGAGTCCAAGTGATTCCAGTAGAGGCACTATCAAAAAACATCACCTACATGAACCTGTCAATATGCACAGTTTTGTTTTGTTCATTCATGGGATGAAGACGTCACTGGCTCGGCCAGCATTTGTTGCCCATCCCTAATTGCCTAGAGGCCAGTTAAGAGTCAACCACATTGCTGTGGATCTGGAATCACATGTAGGCCAGACCAGGTAAGGATGGCAGTTTCCTTCCCTGAAGGACAATAGTGAACCAGGTGGGTTTTTCCAACAATGGATTCATGATCATCATTAGACTCTTAATTCCAGATTTAAATGCCACCATCTGCCAGAGTGATATTCAAACCCAGCCCCCAGAACATGACCTGGGTCTCTGCATTAACATTCCAGCAACAATACCACTGGGCCATCACCTCCATACAGAACCCAACAGGAAGATGCTGACATGTAGTAATATTGTTCACATTAAAAATTATAATTGTTACTTATCATCTCACTTGCAAACAAATAAATTGGTAACACCAAAGCTTCAGTATAAATACTATTACTGAATGTCTATGACACAAATGTATTTGAAGATTGTGAAGCACATCTCACTCCACTCCTCCATTCGTGAATTATATTGATCTCCCTTGATGTGCAAATTTACAGTGAAGAAACTAGTGCTGTTTTAACAAGTCAGTTCAGGTGTCTTTCACATTCAAGGCAGGAATTTAAAACAAAACTAAACTCATAACATGTCAGACAGCTATTTTGTTTGTGCTAAAATACCTCCTGTTAATGCCAGCACATGCTTTTCAGCTTCAGGACACACCAGTAATAATCCACACAGGCAATCTCAAACTGATGTATGCATTCAGACAAAATAATTTAATTTAGGACTTAAATGATTAGACATAGTGATCTTTTAAACATGTATTTCAAGCTTGAACTGGCAAGCTTACGGGCAAGCTGATCACTAACAAGTAGTGATATAATCTATGGTAAATTGTATACCAAAATGGATTGCTGTGCATTCAGCCTTGAAGCAAATCAAAAGCTTATAATAACCGAGTTAGAAACACAAAGACTTTGAAGATGCTGCACATTTGATTGGAATATTACAGGGATTGTCCCTCTTTCGAAAAGGTGTTAAGCTCAATTTATACCCCCCATTGCGGGGTGGGTGTTTGGCAGTGAGTTCAGAGAGGGGGCATGTAAATCATGATGGGTGGTTTTCCAACAGTTCTCCTGCATCCCCCCCACCCCACCCCCACATTATGGTCAGTGGGTGCACACAAGGTTACCCTCCCTTCAGACCTATTCATGACCACTTAAGGACATCAAACTACTTTTGCTGCAGGATGGTGGCAGGCAGATGTGAGTGGGAAGATATTTGAACAATGTTGGCGAAAAGCAGGAAGGAAGTAGGCATCCTACCATGAGCCCACCCCAACCCCCACATCCTCAAGATCATTCCAGCATCCCATCTTACTTCCCCACTCCTTAGGGTCTGACTGTTGTTGTGGTGTCATTATGCTGAGGGGTGGCAGAAATGGTGGGATTTAATCTGTTAAGTACAGAGCCTATTGGGATAAAATGTGAGGATGAGGGAAACCCTATTGTGGTGCTGGAAGGAAGGCAGAGAGCAGAAGTACGAGTTTGGGGTCCTGACCACATCACTGGGAGGAATTCTCAGTTGAGTAAAAAGAAAGAAATGTCAGTAACTCAGTTGTGAGATGTTGCTTCATCAGAACAGATATGACACAGATAGAGAAACTGGAAGAGCAAAATTGACTTCCCCAATATTTACTGGAGGAAATTTCTACTCATCTCATCCTGGATGTTGGATAAGCAGTCTGATAATTTAGGTCAAGGTGCTATCAATGTGCCCATAGAAACTTATGTATTTTTGGATGGTGTCACCAAGGGGAAAAAGGCAGATGAGAAATGAATCAGGCTTGAAGGTAGAAATTTGGTGTCCAGAGTCTTGCTAAACATTCCAAGATCTGATCAGAATTCCTTCTGAGGGAACATACAAACCAAGTAGTTTATTCAGCCCATTGAACCTTTGCTGCCATTCAATTAGATCATGGCTAATCATCTGCCATTTTCCATTAACTCTTTATCCCTTAATGCCATTAGTCTTCAAAAAAACTAATGATTTCTCTCTTGGACATGCTCAAATGCTACATCAGGTAACTATTGGGCAAACACAGAGCATGCTGGAAAACTCTGCTTGTCTGGAAGCAGCATTTCTGTTGATGCTGTCACTTCAAAAAGGTTATTTTGTCCTTAGTATTTTTGAAGAGGGGTCGTAACGGCAGAAGTGCCGAAGAGTTTCCTTGAACAATGGGACGGGAGTCGCCAGTTCAGTTTCTTTTTAGCTGTAGCAGTTACAAGATGTGTAAGTTCAGATGAGTTGCAAGCTTCAGTAAAGAATTCCTCTGACTGTCTTCTGAAATCTCTCTCTGGAAGTTATTCCCTCCTGCCAGTAAGAATCTATGTTTGAATTTGCCTTTTTTTCAAGGGGTGTGTTTATGAGATGTCACTGTATTTAAATAGTTAATTCATAATAGTTACTGTATTGTGTCAGTTAAGTTTTCCAATAGTTATGTTATTCTAAATGCTGCTCTTTTTTTGTTCATGTTTCAACTGGAGTGTTTAAATAAATTCCGCTTTGCTTAAAACTGAGTGGTTTGACCAGTTGCATCATAACTGGAATACTGACTTCACATCTGCCTTTAAAATAAGCAAAAGTTAGGGTCTAGTCTCCCTTCTTAAATATTTTGATGGGGAGGGGGTAGTTCTAGCCTTGTCCCTAACACAATGGAAAAAGAAATTACTTTACGGAGTCATAGAGATCCATAGCAAGGAAAAATACCCTTCGGCCCTTTGAGTCGACACTGATGAAAAACAAATAAAAATTTCAGCACATGGCCTTTAACCATATATGTCTTGACATCACAAGGGCACGTTTAAATACTTTTTAAATGTAATGAGGGTTTCTGCCTCTCACATCCTTCCAGGTAATGAGTTTCAGATTCCTACCACCCTCTGGGTGAAAAAAGTTTTCTTCACATCTCCTCTAAACCTTTTGCCCCTTTCCTTCAATCTATCCCCCGGTCATTGATCCCTCCATCAAGGGGAAAGGTTTCTTCCTGTCTGCACTATCTATGCCTGTTTTAATTTTACACATCTCAATCATGTTCACGCTCAGTCTTTTCTGCTCAAAGGAAATCAACCCCAGTCCATCTAAATTCCCTCCTAAATTCCAGACGAGGCAATATGGAGAAAGTGAGGAGTGCAGATGCTGGAGATCAGAGTCAAGAGTGTAGTGCTGGAAAAGCACAGTAGGTCAGGCAGCATCCGAGGAGCAGGAGAGTCAACATTTCGTGCATAAGCCCTTCATCAGGAATGGCAATATCCCTGTTAATCTCCTCTGCACTCCCTGCACTGCAAGCACATCCCTCCTAAAATATGAATTCCAGAACTGCACACTATACTTGGCAAAAACCAGAAGAATTGCAGATGCTGGAAATCTGAAACCAAAACAGAAATTGCCAGAAAATCTCAGCAGGTCTGGCAGCATCTGTGAAAAGAAATCAGAATTAATGTTTTGGGTCCAGTGATCATTCTTCGAAACTGATGGTTTTGTATTCACAAAAATGACTCTGAGCTCCGAGTTGCCGCCACTTCAACATAGCACCGTGTTCCCTGGCCAACATCTCTATCTCAGGCTTGCTGCAGTGTTCCAGTGAATCTCAGCACAAGCGGGAAGAACAGCTCTTCACTTTTTGCTTGGGAATCCTGCAGCTTCTGGAATTAATAGGAGTTCAACAATTTTAGGGCTTAAACACCTTTCCCTATGTTCTCCCACATCCCCCACACACCAGGCCTTATCATCACATGTTGTAAGTTACTTATAGACTCCATTAGCAGCTATCAGACTAACGTTTATCAATTGTTTGTCTGTCCAACTGGTTTTCTCTCTCTTTGGGCTCTATCTCCACCTAATGGTTCCTCTTCCCCCTTCCCAACTTCTGTATAAAAACCATCCTTTTCCTAGCTGTCATCAGCTCTGAAGAAGGGTCACTGGACCTGACATGCTAACTCTGATTTCTCTCCACAGATGCTGCCAGATATGCTGAGGCTTTCCAGCCATTTCTGTTTTTGTACACGCAATATTCCCTGGCCTAAGCAGCATTTGACACAGTTGCAGCATCATTCCCTACTCATAAATACTATGCCTCAGCTAATAAAGGCAAGTACCCCAAATGCCTTCTTAACCTCTTTATTTACCTGATGTATGTGAACGTCAAGGCCCCTCTGATCCTGAGTGTTTCCAGGATCCAACCAGTCATTGTGCATCTGCTTACCTTGTTTGTTCCGCCCAAATGCATCACCTCACATTTATCTAAATTGAATTCCACTTGCTACTGATCACTCCCATCGGACCAGGTTGTCTATGTCCTCTTGTAGTCTAAGACCATCCTCCTCACTATTTACCATCCCACCAATTTTTGCGTCTTCTGCAAAATGGTGTTAATGTTTCAAGTCTGGTATGGCTCATCTTCAGAACTGGAGCCATTTAGTTCATATTGTTGGTGTATATTCTTTATTTACATTATCTTTGTCCACTTTTAATGTGCCCACAGAGCAGTGCACATTCTCATCTCCACCGATGAAATTTTATTTGAAACTCTCCACTGCTTTCTGTCTGCAGCTCCAATTCACTTCACTAAGAAGATAGAATTTGTATTCATATCGGGGCTTTTTGTAACCTTTGGGATGTCGCAACCTGTTTTCTATCCAATAAAAAACTGTTGACATGCAGTTACTTTTGCAATATAGGGAAAGATACATTGTGAACAGCAATGACCCCAGCAGTAATTCCCCTTATACCTACAAGTAACCTGTGCTGCATCAACGCTGTTTAGTTCAGTTTTATTTGTCTCACTTGTCAGGGTATAGTTTTATGGATCTCAGGAACAAGAATCTTCAACTTGCCGCAACACTGAGCTACAGATGCACCAGAAATGCAGTCACAGAACCCATTTTAAAGAAGTTACAATGCCTACATAATTATATTTATAAGTAAAACATATTACATAGCGAGTGCAATACAAAACAGATTGTCCATATTTGTTGTTCTGTTATCATATCATTCACACATAAAAGAAAAAATAAACTTGCAGCTGTTCTGTTCTCAAATTCCACACTGATATCCAATAAATCACCTCTTTATGTTTTGGGCTAGGGTTTCAACCTTCCCTGTAATCAGTGATTTTGCTGCAAACTGCAACCAAATTGTACCAATGTGAAAAGTGTTCTCACCCACCCGAGGTAAAAACAAGGACTGCAGATGCTGGAAACCAGAGTCGAGATTAGAGTGGTGCTGGAAAAGTGCAGCAGGTCAGGCAGCATCCGAGGAGTAGGAACATCAACGTTTTGTGCAAAAGCCCTTCATCAAGAATAGAGGCAGAGTGACTGCAGGGTGGAGAGATAGAGACTCCCTGAGATTCTTGCAGAGAGAGGAGGAAAACTTCTTCAAGGCAGGCATCCTTGCAAGAGAATTCGCAGTAGGGTTAAAAGCAACTAGGTAAAAACAAGGACTGCAGATGCTGGAAACCAGAGTCTCCCACCCTGCCAAGTTTCCATTCAAATTCAGTTTGGATGTGAACTCTGCTATGCATTGGGCTGTCTGCTTAAACTTAATACTTTCCATGGTTTGCCTTTAAGAATTTTCCTTAATATATTTAGGATGTCAGATTCATGTAGTTTGATTATTACAATTAAAGATAGGTTTATCATAAAACAAATGGAAAGACAGTGTTCGTCTATCACCTTAAATCCCTGAAAATTACTCCTTCAAAAATGTACAATTCGATTCCATTTCATGAATTGAGGATACAACAAAGGTAGAATATTCATCGAATATTCAACACTTGATTCAATGGCAGAGATTGATCCACTTTGACAGCCAGTTACATCAAGTGAAGTTGACGGATTCCTCACCATTCATTACTATCGATTTTGAATCAGGTTTCTTGTAGATTATGCAATATGTTTTACAATTCTGCCCTTTCATTTAAGGACATGGATGTGAAACAAACCATAGAGATATGATGCATGACTTTGCATTATTCCCACTATGGAAGGGTACATTTTAACTCTGTTCATGTCTAATCCTATTTTCATACCATTGCTTTTGGGGGCAGATGAAACCCTCCCACTTCATGTATGGGGACTCCAAAGGCAGTTTAAACCATTTCTATATGGAACACTTGCCATGGTCACTTCACCATGCAATGCTGTCAGATAACCAGGCAAGAAATTTTCTGAAATGCATCCAGAAAGAATAGGAGTGTATATTTAAGACCCCAATAGTGAAGCCTCAGCCTCTACTGCATTGTGTGCCACCAATTCTGCAGTCACAAGAACCTCACTCACTGCTTGTGGACTCACCTCTCAGTGTTGACTTATTTCAGTCAAACCTCTCAATCTTCATCCCCACTTCACAGCCAGTTGCCCTACCACTGGTTGAATTTCTGGGGCAGACAAGCTCTGTACGCTATATGAGGAGGTTATTGCCACCATCCTCTTGAAATGTTGCAAACTATCGGGTCTAATGTGGTCAAAGAAAACCACTGCCTCGTGAATCTAGAAGAGTCTATTATAGTTAACAAAATATAGTTCATTGGATGTTAGCAACTAGTTATAGGTTGTATTGATATGACAGACATTGTAATAGAGACTTGGAGGATGACCATGATTGGTCTTACACCTTTAAGATCAGAAGCTATTCTGTCCATAAGTCCACATGCCATCATCATAGAGGATAGTCCTTATGACATTCCTCAGATTCACACATAACTCTCCTTTATGTTTGATTACGTCCAAACTGTAAATCACTTCAGATTCCCATGACTGAAGAGTTGAGAGTGGATGTCCACAGAACTGGCAGTTCACACTGTTGATTTCAGAGTTTGCGTCTGCAGTTGTGCCTTCCTCAGGGCACATGACATGTCTGAACCAAATTTCAGCACTTGATTACATACAGGCTTGACTACATACAGGTCTTCAAGACAGACATTACTGCCTGTAATGCCGAAATCTGCAAGATTCTTACTCAGGAATCCTGAAATTGGCAAACTTTGGGCAGAAAGTGGATATTGTAAATGGTCAGGTGGCCTAACAACCAGCAGTTGGTTACCAAGTGGATGTCAAGCAGTAGCAAGACCCATCTAGAAGTAAGTTGTGGAGGTGGGCACTTGTAATGATCTTGCTTGATTGTTGATAGGGAAACTACAGGCTTTGTGGATCTTAAATGTGAATGAATGTTCATCCAGATCTCACAAGGAATCTTATTTTAATTTAACATAGAGAGATTTGCTGCCAGCTTTGCTTCATAGGTTTCAATGCTATAGGGGTTCTATGCATGTTAAAATTCATTAAATTCTACTGGATTTCAAAGAATCACAGAATCACAGCACAAAAGAGGCCTTAGCTGCCAAACCCATGACTACTTCAGTCTGGAAGGACAAGGGCAGCAGATACATTGGATAATACTATCTGCAAGTTCCCCTCCAAGCCACTCACTGGATGTGTATCATCATTCCTTCAGTCTTGTTTGGGGGGGGCACAATGGCTCAGTGGTTAGCACTGTTGCCTCACAGCGCTAGGGACCTGGGTTCAAGTCCGGCGTCGGGCGACTGACTGTGTGAAATTTGCACATTTTCCCCGTGTCAACATGGGTTTCCTCTTGATGCTCTGGTTTTCTCTCACAGTCTAAAGATGTGCAGGGTAGGTGAATTGGCCTTGCATTGCAAATTGCCCATTGCATTCAGGGTTGTGCAGTGAGGTGCATTAGTCAGGAGTAAATGTAGAATAATAGAATAGGGGAATGGGTCTGGGTGGGTTACTCTTCGGAAGGTCAGTGTGGACTTGTTGGGCCGAAGGGCTTGTTTCCACACTGTAGAGAATCTACATGTCTATGAAAATCCTGGAACTTCCTCCCTAAAAATACTGTGCAAGTACCGACACCAAACAGATTGCAGCAGTTCAGGATAGCAGCTCACCATCACCTTCTCAAAGGCAATGATGGAAGGCCAATAAATGCTGGCACAGCCAGTGAGGCCTATATGCCATGAATGAATAATAAGAAAAACAAAGTAACAAAAATGCATCTAGTTCATTCAGTGTTTGGGAAAGGACTGGAATGTGCAGGAAGTGGAAAATGTATTGATGCAGTAGGGGTTTGAAGTAAATGTATCAGCAATGTTTGTTTACTCTTGAATTTAATAGAACATTTCAATATTGACTGATCTCTGGGCCAACTCTATTCCAAGTGCAGCAGATGTGTGCGCCTTGGGCTGTTTGGTACACACATGTCTACACCTTGGAATAAAGCAAGAGGTAAAAAAGATCAAGTGGATTGCAAGTTTTCCTGTTGCGAATTGCTGACCCAATCCAAATATTTCTCCTCTTTAATTAAAAATGTAACTATTAATTTTATTCAGTGGCACCACTGTAACTGCACCATTTGACATAGGTCCTACTTTTAACTGTCTTTTATGTTGGAAGTAATAAAGTTGTTTACCTCGTTAATAACAATAGCTGGGTACTTACTGAAGTTGGGTCGTTGTCAGACAGGACTTTATGAGAACACATAGCTCAACAGCGATCACTTTAAAACATGCAGTCACATTGGGTCAAGTGGTTGCTTAAGGACAATATTTACTTCAACTTTTCATCAATAGTTCCAGAATACTTGTCAATTATAATATTGAATATGATGGAGGAGATTATGTTTGGATGAAGTATCTGTCAAAACAAATGGAAGATAAATTATGTATGAAGGCAGGAGTAGAGGCTTTGACCAGGTTTAATGGAATTGTGTGGCACCCAAATGCTGTTTTTGAGGGCTGCAATGATGGAGGTGCAGGTAGAAGAAACGAGGATGTGGACAGCAATACTACAGGAGGGCATGTTGCAAAGAATATCCTGTAAAATGAGATTGGCAAGATGTGGCCATCTGGATGAATCCCAAAGAAGGTTGGAAAGCTATAAAGAGATAGCACATTGTAAAGGAATGGCCTTATCCTATCCAATCCATCACCGCTATGATGCACAGTCTTTTGACATCACATCGTGCTAAGTTGTCAACTTGAGATTGCTCTCGAAGTGGTACTTCAGCAGTATCTCTCCCCCGACCAGGGTGTCAATCTGCAACGGAGGAGTGTTTTTCAGATTGGAGATCTCTGACCAGTGGTGTTCCACAGGAATCAATGTTGGGACCCCTGTTGTTTGTAATATCGATGGAGGAGAATGTAGTTGGCCTGATTAGTAAGTTTGCAGATGACATAGATTATGGGATTGTTCTGGAAGTGTTCCCCTCAATTTTATGCCCAGGAAGTGTGTGTGAAATGGATGAATTTGGACCCCTTTCTCTTTCTCCCTTTTTCTCAACTGTGACCATTTGGTTGCTATCTTTGTAAGTTACTGGAACATGCAAGTGATGATAATATCACTAATGATGCTACACTGACATCAGCGGAAGTGAACTCATTGAGTTATAAAGATGCATTTAATGTGAGAGATCCTATATACTAAAGAATTGTATTCAACAACCTACAGTTATGAAACTGAAGTATTGCAGTCCTCAAAAGATGATAAGAGGCCAGCAGCCTTTCACAATTTATGTGTAGATACCCACAGCCCAGAGATACCAAGAATTATCTAACTCTGCTTATAGCAATATTAGTCTAAAGCACAGAATATGCAGTCTTGTACCTGACTTGCTTGCAGTTTTCAGGAAATCATTAGGTTTTTGACAGACTTGTCACATTACGAGAATGGATAAACACTGTTTTGAAAAGTAGACATTTACAGCAAAATGGCTTTCCATGAAAAAGTGGCAATGATAACAATGTTGGAGAAAATTCACAACAGGATCAGTTATTTAACCAATCCAACCTTTTCCTTCTCGGCTTCCGTCCCACTCCATCTGTTGAACCTCAACTCCGGGAAACACAAATTACTTCACTTATTTCCCATGTTAAAAACAAACAATGTTGCCATTACAACATGACAGTACATTTTACATAAGAGTGTCAAAGTCAATGACTGAAAATATTTTGAATTTTTAAAGAGATAAACTCAATAAAGATAAATTCTGAGCAGCCTCATGGAGCAGTTTGATCACACAACAATTTAACTGAAACTTCAAATAGTCCTTTACCTGGCATTTGAATGAGAGCAAGAAACTGAATGGACCTAAAAACAGCATACACTTAGAGTTCAGTGAAGTGGTGGCTACTTTGTTGTTGTATGTATTCGAGACCAGACAGACAGATAGTGTACCTTTTAGATAGTAACACAACATCCTGACATATAGCTATCTGCCTCATCTTCAGTTATGGTCTCATTGCAGTGGAGTCAGTGTAGTGTTTCAGGCAGTCAGTCATGTGCATGTAAAATATAGAAACATCACAAAGCACTGAATCCAAACAATGTGTAAGTCTACAATACTATAACAGATAGCGGCTTTACTAAACTTCAAGATGCCTGTCTCAAATTGGGCCCAAGCTCTGTAGAAAATGTTTTGTAAGTTAGCACATTAGGTGGCAATGAGACTTAAATAGCTGCACAGAGGCCGGTATCCCATCACCAAGTCACCCTTGCATAGT
The DNA here is from genome assembly GCF_004010195.1 of Chiloscyllium plagiosum. NCBI lineage: Eukaryota > Metazoa > Chordata > Chondrichthyes > Orectolobiformes > Hemiscylliidae > Chiloscyllium > Chiloscyllium plagiosum. Next base: position 21,918,833 of record NC_057711.1, on the reverse strand, counting down.
ACTCTGTGGAGAAAGTGAGGTCTGCAGATGCTGGAGATCAGAGATGGAAATGTGTTGCTGGAAAAGCGCAGCAGGTCAGGCAGCATCATGCCTTCCTTGAAGAAGCTCTCTTTCTCCCTCTACAAAGGTTTCAGTGAGTCCCTCTCTCACTGCACCCCCCAGGTCATCTCCTCTGCACAGAAGCTCTTCAGCCACTGATTCCTGAAGAAGGGCTAATGCCCGAAACGTCGATTCTCCTGTTCCCTAGATGCTGCCTGACCTGCTGCGCTTTTCCAGCAACACATTTCCATCATAGTACTCTGTGGCCAGCCAGCTGGGGGTCAGTTATAGAGTCATAGAGTCAGAGAGATGTACCGGATGGAAAGAGACCCTTTGGTCCAACATGTCCATGCTGATCAGATATTCGAAATTAATCTAGTCAGGAGACAATCTGAATCCCTTGTTTACCTCTTTCAGCCAGGGCTTCCTGATTGGCACAGGTTACAAACCCAATCAAGGATCTGATCATCAAAAGGATCTAGCTGGTTCCAATCAATACACAGATTGGCTGGGGTTTGCAATCAGAAAGGAAAAGACACAATGGCATTAGAGAGGCTTGAGTTGATTTTAGCCACTCCCACCTGCATCATGCTCCACAATTAGCAAAACAGACAAAAATATCAGCTCTCTAAACAATTACCAAAAAAAACCACACAACTTCCTTTCAGTTCTTTTCATTGCTCCTTTCATTTGCCTGGATTTGCAATATCCCATGACTATACTGCAAATTAAGCTCATCCTCGAGAAGTAATAGATAACAGAAGAACTTGAGGAAAGTAAACAGTGAACTGAGAGGAATAGCCACAAGTCAATTTAAACTCTTAGATATCACTAAAGACTCAGAGATGAACTCCAGGATGAGACGTCATCCATAGATGGGACAGATATACTTTGCATTATTTTTCAAAGAGTAAAAGAAGACATATTTATTTAGCATTTCTAAATTTTTAAGCCATCCCAAATCACTTTACAATCAAATAGTTCTGGAGAGGAGTTCCCATTGTTGGAATGCTTGAGTTAATTTTAGTATCTAAGTTTAGGTTCATTTAGATATGCAATGACCTTGACTCCATGCACAACTTGAAGTTCAAATCTGCACTGAAAATACCTTTAGCCATGGTTGTAAGGACAAATGAACCAATGGGTCAAAAAAGTTAAAGATTGCTCTGTGCTATAATAGTGCTCAACCAGAAGTGAGGGCTCTGTCAACCACAATGGTAGGGATTCTTCAGTTGAGGAAAAAGGTTGACATATCTAACGCCTCCCCCCACTGCATCATCAGTACAAAACATAATTATAAAGTCATATAGCATGGAAACAGATCCTTTGGTCCAACCAATCCATGCTGAACATACTCCCAAACTAAATTAGTGCCACCTGCCTTCTCCTGGGCCATATCCCTCCAAACCTTTCCTATTCATGTATTTACCAAAAGGTCTTTGAAACATTGTAATTGCATCCACATCAAACACTTTCTCAGGAAGTTATTCTGCATGCAAACCACTCTCTGCGTGAAAAATTTGCCTCTGTATCTTTTTCAAATCTCTCTCCTCTCACCTTAAAAATGTGTCCCCTTGTCTTGAAATCTCCCATCCTAGGGAAAAGAAAACTACCATTAACTCTATTTACACTCCTCATTATTTTATAAACTTAAACAAGGTTGCCTCTCAAACTCTTACGCTCCAGTGAAAAAATTCATAGCCTATCCAGCCTTTCTTTATAACTCAAACTTTCCACACCCAACAACATCCTGGTAGGTCACTTCTGAATCTTCTCCAGCTTATCCTTCCTACAACTTGGCACAGTATTTACAGCAATGCAATAAACTTCTCATCGTTTAACATACTCAACTCTCAAGAAATTCGACCAAGGAGGTTGAATTGCACCAAACACAATGACCCTTAATGTTAAGAAACTGTTGATGCAGACAGGCCTCACCATTTCTAACATTCCCCCCGAAACCTCCCTGTTTCAGTCTTCTTCTTTAAGAACTAAATCTTTAACCAAACCGTTGGTCATTATTCTCATTTCAACATATGTCTTTTGACATGTTATTTCATTAAAGTCCTTTACTGTGTGACAGGATTGTAATTTGATACCTCTTCTTTAACAAATATAAAACAGTGGCAAAAATAAAACAAGAAGTAAATATTAGGCTTTGTGGAGCACATCAATTGGGTGGCAAAAATGTTTTATTAGTAAGTTCAATTGTGACAGTTCAGCTTCTCATATATTTGCTGATCTCATTCCTATTAATGTGCTTTGTAAAGTTTTACTTGAGAAAGTTTCCTTATTGCTTACTATGACACAACTGTAAAACTTGTATTTTTAGAAGGAAACAAAAACTCAAGAGACTCAAGAGTTTAATGAATGTGCATGAGGCTAAGTTTATTCGTTAACACCAAAATGCAGCTTCCATTTCCATTATTCTGCAACATCTGCTCTCTGATTCATTACTTGCACAAACATAATTCAGTATTAAACAGTTCCCCTGAAATGGCTATTTTGTCAACACGAAAGGAAACAATATTTTGACAAAGGGGAAATAGTTATTTGATGATTGCATGAAGGCATTTAGCTCTGACCTGCAAACCTAAGGGCTTTTGCCCGAAACGTCAATTTTGCCTGTCCTCGGATGCTGCCTGAATTGCTGTGCTCTTCCAGCACCACTGATCCAGAACCTAACCTCATAGCCTATCCTCCACAAAAACACCAATTGGAGCAGAAAAGGGATTCCTTCCTTTCAATAACTGAACGAACGCATCGATGGGCAGAAAATGGTGTGTTTTTAATTCCCAATGAGAGCGGTCTGTTTCTATTCTGAGAGACAAATACAGCATTTTTTAAAAATTACTAATGCTCAGTAAAAGTGAATGTTTTGAAGTGATGAAGACTTTTCAGTGTGTGATGCCCCCACATAAATTTATGAGACGATACAGGGTCACCCCGAACACTGGCCTCTTAAACAGTGGCAGATCTAAGACTGTGCACCTCTATGTGCAATGAAATGCCAGCTGTGCCACCTCCTGTCCTGAGGGCATTCGTTTGTAGTTGCTTCCCCACAATGTCCGTGGTGAAGCACCACTGGGCTTCCAAACTGGCAATGGTACCAGGGATGCCAGGATATCCTGACAGTGGGTAACAACTTCTGTCCATGGTTAATGCGAGTGGGATGCCACAGTGGTAAATAGGAAATATAGTGAGTTTGGGAAGATAGCATTAGAAAATTCATTAGGCCTCCCTGAAACTTGAGGAGAAAGTGAGGTCTGCAGATGCTGGAGATTAGAGCTGGAAATGTGTTGCTGCTGCGCTTTTCCAGCAACACATTTCCAGCTCCCTGAAACTTGCCAAACTGACTCATAGCTAATTTCTGGTGAGAGTTAGCCCAGTGTGTTGTGGTTGATCTAGCACCATCAGAAGCTCTCGTGTCAGCTCTTTTTCCCATTACAGGGCTTATTCAACCTCTGTGCCATCTTTTCAATTGTGCTTGAAGTAGCCTAATACCCAGTTAATACAACAGATGACCTAAACTCTGAAAGGTTCAGGTCCAGGTCCGGACAAGTATTGAAAACTCAACGGTTGCAACACGGCTACTGTGGGGTAAATGACACAGCAACTTCAGGAAAAGGATTAATGTGTGATGAAGTGTCAATAACAATACATTGCTCTTTAAGAAGCCCTATTCAATTAGTGGCTTCACAAAACAATATCCAACTGACTTCCTCACTGTGTCAAAGTTATCATATTTGAATGATAGATTCAAAGCAGGTTGTTGTAGGAAGTTCAGTTTTATCATATGGCAGGGGAAAAGTGAGGGCTGCAGATGCTGGAGATCAGAGCTGAAAATGTGTTGCTGGAAAAGCGCAGCAGGTCAGGCAGCAACCAAAGAACAGGAGAATCGACGTTTCGGGCATAAGCCCTTCTTCAGGAATGAGGAAAGTGTGTCCAGCAGGCTAAGATAAAAGGTAGGGAGGAGGGAGTTGGGGGAGGGGCTTTGGAAATGCGATAGGTGGAGGGAGGACAAGGTGAGGGTGATAGGCCGGAGTGGGATGGGGGCGGAGAGGTCAGGAAGATGATTGCAGGTTAGGAAGGCGGTGCTGAGTTCAGCACCGCCTTCCTAACCTGCACTCTAACTCAGCACCGCCTTCCTAACCTGCACTCGAACTCAGCACCGCCTTCCTAACCTGCACTTGAACTCAGCACCGCCTTCCTAACCTGCACTCGAACTCAGCACCGCCTTCCTAACCTGCACTCGAACTCAGCACCGCCTTCCTAACCTGCACTCGAACTCAGCACCGCCTTCCTAACCTGCACTCGAACTCAGCACCGCCTTCCTAACCTGCACTCGAACTCAGCACCGCCTTCCTAACCTGCACTCGAACTCAGCACCGCCTTCCTAACCTGCACTCGAACTCAGCACCGCCTTCCTAACCTGCACTCGAACTCAGCACCGCCTTCCTAACCTGCACTCGAACTCAGCACCGCCTTCCTAACCTGCACTCGAACTCAGCACCGCCTTCCTAACCTGCACTCGAACTCAGCACCGCCTTCCTAACCTGCACTCGAACTCAGCACCGCCTTCCTAACCTGCACTCGAACTCAGCACCGCCTTCCTAACCTGCACTCGAACTCAGCACCGCCTTCCTAACCTGCACTCGAACTCAGCACCGCCTTCCTAACCTGCACTCGAACTCAGCACCGCCTTCCTAACCTGCACTCGAACTCAGCACCGCCTTCCTAACCTGCACTCGAACTCAGCACCGCCTTCCTAACCTGCACTCGAACTCAGCACCGCCTCCTATCGCATTTCCAAAGCCCCTCCCCCAACTCCCTCCTCCCTACCTTTTATCTTAGCCTGCTGGACACACTTTCCTCATTCCTGAAGAAGGGCTTATGCCCGAAACGTTGATTCTCCTGTTCCTTGGATGCTGCCTGACCAGCTGCGCTTTTCCAGCAACACATTTTCAGCTTTATCATATGGCACATTGGTAAATTTTGGAAAATGTGACAATTATTAATTACTGCCAATAAACATATCTCTGACACGAAATATAAACTACAAATATGCTATTTCCGTCATTCAAGTAATAATTAATATATGAACACAGCTGGCTTAAAATTTTATTCTCAACTTTTCCTTTCTCTTTTCTCCCAGCGTGAAACAAAGTTTTCTTTCCATTTTGCATGTTTATTTCTGAACTTGATTTGTCAATTAATTCACTCACTTTGATTTGCATTTCCTTCACCCTCCTTCTGCTCCATTCTTTCAGGTCGTAGAGGTGTTCTGATGGTTGCCCTGTTCACTCAGGGCCCTGACTCCATTCCTGATGAAGGGCTTTTGCCCGAAACGTCAGTTTTCCTGCTCCTTGGATGCTGCCTGACCTGCAGTGCTTTTCCAGCACCACTCTAATCTGGACTCTGGTTTCCAGCATCGGCAGTCCTTGTTTTTACTCTCATGATGAGTTCAGCAGCTTGCACTTTCAGCTGAGGTAAAATGTTTTGAGTTGTAAACTGCAGATGATTATCGAGGTGATGGCAGTGCTATTTCACTACAGTAAAATCTGGCTCAATGCATGCCAATAAATACATTGATGTCTTGATGCATTCCTCCAAAATTTATGCTGGATGCTAAGATATGTTGACCCAAAGTGGGCATAATTGTGCATTAGCATTCTTCATTATTGTGGAGAAAATCAGACAGCACCAACCTGTGTTCACACATGCAGATACAAATGCAGAATTCCAGAGGGTGCGGTCTGAGTTGCCTGCTCCTCTTAAAACTGTGCTACACCAATACCTCACTGAGAGGCTCAGCATTTAAACACATGAAAAGCATGATGGTACATTAGGTATCCACTGGATATCCATGGTTAAAACAAACAAAAAAAAAACTATGGCTTCAGCATTCATATGCAACTGAACGTTCAATGGCATCAGAAACAAAAACAGAAACTGCAGGAAAAGCTCAGTAAGTCTGGCAGCATCTGTGGAGAGAAAGCAGAGTTAATGCTTTGGGTCCAGTGACCTTTCTTCAAAGAGACCCCTTCAAAGAGTCACTGGATTTGAAAAGGTAATTCTGTTTTGCCTCCACAGATGCTGCAAACCCACTGGGTTCCTCCAGCAATTTCTATTTTTGTTTCTGATTTCTAATATTAATAGCTTCACATGTTAACAAAAACAACTACCTTGCAAATAAAAATTAACTTTTACAAATGTGCTGCCTCATTAATTCTGTTGTATTTGAAAATACTTTAATTATCTCAATTTCATGACTACATCTTACTGCTCCTTTCTATTAACTCAACATCTATTCATGATTTTCATGCTGAATGAAGTATCAGGTAACATTTGCTGGTATAGACCATGTGGTTCATTTACATTTCCTTAATCTAATTGCTTGGAGACTACAGGAGAAAAGGGATGTTAATTAGTTGGGAAGTCAGTTGAAACTGGCTTAAGTGTTGCCATGGGGCAATCAGTGGTGAAATGATAGGCTCCCAAATTTACAATTTCACAATCTTGAGCATATCAATGAGTAAAAGATGTGCATGTGAAATCGTGTCTCACAAACTAAAGATTGATGATTGGAGAACAGTAGACATTATCTACACGGACATTTGTGAAGTCTTTGACAAGGCTCCTCATGGGAGAAAGATTAGTAAAGTTATATCACATGGGATTCAGGGAGAGTTTGTCAATTGGATACAAAATTGGCTTGATGGTTGGAGACAGAGAGTGGTGGGGCGAAGGGTTTGTTTTTGGACTGGAGGCCTGTTACCAGCGGCGTTCCATAGGAAGAAGGTAATTTAAGTTTACAAAGGGATCTTGATCATCTGGGCTAATGAGCTGAGGAATAGCAGGTGGAGTTTAATTTGGGTAAATGTGAGGTATTGCATTTTGGTAAAGTGGACAAGAGCAGTACTTATACAGTTAATGGTCGGGCCCTGGGCAGTGTTGTCTAACAGAGATGTTCAGGTTCATAGTTCTGTGAAAGTTGTGTCACAGGCAGACAGCTTGGTTAAGAAATCATGAAATCTTCTTGCTTTCACTAGTCAGACCATTGAGTATAATTGGGACATCATGTTGAGGTTGTACACTGCTTTGTTGAGGCCTTTTCTGGAGTATTATATACAGTTCTGTGGTCCCCTTGCTACAGGAAGGATATTATTAATTTGGAGAGGAGTCACAAAAGATTTGTCAAGATGTTGCAAGGACTGGAAGCTTGAGTTATAGGGAGAGGCTGGAGAGGCTGGGACTTCTTCAACTGGACCATAGGGTGTTGAGGAGTGACCTTAGAGAGGTTTATAAGATCATGAGTGGCACAGATAAAGTGGGTGAATTCAAAACTAGGGGTCATATTTTTAAGGTGAGAGGCAAAAGATTTAATGGTGACCTGAGGGGCAACCTTTTCACACAGAGGATGGTTCATATGTGCATTGAACTGTACGAGGAAGTGGTGGATGCAGGTACAATTACAACATTTAAAAGATATTTGGATTGGTACATTAATAGGAAAGGTTTAAAGGGATATAGGCCAAATGGAGGCATGTTTGGGAAACTTGGTCAGTATTGGATGAGTGGGACTGATGAGTCTGTTTCCTGACTGTATGACTCTATGACTCAAAGTCCCTCTTTCCAGCAATATTCATAATCCTATCATTAGGATTAGAAACAACTTCCCAGGAAATAAATAATTGTTGCTTATCAGTATTGCTAAGCTTATCAGCAATGTTAAACTGTATTGTTTCATTTACTTGATATTTTGTACTGATGGTAGAGGATGATCCAGATTCTTCTGCAAGTAGGGATTTGTAATATGCAGCCAAAGTTTCCTTTTGGCATTAGTAATTACATGTGCTTTATAGTAATTTGTATATTAACAACTTGACATGGTTTTCTTTGCTCAGCTCCATCTTCCTTCAGTAGGCTCTGCATTAGAACCGAGGACGGTGTGACTTCATAGATTACCATTATTCATATCTGGAATCTAGACATACTCAATCGTCTTTCTAATTAAATTGAGTAATGGAAACTGTTTGGCATCTATTTTCAGTCCCTGTACTGACTGCTTTGTACATATTGATAAATTGATAGGCAGAATCTGGTTGCTGTTCTTTGCTAGCTGAGTGATTTATTGTCCATGGTTATGAAATGTTGGTAGTAAATACCAAATAAATATATATGGGAAATATTTTGATTTATATTGTGAGTATACCGAAAGTATTTTTGATTAATATCAAAGAACGTAATTAAAACATTTCTACATATTCACACCTTTGACTAGTCAGTGATTTCCGGGCAACAGTGCTGGCCTGGCAAGGTTTGCATCTCGTCAATTAAGCTTCAAAAGAACGAATGAATAAGGTAAAAGACAATCCAGTCTTCTTATTATTATCATTATTTCCCAAATGTGTTTCAATGAAATTTCTCAGCAGTCTGAATATCCTGTCCAATTGCCAATAGTCATATAATTGTCATTGATTCCAAATATAAAGTAAGTGATTGACTGAAATAATAGATCCACAACAGGTGAGGTGTTAGACGGCAGACTATATATTGATGAAAAGCTCATTCAGCTTAGGTGTAACTTTTATTTTGCAAACACATCACAGTTCAGTGTTTGATTTCAGTGATACTGAAATAATTAAAAGATTATATGAATGTTTGAGTGAAATCTTTCAGAAGTAATCATTCATTATCTTGCATTGATTCCCTTCTCATTCTGAGTATGTCTTGGGTGTTTTGTGATATTAAGGGTATTTCTCTCCTTTGATCGGTTCTTTGTGATGCTGTACATGAATGATGTATCCCTGCTGTTGGCCTTTCGATGATAATTCCATGTTTGGTTTGCTTAGTCTCAGCTCCAAATCCAACAAGATGCAGTGCCTACCATTTTCTACAATGACTTATTGATAGAATGAAATTGTTCTAATGACTTTTTTTTTGTTTCAAGAATGAATGAGATGTAGTTCTCAGGATTAAAGAGCTCAGAGGGTATGGGGAGAAAGTGAGAACACGGTACTGAGGGTACTGATCAGCCATGATCATATGAAATGGTGGAGAAAACTTGAGGAACTGAATGGTCTTCTGCTACTGTTTGCTACTTTTCTTTGTTCCTCTCAAGAATCTCCCCTACTAGTTTTCAAGTGAAGAATAACTGGCACTTGCCTGCATGCGTGCAGCCCTACCAACACTTAAGGAGCTTGACACCGGCCAGGAAAAGGAAAGCCTGATTGATTGGTACTAGATCCACAAGCATCCACTCCCTCCAACCCTGACACTCGGCATCAGCAGTATGCAGTAGCTACAATATGCACTGTAGAAATCCAACCAAGATCCTCAGACAGGAGCTTCCAAACACACAACTATTTTCATCTAGAAGGACAAGGGTAGCAGATATATGGGAACACCATGACCCGCAATTTCCCCTTCAAGTCACTCACCATCCTGACTTGGAAATATTTGCCATTCCTTCACTGTTAACTGGGTCAAAATCTGAAATTCCCTCTTGAATGGCATTGTGGAGCAACCACAGCAGATGGCCTGCAGCAGTTCAAGTGGGCAGCTCACCACCACCTTCTCCAGGGCAATAATGCTGACCAGATAGCGATGCCCACATCCCATAAATGATTTTTTTAAAAAGTGCTTATTATCATTCATATATTGCTTTCCATGGACACAGAACAGACCAAATTGTTCGACCAGCGATTAAGTGCTTTTGAAATATCACTGTGGTAATGCAGACATCACAACAGCCATTTTGCACACAGAAAGGTCACACAAATAGCATCATCTGTTTTGTTTTTGTGACGCCAACTATGAGATCAATATTGGCTAAGATACTGAGAATAATTGCTCCACTTTTTAAAATTTTCCATTTTGAAGTATGAATAGTGTGAACCGCAAGCACTTGAAGCCACTTATCCAGTCTTCAATATTCAATGAGGGAACATTGTGCAATTAAAAGCCAAGGTTAGAGAGCTGTCAATGAAGGTGAGGGCCTTATTGTTTTCATTATAAACGGGATAAAGTCCAACATCACCGAGTTGTGCCTTTGAAACAGCTTTGGCATCCAGCCCATGGTTTCAACCCATCTCTATTTTGGGTTTGGCGTCTATGTTTGCCTGAGTTTTCCTGACTCCCATTACCTAACTCATTGATGAAGATCCAAGCCATTGAGAGAGCACAGGGGGCCTTGGTTTACTATCTCATCTTCTCCTCCAACCATGCTGCACTCCCTCACTACTGCACAGAAGTGTCAGCTTAGAGATTTGAGCTCAAGTCATTGATTAGGACTTGAGCCTCCAGAACCAATAAAAGGAAGCTTTGAAAGATTTAGTAGTGCCCTTCATATGAAACTTTAAAATTTTCAGTTCCTTTCTAGATCACTGGAGGACTGCTAAAATTGTCCCACTATTTAAAAAAGAGGAAGGAGTGTACCAGGAAGTTAAGAACAGTAATTCTAATCTTGGTAATGGGGAAATTATTAGAAAGAATTCAGAGGGACAGAATATATGTGCACTTAGAGAGACACAGATTAAGTCAGGGATAGTCAGCATGGATTTTCTAAAGGCAAGTCACATTTGGCAAATTTGTTTGATTTTTTTCAGAAAGGAACTAGGTTTGCTGATGATGACAAAACATTTAATGCAGTCTATACTGACTTAAGCCACACTTTTGATTTGTCCAGATAGTAAGAGACCAAGAAGCCAAGGCAAAGTGGCATGTTGAATCTAAGATCAGTTGAGGTGCAGGAAGCAGAGAGTGATGGTTGACCTCTCCAATTTCTCTCCCTGCTATGTGGACCTCCAAGGTCTGAGTGAGGCAATGGCTTCCGAAAGCTGCAGTCATGCATTGGCACGCTGATCCCAACAGCCTCACAGCTTTGAGAGAATATTGATGATACAGACATGTTCCTGCAGCTGGAAATCCATTTCCAGTGGATTCCAATGGACTTGGTGTTGAGGTCCTTTCAGTTTATTGTTTGCATAAATGACCTGGACTTCATTGAAGGGGGCTTGATCAAGACATACATGGATGACATAATGGTTGGTAGGATTATAAATGGTGAGCAGGATAGCTATAAACTGCAGGAGGATATTGACAGACAAATCGAATCATAGAGTGCAGACAGTGGCTATTCAGCGCATCAAGTTTGCACTGATCCTCCAAACAGCATCTTTCCCAGATCCAACCCCAACCCTATCCTGGTATTTACCATGGCTAATCCACTTAACCTGTACACCTTTGGACTGTGGAAGGAAACCAGACACACGCAGCAGAAACCCACAGGAACACGGGGAAAATGTGCAAACTCTGCACAGACAGTCACCCGAGGCTGGAATCAAACCCAGTTCCTTGAGGCAACATTGCTAACTACTGAGCCACAATGCTGTCCAGAGTAAAGTAGCAGAATGGCAGATGGACTTCAGTCCGGAGAGATGTGAAGTAGCGCACTTGGCAGATAAATGTATATACCATAGCTGAAAAATGGGCCACTGTAGTCAAATCTTTGTTGACCAACATGGAAAAAATCGGCCAAATATCCTTCTTCTGTGCTCTAAGTGAGAATGGGTTGTTGAATGCATGAATTAATAGAATGTGGGTAAAGATTTTTTGAATAAAATATAATGTTGGAATGCACTGCTAAAGCATTGAATGTAATTCTCCAGGGTTAATACTGAGGTTTTGCTCTGTAATGATCAGAACAGACTTACAGTGTTCTGAGAAAGTTTGATTACATCGCAAAAAGTTCATACAAGTACTGAACAGGAGGTGCAGAACAGCAGCAGGAATTGTCCCAAATGAAAGTAGGATTGAATAAAACTTCAAAAACAGAAGTTAAAAAAGGGAAATTATGCTTGAGAAATCTACGAGAATACTTCAAGGTGGTAACTAATACAGTTGATCGGGGAGCCAATGGATGCATATAGAACATAGAAAATAGAACAATACAGAGCAAAACAGGCCCTTTGGCCCTCGATGTTGCGCCGACCCATGAACTATTCTCAGCTCAACCCCCTACACTATCCCAATATCATCCATGTGCTTTAGAGTCATAGAGTCATAGAGATGTAAAGCATGGAAAAAGACCCTTCGGTCCAACCCGTCCATGCCGACCAGATATCCCAACCCAATGTAGTCCCATCTGCCAGCACCCGGCCCATATCCCTCCAAACCCTTCCTATTCATATACCCATCCAAATGCCTCTTAAATGTTGCAATTGTACCAGCCTCCACCACTTCCTCTGGCAGTTCATTCCATACATGTACCACCCTCTGTGTGAAAATGTTGCCCCTTCGGTCTCTTTTATATCTTTCCCCTCTCACCCTAAACCAATGCCCTCTAGTTCTGGACTCCCCGACTCCAGGGAAATGACTTTGCCTAATTACCCTATCCATGCCCCTCATAATTTTGTAAACCTCTATAAGGTCATCCCTCATCCTCCTACGCTCCAGGGAAAACAGCCCCAGCCTGTTCAGCCTCTCCCTATAGCTCAAATCCTCCAAATCTGGCAACATCCTTGTAAATCTTTTCTGAAACCTTTCAAGTTTCACAACATCTTTCCGATAGGAAGGAAACCAGAATTGCACGCAATATTCCAACAGTGGCCTAACCAATGTCCTGTACAGCCGCAACATGACCTCCCAACTCCTGTACTCAATACTCTGACCAATAAAGGAAAGCATACCAAACATCTTCTTCACTATCCTACCTACCTGCCACTCCACTTTCAAGGAGCTATGAACCTGCACTCCAAGATCTCTTTGTTCAGCGACACTCCCTTGGACCTTACCATTAAGTGTATAAGTCCTGCTAAGATTTGCTTTCCCAAAATGCAGCACCTCACATTTATCTGAATTAAACTCCACCTGCCATTTCTCTGCCCATTGGCCCATCTGGTCAAGATCCTGTTGTAATCTGAGGTAGCCCTCTTCGCTGTCCACTACACCTCTAAACCTTCAATTCCATCTGAAATCTTACTAACTGTACCTCTTGTGCTCGCATCCAAATCATTTGTGTAAATGACAAAAAATAGAGGACCCAGCACCAATCCTTGTGGCACTCCACTGGTCACAGGTCTCCACTCTGAAAAACAACCCAGCATCACCACCCTCTGTCTTCTACCTTTGAGCCAGGTCTGTATCCAAATACAGTTTAATGCATTTTCAGAAGGCTTTCAATAAAGCCCCACATAAGCGATTAACGTGTCAAATTACAATGCAAAGGTTTTGAGCTGGATAGAAAATAGTTGAGCAGGGAAGAAACAAAGAGTAGGAATAAATGAGGGTTTTCTGAATGGCTTGCAGAGGCTACTGGGTAGTGCAGAGATCGGGATGAGGACCCCAGATTTTCACAATATTTGTTAATGATTTAAATTATGGAATTGAATGTAATATCTCAAAATCTGCAGACTTTGCAGATGATACAAAGCTGTGCAGAAGAGTAAGCTGTGAGGAGGACGCAGGAATATTGCAGTGTGATTTGTTTGGGCTGAGTGAGCGGGCAAATGTGTGGCAGATGCAGGTTAATGTGGATAAATGTGAGCTGAAATGTGAAACTGACCTGTGTTTCTGTTCTTCTAAGTGAGATCTTGAAATAATTTTGGAACTGTCAAAGAAGCATATAAAGTCAAATGATGGATATAACGAGCCAAGGCTCTCAAAGTGAATGAAAGTTGTGTGCTACTGGGGTAAGGAGTAAGAGGGAAATTAAATGAATGATCTATTACTTAACATTACTGCAACAACATCAATGCATTGACCCTTCAATATTTAACTGGGAGAAAGTGAGGGCTGCAGATGCTGGCAATCAGAGTCGAGAGTGTGGTGCTGGACAAGCACAGCAGGTCAGACAGCATCTGAAGAACAGAAGAATCGACATTTCGGGCATAAGTTTATGCCCAAAACATCCATTCTCCTGTTCCTCAGATGCTGCCTGACTGCTATGCTTTTCCAGCAGCACACTTTCAACCTTTTAATATAGAGATTGGAAATACTTCCCAAAATAAATATCATTAGAACTAAATATGACAAAATGTTGGTTTCTGGCAAAGCTCAAAAATTTACTTGCACTTCTCTTTATACATATTGACAACTCTTTATAAAATCTTCAATTCTTATTCTGACACAACTTTTGATTAATTGAGTTTAAAAAAATGAAATGCGGATAAAAGGCATCACTGTGGAGTCATTAATTTTTTGATATCTTGTTTTCTTTTCCTTAGGTGGTTCAGGATGATTCCTCCTCAGATAAAATAATTTGGTTCATTAGGTCTCCAGTAAATGCATAATTTGTGGATTCTGACAGTCAGTGCAAGAGGGATGTTTTTTAATACTTTCCCTTATGACCTCTTCTCCTCCCCACTCCAAGGGGAAGAAATCTTAAGGTCTTTAAAACCCATAATACAGGTTAAAAAAATGTAATTATAGTTGGATAATCAAAGTAGAAGTGGAGAACTAAGATGTGATGCAATGCTATGGAGGCATGCAGAAATCCTCACGAACTGTTTAGGTTGAGTCCTGATTCTGTTTGAGTCCTGATCTTGTGCCTGGAAAGAGACTTGGGATGTTGCGTTATGCTATTGGCGCGATATAAATCTAAGTTGTTGTTGGTCATCTTTGACATTGACATACAATGTTTTGAAGACGTGTTTAAGAGAGTATGCTTTACAACTTAGCATTTTGACAAACAGTTTAAAACGTAAACTGTTTAAGGCAAGATGCTTTGCCCATTAAATGTCAATTTATAAAGATGTGTAGCTGGATTTTGAGGTTTCCTGTCGCATCAGGGAGGTGGAATGGGATGTTGTAAGGCCCATTAACTCATCTCTACCCTCTTGTCAGTGAAGGACAGGAGGCAATTTGCATCGCAAAGGGGATTTTGCGCTCTATTGGGTCAGGCAAGAGAGATGTGCCCTGATGAGCATGCACCAATTTGAAGACCCCCTGCCCTCTCACTCTCTCCTTTTGTGTTGTGGCAGCTTCAAAATATAAAATGAAAATACTCACTCACATCCATATACTGTCACTTTCAGCAGAAGGCTTTGCTGCTACAAAGAGGCAAGGTTTCATTTGGAGCCTTTTCATCTGCCCTTGTACCTTCTCCTCGACCCTAACTTCTATCTTATTTGAAGGCAAATATAAGGTTCTGTGTGTTCCAAATGTATTTTGACTGGTTACAATACTTAGCTGACATTATTCCGACCTTATGGCTAAAAACAAAACAAAATAAAGAAGTATTGGAATAACTTAATTCTATCGTAAAACTTAACAGAAAAATGGTTCATTTAATGACTGAACAGCAACTGTTCTAATATAGTAATATCCCATAAACACACCTTTGGGAAAGGCAAATCCAGGAAAGTAGATTGTCTGACATGCCATTCGAGTGGCAGGGAGAGAACCCCTGCTTTTTGCTATAACAGAAAGGAATAAGAGCTTTCACTTCCAGGTTCAAAACCCCAACAACTACTGAAAGCTAAACTACAACCCTGGATCTGAAGGAGCCTCACTCCACCCTTTCATGCTGCTTCTATGGTTCCAACTCGAAAAAAAAACCCAAGGCTTTTCAAGCTGTTTGTTTTATTGGCTTGGAGGAGACAGCTCTTCACCTATGGCTCCAAACATCTTCAAAAATAAAAGGACAAAATACACCTCTTAAAACCATAGTGTCTTCACACGTGTGTAACTCAGTACCCATCCAATGAGCCATATTTTGAGTGGGCAATGATAAATGGCATTCAGTTGGTTCTTAAACAAGCAGAATAACTTATTGTTATTTGCTTTTCATTCTTAATTCTCATTCCTGCTCACCTTCCATAGCATCAGAGACTGACATGATAATGTCAGATCACGTACTTTTTATGAGGGTGGTGTGTGGCAAAATGGGATTGGGAAGGGGTGGGTGCAGGGGTGCAGGACAAGTGGCCCATCTAATTTGCAGACATAAAATCCTGCTTAAAACTGATGTGTATTTGTGCAACCCTTTATCATTGACTCAAAGCAGTTCATATCCAGTTCATTACTGTTTTTACTTCATTTTGCCAGGAGCAGCAGCAGTGGGAGGAGCCAAGCGAGGACCAGGGGCCTGCTGGGGAGGTAAACTTAAAACTATATAAACTTAACTTCTGACTTGGCAGAGCAGACACTGAGTAGGAGTGGACACAGGACTGCTGAGAAAATGAAGTAATATAATGAAGTGAGGTGATGCATTTAGGGAAGTCTAATTCAAGAGCGAATTATACAATGAATGAAAGAGCCTTGGGAAAAGTTGATGGGCAGAGAGATCTGGGAGTGCAGGTCCATTGTAACCTGAATGTTGCTGCACATGTGGATAGAGTGGTCAAGAAGGCATATAGTATGCTCGCCTTCATTGGATGGGGTGTTGAGTATAAGAGCTGGCAAGTCATGTTAAAAATTGTACAAGACATTGGTTCGGCTGGATTTAGAATATTGTGTACAGTTCTGGTCACCACATTACCAAAAGGATGTGACCACTTTGGAGAGGATGCAGTGAAGTTTTACAAGGATGTTGCCTGGTATGAAAGGTGCTAGCTATGAAGAGAGGTTGAGTAGGTTAGGTTTATTTTCACGAGAAAAAAGGAGATTGAGGGGGGACCTGACTGAGGTTTACAAAATCATGAAGGGTATAGACAGGATGGATAGAGACAAGCTTTTTCCCAGGGTGAAGGAATCAATAACCAGAGGTCATGCTTTCAAGGTGAGAGATGGAAAGTTCAAGGGGAATATACGCGGCAAGTACTTCACACAGAGGGTGGTGGGTGCCTGGAATGCGTTGCCAGCAGAGGTGGTAGAGGCAGGCACGGTAGATTCATTTAAGATGCGTCTGGACAGATGCATGAGTAGGTGGGGAGCAGAGGGGTACAGATGCTTAGGAATTGACTGACAGGTTTAGACAGTACATTTGGATTGGCTCAGGCTTGGAGGGCCGAAGGGCCTGTTCCTGGGCTGTAAATTTTCTTTGTTCTTTGTTCTTTGTTTGGGTGGTTGTGTTACCCAAAACACTACTTCAGTAATGTCTCCCACCCATCCTCCTACTCGAACCAAAAAGGTTCTGCGTGCCAGATGAGAAAGCTGACCCTAGTTTTTTTTAAATTATTTGTTTTCTACAGTCTCTTTAGGCATTTAGAATAGTGAGGATGGTGGTTAGGGCAATTGAATGTTCCTTCTGCAGAATATGGGATGTACGGGTCACCACTAGTGTCCCTGCTGACTTTACCTGCAGGAAGTACATCCAACTCCAGCTCCTCACAAACCACGTTTAGGAACTGGAGCTGGAGTTGGATGAACCTTGGATCATTCGGAAGGTGTAGAAGGTTATTGGGAAGAGTAACATCGAGGTAGGCACACCTCAGGTACAACAAAAAGACAGATAGGTTATTGTCAGGGGATGGAAAGGGAACCGGAAGGCAGTGCAGGGATCCCTGTCGCTGTTCCCCTTAATAACAAGTATACCATTTTGGATACAGTTGGGGAGGATAACTTACCAGGGGTAAGCATTGCGGCACTGGTGTCTGGCACAGAGTCTGTCCCTGTTGCTCAGAAGGGAATGGGGGAGATGAGCAGAGCATTAATCATTGGGGACTCCACAGTTCGGGGACAGATATGAGTTCTGTGGGAATGAGTGAGATTCATGGTTGGTGTGTTGCCTCCCTGTTGCCAGGGTTTGTGATGTCTTGGGTTGTGCTTTTGGGATCTTTGAGGGGGAGGGGGAGCAACCCCAAGTTGTGGTCTACAGAGGCACCAATGACATAGGTAGGAAAAGGGATAGGGATTTAAGGCAGAAATTCAGGGAGCTAGGGTGGGAGCTTAGTGATAGAACAAACAGAATTGTTATCTCTGGTTTGTTGCCCATGCCATGTGCTAGTGAGGTGAGGAATTGGGAGAGAGAGGATTTGAATATGTGGTGACAGGGATGGTGCAGAATGGAGGGCTTCAGACACTTGGATAATCAGGGCTCATTCTGGGGCAGGTAGAACTCTACAAACAGAATGATCTACACCTGAACTAGAGGGGTACCAATATCCTGGGGGGATATTACTCTTCTGGAGGGTTTAAACTAATGCAGCAGTGAGATAGGAACCAAAATGGTAGCTCCAGTGGATGAGAGTAGTGAGATCAGAAATATGGGTTCAAGGTCGCAAGAGTTCACTGGCAAGCAGCAAGGTGATTTGAAGTGAGTCTCTTTCAATGCCAGGAGCATCCAAAATAAGGTGGGTGAACTTGCAGCATGGGTTGGTACCTGTGACTTCAATGTTGTGGCTATTTCGGAGACATGGTAGACAGGGATAGGAATGGTTGTTGCAGATTCCAGGATTTAGATGTTTCAGTTCAAACAGAGAAGATAGTAAAAGAAGGGGAAGTGTGGCATTGTTAGTCAAGGGCAGTATTATGGTTGTAGAAAGGATGTTTGAGGACTCGTCTACTGAGATAGTATGGCTGAGATTAGAAACAGGAAATTGAGAGGTCACCCTGATGGGAGTTTTCTATAGGCCTCCGAATAGTTCCAGAGATGTAGGGGAAAGGATAACGAAGATAATTCTGGATAGGAACAAGAGTAACAGGGTACTTGTTATGGGGGGACTTCAACTTTCCAAATATTGACTGGAAATACAATAGTTCAAGTACTTTAGATGGGTCAGTTTTTGTCCAATGTGTCCAGGATAGTTTACAGACACAGTATGTAGACAAGCCAACAAGGGACGAGGCCACATTGGATTTGGTACTGGATAATGAACCAGGCCAGGAGTTAGATTTGGAGGGAGGTGAGCACTTTGGTGACAGGGACCACAATTTGTTTATATTTACTTCAATGATGGAAAGGGAAAGATATATACCAGTGGGCAAGAGTTATAGCTGGGGGAAAGGCAATTATGATGTGATTAGGCAAGACAGGATGCACAGGCTGGGGAAGGAAACTGCAGAGGATGGGCACAATTGAAATGTGGAGCTTATTCAAGGAACAGTTACTGCATGTCTTTGATGAGTATGTACCTGTTCGGCAGGGAGGAAGTGGTCGAGCGAGGGAGCCGTGGTTCACGAAAGGAAGTTGAATCTCTTGTCAAGAGGAAGAAGGAGGCATATGTTAGGATGAGTTGTGAAGGCTCAGTTAGGGAGTGTGAGAGTTACAAGTTAGCCAGGAAAGAGCTAAAGAGAGAGCTAAGAAGAGCCAGGAGGGCACATGAGAAGTCATTGGCAGGTAGGATCAAGGAAAACCCTAAAGCTTTCTATAGGTATATTAGGAATAAAAGAATGACAAGAGAAAGATTAGGGCCAATCAAGAATAGTGGGAAGGTGTGTTGAGTCCAAGGAGATAGGGGAAGCGCTAAATAAATATTTTTCCTCAGTATTCACACTGGAAAAAGACAATGTGGTTAAGGAGAATACTGAGATACAGGCTACTAGACTAGTTGGAATTAAGGTTCACAAGGAGGGGGTATTAGCAATTCTGGAAAGTGTTAAAATAGCTAAGTCCCCTGGGCCGGATGGGATTTCTCCTCGGATTGTCTAGGAAGCCAGAGAGGAGATTGCACAGCCTTTGACTTTGATCTTTATGTCATCATTGTCTTCTTTCAGCAAGCCAACATCTGATCCAAAATGCTAAATCACCCTCAATCCCATGCTTACATATCTTGTGCAATAGCCTGCCATGGGGACCTTTATCAAACGCTTTACTGAAATCCATATACACCACAGCAACAGTTTTTCCCTCGTCCACCTGAATGGTCACCATCTCAAAGACTCAATAAGGTTTGTGAGGCACAACCTACCCTTCTCAAAGCTGTGTCAACTATCTCTAATCAACTTAATGCTCTCTAGATGATTATAAATCCTATCTCTTATGACTTTTTCCAACACTTCACCCTCAACCGAAGTAAGGCTGACTGGTCTATCATTACCAGGGTTGTCTCTACTTTCCTTCTTGAACAAGGGGACAACATTTGCTTTCCTCCTGTCTTCTGGCACTATTACTGTAGACAATGGGGCAGAGCATTCCACATAGCCACCACTCTCTGGGTGAAGACGTTTCTCCTCATCTCTGTCCTAAATGGTCTACCCCGTATTTTTAAGCTGTGCCCTCTGGTTTGGCACTCACCCGTCAGCGGAAACATGCTTCCTGCCTCCAGAGTGTCCAATCCTTTAATAATCTTATATGTCTCAATCAGTGTTCTAAACTCAAGGGTATACAAGCCCAGTCGCTCCAGTCTATCAGCGTAAGGTAGTCCCGCCATTCCAGGAATTGACCTTGTGAACCTACGCTGCACTCCCTCAATAGCCAGAATGTCTTTGCTCAAATCTGGAGACCAGAACTGCACACAATACTCCAGGTGTGGTCTCACCAGGGCCCTGTACAGCTGCAGAAGAACCTCTTTGCTTCTATAGTCAATCCCTCTTGTTATGAAGGCCAGCGTGCTATTAGCCTTCTTCACTACCTGTTGTACCTGCATGCTTATCTTCATTGACTGATTTACAAGAACACCCAAATCTCTTTGTACTGCCCCTTTACCTAAATTCATTCCATTTAGGTAGTAATCTGCCTTCCTGTTCTTGCCACCAAAGTGGGTAACCATACATGTATCCACATTAAACTGCATCTGCCATGCATCTGACCACTCACCTAAACTGTCCAGGTCACCTTGTAATCTCCTAACATCCTCCCCACATTTCACCCTGCCACCCAGCTTAATATCATCAGCAAATTTCCTAATGTTATTACTAATACCATCTTCTATATCATTAATATATATTGTAAAAAGCTGCGGTACCAGCACTGATCCCTGCGGTACCCCACTGTTTCCTGTCAGCCAACCAACTTTCAATCCAAGTTAGTACTTTGCCCCCAATACCATGCACCCTAATTTTGCTCACTAACCTCCTATGTGGGACTTTATCAAAAGCTTTCTGAAAGTCCAGGTACACTACATCTACTGGATCTCCCTCGTCCATCTTCGGATATACATCCTCATGGAATACAGGGAGAACTAGCCATGTGAATACAGAACTGGCTCAAGAGTAGAAGACAGAGGGTGGTGGTGGAGGGTTGTTTTTCAGACTGGAGTCTGGGACCAGTGGAGTGCCACAAGGATCGGTGTTGGGTCCACTACTTTTCGTCATTTATGTAAATGATTTGGATGTGAGCATAAGCGATATAGTTAGTAAGTTTGCTGATGACACCAAATTTGGAGGTGTACTGGACAGCGAAGGAGGTTACTTCAGATTACAACAGGATCTGGACCACATGGGCCAATGGGCTGAGAAGTGGCAGATGGGAGTTTAATTTAGATAAATGCAAAGTGCTGCATTTTGGGAAAGCAAATCTTAGCAGGACTTATACACTTAATGGTAAGGTCCTAGGGAGTGTTGCTGAATAAAAAGAGCTTGGAATGGAGATTCATAGATCCTTGAAAGTGGAGTCGCAGGTAGATAGGATAGTGAAGGCGACGTTTTGATATGCTTTCCTTTATTGGTCAGTTGGGAGGTAATGTTGTGGCTGTACAGAACATTGGTTAGGCCACTTTTGGAATATTGTGTGCAATTCTGGTCTCCTTCCTGAGAGAAAGATATTGTGAAACTTGAAAAGATTCAGAAAAGATTTACAAGGATGTTGCCAGGGTTGGAGGACTTGAGCCAAAGGGAAAGGTTGAGTAGGCTGGGGCTGTTTTCCCTGGAGTGTCAGAGGCTGAGGGGTGATCTTACAGAGGTTTATAAAATCATGAGGGGCATGGATAGGAGAAATAGACAAGG